>NC_063014.1:2493222-2804875 GCF_020509005.1 Fulvia fulva | reverse complement strand
CACGCGCAATCGATGGCGTTTTAGAGTCGGTTGAATTGAATTGAATTGTTAATGGCGATAATGCGGGAGCCAGGGGCCTGCCTGGATGCATCGTGGACATGGTTCGCGGTGCAGCGGTTGTAGGTGTAGACTGTAGTGAATGCGAAGTGAAGATCAAATACAGCAGCTCTCTACCTTCCTCCTTCTTCCGACATCCGAGTGGACCGATCAAGAAACCGATACAACCGCGCACAACCTTCTTGCTTCCGCCTTGCCCTTTA
Source organism: Fulvia fulva (assembly GCF_020509005.1). Taxonomy (NCBI): domain Eukaryota; kingdom Fungi; phylum Ascomycota; class Dothideomycetes; order Mycosphaerellales; family Mycosphaerellaceae; genus Fulvia; species Fulvia fulva. Next base: position 2,804,615 of record NC_063014.1, on the reverse strand, counting down.
CGCCGCGCCAGTCTTGCTTCAGTCAGTCACGCTCCACACTGACCAAACCGCCCAAAACGACGGGTGGGATTATGTTCATTTCTGAAGGTGTTGTTCTATCTCTCTATTCACATCCACACCACCTTGTTCTTCGTTATGCTGCGTCTATAGTCACAATGTGTATCTACTGCGTTCTTCTGACCCCTGCTGAATATGATATTCTCCAATCTCTCTGGCACTGAGTCGCATAGGGCGTTGATCCAGTCCATATTCTCCTCCCTTATCTGTTGCCATCGTTCTTGACACAGCTCAGCCACTATCTCATCAGACCAGTGAGGTCGTTGTCGTACGTACTGCTTCAGAGGGCTCCACACGTTCTCAATGGGTGCGAAGTCTGGTGATCTGGCGTGGTTGAAGAAGTAACGATATGGGCCTTCAGTCCTTGACAGCCCCATTGACTGCTTCATTCGCTCCACCTTGTTGTTGTTCTGAGCAACCCCATGGCCACTGTCATTATCCTCCTCAAGCGCAAATAGAATACGGTCGTCAGAGCCAGGGTGATAGTAGTAGTGTGTATCTGGATACACATCCTCAACCCAGTCCTTCACAACGGGCAATATCTGGCTGCAGTAGATGTCTTGATTCATCTTGCCGTTGCTGTTCGAGGGAACCTCATATTGAATCAATGGGGACATGTTGTTGTACCATATGGCTCCCCATAGATGGACACGCTTCTGATTCTTATCCATGTCGTCGTAGGTCTCTCTCACTTGGATACAATCAGGCTTGCGTCTCCCTGCGTTGCCACGCTTTCGAATGATATAGGCCTTGCCTTCAGGGTCCCATCCAAAGTGGACCTCATCACTCCATCTCACATGCCTCCAGTCTTCCGGTCTTGGATAAGTCATAAGCATGCGAAGAGCCCATCGCACCCTTGAGCGTGCCAGTGAGGTGAATATCCATTCCTTACTCTCAGCAATGTAGGTTGAATAGCCTCTGTTCCTCATATTCCTTCGCAGTGTCTCAGCTGAGCAAGAATCAATGTCAGCTCTCCAGGGCAGATTGCCCCATGACACATGATGGCCTTCATAGTGGTAGTTCTCAAGCAGCCGTTCACACCGGTCCAAGTCCTCCTTGGATAAGAGCTGATCTGGTCCGGAAGGTGGAGGTTCTGGAAGGTGATATGGCTGTCTTGAGCCTGCAGTGCCCAGAGCATTGCGCACCTGATGCCTTGTGGGTGCGAAGAGCGGTTTGAAGGTCTTAACAAGATCTCTTTGCGAGCACTTGATGCCCTTAAGTCTGCAGTAGTGATAGGCTCCTACTATCTGATTCTTTTGAGGTGTTGAAAGGTGTTTAGTCATCTTGCAGTAGCTTCTCCAATCGGTGAATTACTCCGACAGGGACAATTATGTCAAGAATTACTACGACAGGGACCATTATGTATTTCTTACTCCGACAGGGACCTGCACGGTATCCATATTACTGCCATAGGGACTATTATTGCCTACGACACAAATGAAGGACTATAGCTAGGTAGAGCTTCCTATATCGCTTTAACCTACTCACCTGTTCTTATAGAGCAGGTTAAAGCGATATAGGAGCAACAAATCAAGTAGTATAGGTAGGCAAAGGAGAGTTAATAGCTATGTCTGTATAACCGTACTTTGCTTCGTTCTCTTATTACCTAGACCTTATCTAGTTATAGATGCCTTCCCTATACGATTTAACCTACTCTATTATAAGTAGGTACAAGCACGTAGTCGGGTAAGGTACAAGTCGAATAGATGTTCTATCTAAGGGAGGCGCGGAGGGCGCGAGAGTTATATACGGGCGCTAAGCCGCTAGTCGGATTAGTTAGCGGGCGCGAGGTCTAAGTACGTACCCGCGGGTTTAAGTAAATATACGCCGGTACGGTGACACTACCCCCCCCCTCTTAGAGTGCGCTCCGGAGTACTCTCCTCTCCTCTTATATCTGTCGTATCTATTATATCTCTTATTACCTTCGTAAATACCTTATTATCTATTAGACTATACGTCTTACTCTCTTTCTTATAAGCCCGGAGGCCTCGTTCTACCGGTATTAGAGCTATCGCTACTTGTACTAGTTAGCGCGCTATACGTATATCTATAGTATTCTTATTTAGTATCTAGTCTACGGGTAGTTAAAAATTAGGTAGCTTAGTTACTCTCGGGTAGTTATAGTAAAAGTCGGCTACGGAGGTAGCGGTAGTCTCGATAACCTAGTTCGTAGCTTTATAGGATAGCTTATTATATCTAATGTATTTCACTAAGTATTCCTAATATAGCTACTTACCTCCTACCGGTATTAGTCCTCGTAGCTATCTCTTCTTATAGTCTAGAATTTGCTTAACTTCCTATTAATAAGGTTTGGCGGGATCGGCTTTATATTATTCGTCGTCGACAATTCGGATCGGTAGTAGTACGGGTTATATCTGTCCTATAACCGGCGGATAAACTAGTATAAGAAGGTATAAGTAGAAGCGATTATCGATATTTAAAGTAGGTAGGAGCTCTACTTTATAAGTATTGCCCGGTAGTACCTCCGTAATTACGTATAGTCTAGACTACTTTACGTCTATCTTACGAGAAGGTCTCTCTATTGTCTAGTTCTTAGTGCTTACCTATACTTCGTCGCCTTCGGCGTACCGTAGTATAGGTATACGCGTCTAGTTTACGTACTTAGCTTAGACTACTTATACTAAGGCTATCTACTATCGTAAGTATTAGTATATCTCTTATATCTTAGCCGTAAACTTGTCCGCGGACTCGGCGTCTAGTCGCTATTTATATAGTATTAGTAGTATAGGTAAGTCTAAGTCAAACTTAGAGAACCTTAGATTACGCCTAGTATTAGTATAGAACGGCGAGACGCCTATTATTACGGACACTATATTGTTTGCTATAAACTTAGCTAATAGAGTCTAATCTAGCTAGTCGTCCTAGGTATAGTTAATAAAAATACGTAGGTATTGCTCTATTACTTTGTTCGTATTCTCCGACTATCTTTCTATTTCTAGGTAGAACGACGAAGATAGCTTTCGATTAATACTAAGTAGCGCGTATATCCTACGCTAGAATACGGAAACCTATTACGTACTACGATCCGAGACAATAGACTTCGGGAGCCTATGTCTACTAAATCTATACTTAAGGAATACTAGTACGTAATGCTGTACTATTATCGAGGTAATAGGAATAATATATTGCTCCTTAGTTAAGCGGTATATAACGGTTATAATGTTCTCGTACGTTTGTCCGTCGACTACGCTTATTCCCTTGTGTAGTTTAACTATAAATTTAATAGAGATATCCTCCTAAGCGCTAAATAGTACTAGTAGCGGTCTTAATAGCCCTAGGTACTAGATATTAGTGTTCTTATTCGTACGGTAAGCGTAGTAGGTACGTATATAGCTCTTAATAAATCGTACGATACCTAGCTAGGTATAGTTACGAGCTACTAATTTATACGTCTTCTCGTCCCCTAAGTAACTAGCTACTATATAGTCGTAGAAAGCCTATACAATACGAGTACGTACTAGGATTTCACCTTTATCTAGTTTGTCTTCTAACTCCGGAGGAACGAATAGGCTATAACTACTATATATATTCTTAATATATATTATACCTCTAACTAGAACTATATAACGGTTATCGATACGGTACTTCCTTAGTAAGGTATATAGATCATCTCGTTCTAGCTATTAAACGGCTTCCTTAGCCTCTAGTTACGTATAGAGTCCTCGAATAGCGGTCGTAAGCGGCCTTATAACGTTATTATTATATACCGATAACACTCTAGTAGACTATAGGTTTAGGATACGATCTAGGCCTAGTAATACCTAATACTGCTATTAGTTTCGTAGGTTATCTAGGTCTCTAGGCTTTAGTAAGTCCTATAAACGTCGGGTTAAGCTGTCTAGCTTAGTACCTTAAACTCCTAGCCTATAGACGATCTGAAAGAAGAACTACGAGAGAAACTCGGCCTAGTAAGCTTGTCTACGGTTTAATTACTTCGTACTTATAAACTATTCGAGGTTCTTATAATCGGAGTATATAAGCGTCGGCTTGTTCTTAGATTCCGGGTCTAGTAGATTCTTATAATTATCGGTACCGTATTCGTTAATAGTTAGCTCCGGTCGCTATTCCTCGAAAGCTTATATAATAGCTAGGAGCTCCTTATCGTAGATATTATAGTTATATTACTAGGGATCTATCTTCTTAGATATATAAGCGATAGGATGTAACACTCCTCGCTCGTTACGTTATAAGAGTACTACTACTATTACGTAATCTAAGGCATCTGTTTCTAGAATAGTCTCTCGCCCTAGGTAGAAGTGTTTCAAGGTAGGCGTATCGATAAATACTTGTTTTAATGCCTCGAACGCCTATTAATATACTAGAGACTAGTCCTATAGGATATTCTTCCTCGTAAGCTTCGTTATAGACAAGTAGATCTTGTTAAAATCCTTAATAAACCTACGGTAGAAGTTAGTAAACCCTATAAACTATTGAGAACATATAGGCCGCAGGACAAGTATATAGGTGTAGGTGTATTATATAACTAGATCACGTGACTAGGGTTTGCTAGCCTATAGGCTAGCAAATATCCGGACACCTAGTATCTACCTATACTAATACCGGCAATACTATATATAGATACACGCTATCCTATTAGGTCCTTCTTCGTCTTTCGTATAATCCGCCGTCTTCTACTACTACGTAACTCGTACCTATTTAATAGGTTATAAGCCCGAGTTAGCAACTCGGTATTTTACCCTCGACAAAGTCGTATTAGAGTTATTCCTCTTTAGAACAAAAGGAAGGCAGACTAGAGGCCGCACCCGCCTTGTATAGGAAGCTATAGCCGTGCTATAGGTGTATATAAGACGTAAAAGAGCCTAGTAAGGCACTGTTAGACTCCGAGTCAGGGAGCCTATACTAATACCTTAGACAAGTAGGCGAGCTTACTAAGAAGAGTCGCTCTCCGGACATCGCGTTCGTATCGACTAACTGTTTATTCTAAGAGAGCCGTAGTATCTCAGAAACCCCCTCTACTAAGAGAGTTACGCTATAGTGTCTTAGTACTAACACTATCCTTACGACCGACTTTCCTCGCTTTCTAGTAGATAGCTATTCTCTCTACTATTAACCTCGCGTTCGGTTCACCTCCTATCGATCTAATCGCGTACGACCGAATATATCCTATTACCTAAGGGTAGCTAACCTATCCCTTAACTTACAAAAATAGAGAACGAGACTAGGTTTATAAGAAAGAGAGTAGTACCTCTTCTAATAAGAGAGAACCACGAAACATAGTTCAAGCTAATAAGAATATACCTAGTATTAAAGTAGGTTAACTAGGTCCTCGAGGACATTATTACGGACATTCCTACTATAACCCTAGCGATACCCTCTATATTATCGGAGTCATCCCTTTCTTTAGATCAAGCAATAAGGAAGGCATCGTATAGACGGCACAATGTAACGGCCCTATATAAGATGTACATCTGTCTGTCGACAGATGACTAAGAGATGATATACGAGATCCGGTATACGAAGGAGTTATAGGAATAGGCTAAAGCTAAATATAAGAGAAGACTTCTCGCTACTAGAAGAAGTTTGCTTTAGCAATACATCAATTTCGTGATAATAGAGGACCAATCAATAGATGACGCCTAGTAGGAGCTTAGCTTAATTATAAGGAGGGCTGTTTCAATCTCGCCTTAGTTCTAAGACATTAAGACTAAGGACAGAAAGATCTAGCAACTCTTAGTAGCTCTACTAGACTCATTTGGCTCAATTCGCGATGCAATTAATGCCTAGGTGAATCTCTTACTACAAGACATTCTTACAATCCTTAGGGAGAAGCAAGAATTAATGATTTATTAAGGGACAGCTATGTTCGCTAAGAAGGGTTTCTAGGGCAAGCTCACGTACTATCTCTATAATAGTGACCATTTTATAAGCAAGTGCCTACACCTTTCTATAGCTTAGTAGGCTATTAGGAACAAGGACAAACTAGCTAGGGTTACCTACCCTACTAAGAGACAACCGTTACCACCTCGTAGGAGGTTATTATTACTAAACCTTCGTGATGTCCTTAAGGTAATAACGGACCTTACAAAGTAGATGAAGGAGAGCCGCAAGCCAAAGGCCTCCTCTAGTAAGCCTATAAGGGCCTATACGACCTAGGAAGACACATTAGACTCTGAGATACTATTAGAAGATAATAATGTTGATGAGGTTGCCTATTCTACTATAGAAGCCAAAGGCAAGTACCCCTCGTCCGAGTGGTTGCTTGACTCTTATATATCATTACATATAACTGACCAAGATTCACTATTTAGGACACTAAAGCCTCTTTAAAAGAGGAAGTGGATCAAGGTTAGGGGTGGCTATCTATAAGCTATATATATAGGAAGTGCAGTAATAGGTAGTCCTTCTAGAAAGCAAATTGTCTTAGAAAATGTCCTGTTTGTTCCTAGCCTTAGAGTTAGTCTTGTTTCGTGGAATTAGTTTAGCTAATAGTTTGCTATCTAACTACCTAGTTTCACCCTAAAATCCTTGTCTAGTAAACCCGTTGTCTAGACTAAACTTCGAGGAGGAGTACCGTTTATCTACTCGATCTCGGAAATTCTTAAGCTATAGTATACTAGTATACTCTCTTAAGAACGTAACGGTACCGCTATAGCTAATACTAAGTCCGAAGATTAGTAGGAGCTATAGTATAGAAGATGTATACACCTTAGCAAGGGACTGCTAAGAAACCTATATAGAGTCACTAATAAGAAAGATCCTATTCCTATTCCTTCTGAACACTAGAATTGTAAGGTCTGCTCCCTTATAAATATAAGGAAGTTCAAAGGACCTACTATAGAGAGGAAAGGGGAGAGGCTGGCCCTCATCTCTATTGATATCTATAGGCCTTTTTAGGGCGCAGTCTCTAGGCTAGGATATAAATATTGGCTTAAGATTGTAGACAACTTCTCTAGGAAGAAGTGGGTAATCCCTTTGAAGGCCAGGAGCGACGCTCCTATAGCCCTACGGGATTAGAAGGTCTAGGCAGAACGGTAGTCAAGGTGCTTTCTGTCTACGATCCGTAGTAATAGTACAAAGGAAATTCTCGCCTTACTAAAAGAGTAGGAGAAGGAGTTTAGTACTTAGATAGACACAACTGATGCCTATAACTCTCTTTAGAATAGACCTATAGAAAGGTCAATTTAAGCCTCTAAGAATATAGTCCGGGCTATACTTAAAGACTCTAGTATACTAGTTGAGTTCTAGCTAGAAGCTTTATAAGCACAGACTATGATCAGAAACAGACTGCCTAATAGTCCGATCATTAATAGTATTGCTCTTTTACTAGAAGAAGCCTTTACTAGCTAAGTACCGTCAGTCGACCATTTCCGCGTCTAGGGATGTAAAGCTATAGTCTATATAGACCTAAGAGCCTAACCTTAAGGCTTAAGGAGAGACAAGTTAATAAACCGAGGAAAAGAAGCCGTGTTTATAGGCTACTCAGAAAACACTACAAAACAATAGCTATTCTAGGATCCCGATATAAAAGCTATAAAAGCGTATAGTCACGTCGACTAGTTTAAGAATGAGAAGGGGGGAGATATAGATCTTGGTATCACCTTTACTAACTAGCCGAGTCGAGCGCTATAGCGCAATCCTATTAGGAGGAAGCCCTTTAGGGCGAAATTTTCCGATAGGGGATTATTAGAAACACCGTTACGAAGGCTAGGAGAAAATATTAAGGCGGTTTTAATACTATCGAAGGCCGATAACGGTGGATCTATACAGAACCTACCCGAGTCATCAATACTATAGCAACCGCTGTCTATATAACTTCCCCCTCCCCTAAAGGACATTAGGGAATACTAGAAGTTTAGAGATTAGGGTACTCTAATAAAAGAAAAAGAAGATGTCGTTTAGTTCGACCTATCTAAACACCTAGCGCTACCTTAGGTTATAGGCAATAAGAGGTCAAGGGGGGACGGAGATAATAACTCTAAAGAGTATAAGGCTAAACACTATAAGGCTCTTATCGCCTAGATGTTCTATCTAGACCCTATAATAAGCTAGGTAGAGGAGATTCTAAACGACGTAGAAGAATATATATTTGCTACTATTAGGCAGGCCATAGCCTATTAGTAGGAAGTACTAATCCTAAAGTCCTATAAGGCAGCCGTAGGAGACCCCGAATAGGGACATATATAGAGAGAGGTAATCGAGAACGAACTTATTGCCTTAGTAAGTAACAACACCTAGGAAGCAGTTGTACCGCCAAAGGGTGCGAATCTAATTACTTCTAGGTAGGTCTTTGATGTGAAAAGAATGATTAGTAGAGCTATTAAGAAGTTTAAGGCAAGACTAGTTATAAGAGGGTTTTTATAGAAATATAGGGTTGACTTCGAAGAGACCTTTACACCTACTATTAGACATGATGCTCTCCGAGTATTCATAGCAGTAGTGTGTAAGAGAGATCTCGAGATGCACCTAGTAGATATGAATAATGCTTTTACCTAAAGTAGCCTCCTTAAAGACATCTATATAATCCTACCCCTAGGAGTTGAAGCACCTCTAAACATAGTGTTTAAGGTCCTACGAAGCCTTTATAGGCTTAAGCAAGCAGCTAGAGACTAGAACAAGCTCTATGTTACGAAGCTAGAGAAGATTAGATTTACCTAGTCCTAGGTAGATCTATACCTACTTGTCTATACGGATAGAGACCTTATAGTCCTTACCTATATAGATGACATACCTATTGCAGCTCCGAAGCTATTAGATATTTAGTAGTTTAAGGCTAAGCTTAGAAAAGTGTTTAAGATTAAAGATCTTAGTAAACCTACGAAGATCCTTAGAATAAGGATTACAAGAGACAGGTCCTAAGGCACTTTAAAGCTTGATTAAGGACACTATGTCTACGCTAACTTAGCTAAGATGAACATAGCTAGAGAGAAGGCTACGCTAACCTACTCACCTATAGAGAGCTACGAGCACTTAGTGCCTACGGTACCTATAGATAAGAGGTGTAACAAACAGGATTACTAGAGCTATAATAGTACCTAGATGTAGCTAATAACAATGACAAGGCTAGACTTAGTATTCCCCCTTAGAAGAATTAGCTTATATGTTACTAATCCCTCGCAGTAGTATATAAAGGCTTTAAAGAAGCTCTCCCGATACCTACGGTCGTACCTAGACCTAGGTCTTATATATAGAAAGGGAGGGGGCAATCTCTAGGGATACTCGGACTCTGACTACGCTATAGACAAAGTAGATAGAGTCTCAATTCTAGGATACGTGTGGTTCCTTTATAGATCACCTATATCCTAGATAAGTAGGAAGTAGAAGTCTATTATAACATTAATAATAGAAGCTGAGTTTATAGCTATAAACGTAGCCGCAAAGCAGTCACAATTTCTTGCTACTATCCTTAGGGAAATGGGGTGCCTAGAACTAGTAGGAAAGAGCTCTTTCTAGCCGAGTATAAGGGTAAGTAAGGGCACTGTTAACGAGCTAAGGCTAGTTAAGCTTATAGGTGACAACTAAGCCGCTTTAATACTTGTTAAAGATGCCTATATATATAAAAGGTCAAAGCATATTGATGTTACATATAACTATATTAGACATCTCTAGTAGTAGAAGAAGATTGTAGTAGACTACTACTATATAAAGGACATAGCTACTAATAGGTCAACAAAGCCCCTTAATAGCTAGTAGTTCTAAAACTTTATAAGGCAGCTCTAGCTTACGTAAAGGGATTATAGGAGACTATGTAGCCTAAGTGGGAGTATTGAGAACATACAGGCCGTAGGACAAGCATGTGGGTATAGGTGTGTTATGTGACTAGATCACGTAACTAGGGTTTGCTAGCCTATAGGCTAGTAAACATCCGGACACCTAGCATCTACCTACACTAACACCGGCGATACTATATATAGATACACGCTATCCTATTAGGTCCTTCTTCGTCTTTCGTATAATCCGCCGTCTTCTACTACTACGCAACTCGTATCTATTTAATATAAATAATAGGATATTAGTAACATTCGCGGATATAGGCTAATTCTTAACGTATTTAATCTTAGCTAGGTCTATCTTAATACCCTTATTTATAATAATAACACCTAGATAAGTAGTCTCGTGTCTAAAGAACTCGTATTTATTAATATCTAACTAGAGCCCGGCGGTATCTAGCTTTTATAGAACCTTTAGGACATATTAGATATACTCTTCTCTTATCTTACTAAAGACAAGTACGTTATTAAGGTAAAATAACACGAAGTTATCTAGAAACTGCCTTAGTATATCGTTTATAAATGACTGAAACGTTCCTAGTATATTATATAGTCTAAAAGGTATAACTACGTACTTAAACTACCTATATCTAGTAGTAAAGGCCGTTTTCTACTCGTCTCCTACTATAATACGAATACGATTAAACGTAGTAATAACATCTAGCTTAGTAAACTATTACGCGCTAGCAATACGATCTAAGGTCTCTTAAAATAGTAGAATCGGGTAGCGACTCTTTGTCGTAAGCGCGTTTAGAGCTCTATAGTCTACGTATACTCGTAGCCCTCTACCCGGCTTTTTAACTTTTAGAATAGGTGCTACTACTAGTAATACGCTTCTCTAAATAAAACCTTTCTTAAGTTAGTCGTCGATCTACTTCTTGATCACCTCGTTCTCTCGTATAGAGAAGGAGTATAGTCTTCGAAATAGCGGTATCTAACTATTCTTTAGCTTAATCTTATAGTCTACGCTAGGCCGTCGCGGTAGGACCTTATCTACTTCCTTACGGCTAAATAGCCTAGCCATTTCCCTAAACTATACTAGTAATAAAGGGATAGGATCCTAGTCTTTGTCCCTACCGTTTATAAAACGTTAATAGTCGTTAGCTAATATAGTAGAGGCGTTAAGTTACCGCTAGGTATAGTTACCCCGAGGCTCCTCCTATCTATCTATGTTTTCTTAAGTATTAGTATCTACTAATATCGCCGCGCTACCTCCTAGTACTAGCTTCGCTCTTATACCGAAAGCCTTTAGTATATACGCGGATAGCGGGTCTCGCGCGACTTACTTATTAAGATTTTCTTTCGGGTTAAACATCTATATTATATATACTTTATAGCCCTTCCTCCGGCTTATACGCCGAAGTGCTTCTATATTAATAGGCTTAATATCGATCTCCGGCTTAGTCTCGACCTTTAGTTCTTTCTTTATTCGACGCGCTAGGCGCTTAAGTGTTTTAACCCTATCGGCGGGTAGTAGCTAGCGGAAGTAATAAGACGGTTCCGGTTTATCGTAGGTATCGACGGTATATTATATTACTGCCTTCGTCGTATACGTCTCCTATACTACTATAAGTTCGTCTTTATCCTCTACGTAGGATTTGATATAATTAGATAGAGCTTAAGGTCGCGAACTCTCTAGTACTAGTATCTCGGTCTAAAGAACGCCTCTTAGTATAATACCCTTATTATTAATAGACTATACGTATACTAGTTCAGTTCCGAGTATATAGTTCTGTCGACAATATAGTAAGAATAGGGTTATAGTTCCTAACGTATAGTAGAACGTAGGTTATTACTCGTCGTACTAGGGACGGCCGAGGACTATATTATATTCTAGTAATACGTAGTAGCTAGACCTAGTCTCTACGTAGTTACTAATCTGAATCTATACCGTTGTTCTATAAGTAATGAGGTTACTAGTAGGTCGGCTATCTACTAATATTAGCCTTAACGGGCTAGGTAGCTATATTATATTAAGGTTGTTCTTATACGTAAAGTCGATATTAAAGTACGTAGAGTTAGTACTATTATTATAAAGGGTTTGAGTAGGGATCTTTCTATTTACTATATATAGTATAACTAGATAAGAAGCTATTACTATTAGGACAAGAGCCTAGCCTATAAGATATAAGAGTAAAAGCGAGAATATAGGTACGAAGTGTAGGTACAAAGGGTATAGTATAATTGCTACACAAAACGAAAGACGAAGAAAGCAAGAGAGGCCTAGGGAAGGCTAGATATTTATACGCGACCCTCGCGAGTACGTGTCCCCGTATTAATAGGGCTAACCCGTACGAAGCCGCGCTTAGTAGCTTTGCTTAAAACCTTATTCTAACCTGCTCTACGTTCCGAGTCTTCTACGTGCGTCTTCTAGGGTCTAGCGTAGTCGCGGGTACTCGCGGGAGCGCCGTAAGTCATATAGTTACGAGCTAAAGTAAATCTGTTAAGGTTTAGTAGAGTAGTGAATTTAGAGGGCTAGGTCCCGTAGTAAATGTTACGGGGTATATAATTCTTAGCGCTTATATACTAAGCTAGACTTTTACTTCTTAACGACTTCTAAGTACTCTAAGGCTCTTCTGTCCCTACCTTCTATATACTCTATAGGGAGACTATAATAGTAGCCCCCCTAAACAAAGCTAAGTTCCTACGAAGCCGTAGTAGTTCTATATATCGAGGATGTTTAGCTTTAGTACTAGGCCTAGGCCTAATATTATAGTCGATATACTATTAGTAAGCCCCGTCGAAGAGCTTAGATTTGAAGAGCCTACCGATATTGACTTCTAGGCCGTCTACGCGGGCGTAGTATTCTTCGATTACTTAACGATTAAAGATGATATATTAGATAGGTTCCTATAAGGTATCCTACTTAGGGTAACCTTACTATTCGACTTTATACTTGATTGGCGGTAGACCTTTAACGTCGTTAGGCTCTACGCGGATTCCCCGGATCTTACGGACGGTATAGTAGTTAGAAGGTAGGTTAATAGGCTCGTCGACTTCTACTTTATCGGGAGGACCTAGTATATCTTAGTTTTAGTTCGGGAATAGGTCCTTAGCCGACGGCCGAAGGCGTACGGGATAGAAGACGTCGTAAATCTTTATATTCGTAGGAAGAGCTAGACGGTAGGCGTATAAACTAATACGCTCGGTAATCTCAAAAGGACCTAGGTTCTTCTAGCTTAGCTTCTTAGAGGGGCGGTCCGTCTTAATGTTCTTAGAGTTAAGGTAGACTATATCGCCTACTTAGTAGTTAGGAGCTAGCTAGCGACGACGATTAGCTTAATCCTCGTAGATTACTTATACGTATACTATTTCGTCGTAGACTTCTTTATAGATCTATAAGAGTATAGTAGCGAACTCGTCTACTACTTGCTCGTTTACGTCTTCGGTAGGCGGGAGAGGCTCTTCTAGTTCTATACCTATACGAGGGTAGTAACCTCTCGTAGTATAGAAGGGAGAGTAGCTAGTAGTCTCCGAGTCCTAGTTACGAGTAGCGAACTCTACCGTAGGGATATACTAAGGCCAATCCTTCTAGTAGTAGTCGACGAAGTAACGAAGGACCTACTCGAGGATAGCGTTCGTAATTTCGGTCTAGCCGTCGGTCTATAGCTAAAAACTAGTCGAGAGGTTATACTTAATACCTAGGTTAGTATATAGACGCTTCTAGAAGTACGAGATGAACTAGGAGCCTCTGTTAGAGGTAATACTATCCGGGAGGCCTTAAAAACGCTAGACGAATTCGTAGAATAAGCGAGTAGTCCCCTTTACGGTTATACTCTAGTACGGGATTATATACCGGTCCTTAGAGTAACGGTCTACGATTACTAGAAGGGCCTTTGCCTTCACGCCGCTAAAGGTCTTGCCGTAAGGAAGATCGGTAATAAAGTCTATAGTAATATACTTCTACGGACGATTAGGAGCCGGGAGAGGGTATAAGAGACCGTAGGGGCGGTAGCGGTTAGCTTTAGCTCTTCGGTAAGTAGCGTAGTTTAGTACGTAGCGGCGGACGTCCTTCTAGGAGTACGGCTACTAGTAATACCTAGCGAGGAGCTTATAGGTCTTAGCTACGCCTAGGTGACCCCTAGAGGCGGAGTCGTAGACGATTTGAAGAATCTTAGCTCGGATATTAGAGCCTTCGGGCTACGGTACGTAAAGCTTCTTACGGAAGTAGACGACACCTTCTTAGAGCTCGTACTCGGATAGCGAGAAGCCCGGGAATGTCCTCGCGCTAGATTTAAGGGCCTAGACTAACTCTTAGGCGTCTAGGTCGGTATCGTACGCTATTCGTACTCGTACTATAATGCCTTTAGGTTGCTCCTTATTATTAAACCCCTTAAAGTCTAATTCGGATAAGTTATCGGTCGTTACTAAGCCCTCTTTATCGTCGTTTAAGTCCTTAGCGTCCGACGCGTATTCTTTAGGCTCGGATTCGTTATTACTTTCGTTAAGGTAGGTAGGAGCGAGTACGAGAGTAGTAAAGGAAGCGGCGAGCGTAGGCTAGCCGTTCGATAGGTACTCTCGAAGCTCGGAAGAGAGGTTATACTCTTTAATAACTTATTGCTCTACGATTTGCTAGGCCCCTCTTCGATTAACTAGAGAGTCACTAGGGCGGTAGGTAAGGGCGTCGGCTATCGAGTTAGCCTTACCGGGCGTATACGAGATTATAAAGTTAAACCGGGAGAGGAACTCGCTCTAGCGGGCCTAGCGACGATTAAGTAGCTTGCTCTTTATAAAGTAGACGAGGTTCTTATAGTCGGAGCTTACTTAGACGGGTATAGTAGAGCCTTCGAGCTCGGGGCGCTACTCTTTAAAAGCTTTAACGATAGCGAGAAGCTCTTTATCGTAGATCTCGTAGTTATACTCCGTAGCGGTCATCTTCTTAGAGAGGAAGGCGATAGGTAACTAGGGAGATTTAGGCGAGCGGCGTTATAGTAGGATACCGCCTACTACGCCGTCGGATACGTTAGTCTCTACACGGGTATCTAGTTCGAAATCGAAGTGCTATAGAAGCGGGTTCTTAACAAACTTCGCTTTAAGCAAGTCAAAAGCCTCCTAGCATTCGTCGGTCTAGGCAAACTTCTTACCCTTACGCGTAAGCTTCGTTAAAGGGCGTACTACGCCCGAGAATACGTAGATAAAGCGGCGGTAGAAGTTAGTAAAGCCTAGGAAACTCTAGACCTCCTTAACGTTCGTAGGAGTATCCTATTCGACGATAGCGTCGATCTTCTCTTAGTCTATCTTAATGCCGTCTACGGTAATAATTAAACTAAGGAACTTGACTTCGGTCTTCTTAAACTCGTACTTATCGATATCGAGCTATAAGCCGGCGTCTACGAGCTTCTAAAGGACCTTATAGACGTGCTCGCGGTACTCCTCCTTAGTCTCGCTATAGACTAGGATGTCGTCGATATAGGTAGTATAGAACTAATCGAGGAACTCCTAAAGGATGTCGTTAATAAAGTTCTAGAAGGTACTAGGCCCGTTATAAAAGCCGAAGGGTATAATGAGCGACTCGAATAGCCCGTAGCGAGTACGGAAGGCTATAAGATACTCGTGTCCTTCTACTATTTATAACTTATTAAACGTAGCGATGGCATCGAGCTTAGTAAAGTACTTAGCCTTAGAGAGGCGCTCGAGCGTCTCCTAAATTAACGGTATTAGGTAGCGGTTCTTCTTTATAATAGCGTTTAAGCCTTAGTAGTCTACGTAGAAGCGTAGGCTACCGCCGGGCTTCTTAACGAACATAACGGGACTACTAGCGCTAGAACGGCTCGCTCGAATAAACCCCTTCTTTAGGTTCTCTTTGAGGTATCTCTTAAGGACGATAAGCTCTTCTCGGGATATAGAATATAGCGGTCCGAACGGTATCTCTATACCTTCTTCTAGCTTAATCTTATAGTCGTAAGGGCGATAAGGAGGCAGCTCGTCTACAGCTTTAGTATCGAATACGTAGAGGATGTAGTGTACCTAAGGAGGGACCTTCGTAGTAGGGTCGGTAGGTATACGCTTCTTATCGAGCTTCTCGAGGGCGATATCGATATCGCGGAGAGAGGCGGCGAAGACTTAAGCTTTAGGCTACTCGGTAGTAGTAGTAAAGGTAGCGGCGTTTACCTAGAAGATCTTAGTATACTTAGGACCGCGCTAAGGCGGCGGAGAAGGCGGAGGTACCGGAGGAGCTTCTAGAGGGAAGCTAATAGTAAGGGAAGTCTAGTCGATAATAGGTTAGTATCGTCTAAACTAGGGGAGGCCGAGGATAAACTTCTAATACGGTAGGGACGTAAGGAAGCTAGTAATCGACATACGCTTTCCTCCGAGAGTGATTAACGTATATTTAATATAAGTAATCTTACTAGTAGTAGTCTCCGTACCGTTAAAGAGTTCAAGAGTACGAGGGTACTTTAGTTCCTAGGGTTCGAGGTTAAGAGAGGTCGCGAGTTCATAGTCTATAAAAGACTCGCCTAGTACGCTAGTGTCTATAAGAGTGAGATTAGAAGAAGAGAGTTTCTTTAAGCCGATATTTATATTCGTAACAAACGGTTTGTAAGCGTAGTCCTTACCCGTCTCGTCGTATAGGTCTAGCTATACTATATTAATCCTTAACTTCTTTCCTCTCTTTACTTTCGGTAAACGTTATTCTTAGTCTTTATCGCGTCGATAAGGAAGACCTAGGCTTTTTCCTACTTGGCGGGAGTAGTAGGAGTAGGCTCGATAGCGCTAATAGCGCCGCGAACCGGGTTACGGGCGTTACGGGTAGCGAGCTACGGATAGTTAACTACGATATAGCCTAGACCGCCGTAGTAGGTATAGAGTCCGGCCTAGCGACGGCGAAGCTTCTCTTCGGGAGTAAGCTTACCGTTAACGAGGCCCTAGACTCGAGGGACGGCGGTACTAGCGCTAAGATCTATAGCGTTACCTATAGAGACGGGAGGGAGAGCCGTAGGAGCGGCGGCGCCTAGTAGAGTAGCGAAGTGGCTTCCGGGACTACGAGGCTAACGACCTTAAGAACGGGAAGCGAGGAGAGAGGCGGTATATTTTATATTAGAGTCGAGGCGCTAGTAGGTCTCGACGAGCTTATAAAAGCTTATAGTACCGACGTCCTTATCCTCGAGGGCTCGAAGAAGCTCTACTAATAAGCTACGGCGGAGATTGCTCTTCTTAGTCTCTTCGTTATAGCCGGTAAACCCGATGTCGCGGTTAAAGGCCGTAAGGTACTCGGCGAAGCTCTTATTCTTCTAGAGGAGGTTATAGATAGCGTTCTAGCCGGTAGCTCTACGGTCTAGATTACTAAAGGTAGTACGGAGGTCCTATATTAAGGTAAGGACGTCCGGGTAGCCGATAGTCTACGTAGCGTTATCGATATAGTATTATACCTAAGCCGCGGCGTCTCCCCGAAGGAGGGAGAAGACGTACGTAACTTTGTCCTTCTCTTACGGAAAGTGGTCGGTATTAGCTAATAGCTTAATAGTAAGCTATGTCTTAAATGCCTTAAACTTACTCTTATTACCGTCGAACTCGTCTAGGTTGTTAACCTTCTTAGAGAAGTACTAGCGGCGGTTATCGTCGGCGTACGGGGCGAGGTTCTAGAAGGTGTTCATAATACCTTAAAGGTATATTACTTAGTTATTTGCTTGCTCGACCTACTAGGCGGTCTCGCGGAAAGAGGAGACGGTACGGTTAATAAGAGCGTAGACGGTATTAGGGTTAGCGTTTACCTAGGTACTAAAGGTAGCGGCGTTCGAGAAGGGGATATTAGCCTACTTACTAAAGTGGAATAGAGTGTCTTACTTATCGAGGTTGACACCTCTATCGGTAGCGTAGTCACCTATAAGGATAACTCGAGTAGTTAATAGTTTATTAGTCTTTCGTAATGTTAGGGCGAGAGCCTAGCCTATAAGATATAAGAGTAAAAGCGAGAATGTAGGTACGAAGTGTAGGTACAAAGGGTATAGTATAATTGCTACATAAAACAAAAGACGAAGAAAGTAAGAGAGGCCTAGAGAAGGCTAGATATTTATACGCGACCCTCGCGAGTACGTGTCCCCGTATTAATAGGGCTAACCCGTACGAAGCCGCGCTTAGTAGCTTTACTTAAAACCTTATTCTAACCTGCCCTACGTTCCGAGTCTTCTACGTGCTTCTTCTAGGGTCTAGCGTAGTCGCGGGTACTCGCGGGAGCGCCGTAAGTCATATAGTTACGAGCTAAAGTAAATCTGTTAAGGTTTAGTAGAGTAGTGAATTTAGAGGGCTAGGTCCCGTAGTAAATGTTACGGGGTATATAATTCTTAGCGCTTATATACTAAGCTAGACTTTCACTTCTTAACGACTTCTAAGTACTCTAAGGCTCTTCTGTCCCTACCTTCTATACACTCTATAGGGAGACTATAACAATTACCGGATTGTGTTTATCTATAGAGTAGTCTATAGCTAGTAGGGAGTATACTAATATACTTAAAACCTTGCCTCTCTTAGGAGGCCTATATTTATGTTTATACTTTTTCTCGTTTTCTCGTAACTCTAACTCGTACGGTCTACTACGTGTTACGCTTACGGAGTAGACTAGGCGTTTCCCGCGCTACCGGTATTATTAGCGTTACTACTATTACTACCGTTACGGCGGTTATTACTTAGGTTATAGCCTAGCGTAAATAGGCGGCGGGCGATATCTCGAAGGGGGTACTAATTAGTATCGACACGGCGGTGACCTTCTGATTCGCATTTTAAGCACCGATTCTAATCGATATATTCCTAGGCGCGAGTAGTATCTAAAGGTTAGATATACTAAAATACCTAAGGTCGATCAGCCTACTTAGTCTTAGCGTTCGGGTTAGTATTGTTCCCGCTACTACCCGAAGCTATATCCTTCTTATCGTCGTTACCCTTAGTAGTCTTCTTATTACCTTAGGTCTTATTACTATTACCGGTCTTACCGTACTTAAGGTCGAACGCCTTAAACTTATCCTCGTAGTTATATAGCGTAGACACGACTTGCTTAAGGGTTATATTAACTATATCCTCGTTTATAATACGGTTATCGTAGCGCGAGTTTAACTTACGGAGTAGAAAGTCCTTCTTAAGTTTCTTTTCCTTCGCGCCGTTATTAAGGTTAATAATATTAGCGTTCTTACGGAAGGATAGGTAGAAGTTACTAAACTTCTCCTTATTACCCTACTATAGACTATTAAGCTTAGTTATAGTATTAGTATAGGTATTACGGGTACCGTAGCGCCGGGCTAGATCTTCTATTATCTTATCTATAGAAGCGTACTAAGTAGTCGTACCTTCCGTAGACTTAGTAAGACTAGGGATCTTTAAGTCGATATAGGTCTATATACCGTTATTTAACTAGCTCTAGACGTTCTAGAGGGAGTCCTTTATAGTACGGTACTTCGAGGCTTAGAGCTTAGCTTCGATAGTACGCTACTACTCTTAGAACTTAATATTATCGCTCTTTAGATCGAACTTAGTAGGGGCCTTTAGCTCGTTAGAGGACTTGATACTAGTAGTTATATCGGCGTCGTAAGTCGTATATACGGAGATAGGGTTACTATCTAAGTCGGTACTCGGGCGATTCTTCCTACCCTTACGACTACCGTCCTTACGGCTATTCTTACGGCCCTTATTACCGTCGTCCTCGTCTAATAAGTCCGATAAACCCGGGTCCGACTTCTTCTTATTAGGCTTACCTCTATTTTACTAACGCTCTAGTGACTCTTTAGACTCGGTTCGCTAAGGTAGTAGGTCTTACTTTTCCTTAGACCGGCTACGGTCCTTCTCTTACTTCTTAAGCTTAGTAATACGCTTCTCGGCTACTACGAGCTTAGTCTCGGTCTCTACTAGCTTGCTCTCCGCTACCTTATACTACGTACGATATACCTTCTTTATATCTTTAGCCCTTATTAGCTCGTCTAGATCGATAACGATAGTATTATCGCGCTTAGCGATCTCCTCCTTTAGTCGCGTAACCTCCTCTTCTAGGGACTATCTAGTCGCCTATTCCGTATTGATTATATCCTCGAGTCGGTCTATCTAGTCCTTAGTATCTTACGCCTTACGGAGGTTAATACGGTTAGCTATATCGAGAGTAGTATTAAGTTTATACGTACGTCGGTAATCGGACTCGATATTATAGAGGATCTTATAGATCTACTAGGGATAGTTATTAACCGTCTTCTTAAACTTGTCTATATTCAACCCGTTTAACGAGTCGAAGGCTTCCTAGAAGTTGTCGATAGTAACCCTCCTCTTCCTCGGTACCTTAGTACCCTTATCTTCTATCTTATCCTCGATAAACTCCGCCCTATATAGATTAGCTAAGTTTAGCTCTATCTCGACCTCCTCTTCCTTAATCGCCTTAAGTTAGTCGAATACCTTCTTATACTACTTACGGTACTAGTTATTCTCGTCGAGGAGCCTATTTACGATATTTTCTTTACGTCCTTAAGTCTACGTCGCCGGGTTCGCGCTATCGTCGTCGGGTAGATCGGAGAGTAGGGTAAAGAAGGATAATCTATTAAGGGACGCGCGATAAACGCGTCTATTAGTGTTCTCTATACTTACGCCTAGTACGCCGGTACTAGTCTATCTCGCTATTATTACTATATTGGCTATAATCTACTTTAAGGTACGACTTAGCGAGTACGACACCTAATCTTAGTACTTCCTCGTATACTATCGTAGTTTCTCTATAATCTCCCGAATATAGCTTCTCGTGTCTCTCTATACGTTAGTAATAATCTATTCGAAGTGTTATAAGTAGGTATAAGTATATAGTCGGGTAAGATATAAGTCGAATAGATATTCTATCTAAGGGAGGCGCGGAGGGCGTAAGAGTTATATACGGGCGCTAAGCCGCTAGTCGGATTAGTTAGCGGGCGTGAGGTCTAGGTACGTACCCGCGGGTTTAAGTAAATATACGCCGGTACGGTAACATACTCTATAAGAATAGGTAAGTAGGTTATATAATATAGAGAAGTAGTATAATATATTTGATCGCCTAGCTTATAGCCCTCCCTTAGCGCTCTTATTCCTTAGACCTTATATAGTTATAGGCACTATATCTAGTATAATTTTACCTACTTACTTATCCTTACGGAGTAGGTTAAATTATACTAGATAGGGTAATACTATAACGTATATAATTGCCGAGCCTACTAGCCCTATAGTCGAGCGTTACTATTGTCGTAACGTAGGTAGTAAAGAGGCTATATACTTATATCCTATTCTTATATCCTATACTTATACCCTACCCTTATATATATAATAACCTACGCTACGCTATTATCTAGCGATGTCTATCTTCTCGGCTATACCTTTTATACTGCTCGCTCTCTATACTATTATATATACCCTCTTATAACTACTCGTAATACTATAGTAAGTATAAGAACTATACGAGCGATATAATAAGTAACGGCGGCGGCGACTTCGATATAGGCTCCGGCTATAATATATATATCAAATTATATCCTCGGCTTTAATTAAGATACTTTACGTTAAGTATCGAGTAACGATCTAATATATTACTAGTACTAATAACGACGACGAAGACGGTACGGCTAGTCCCTCCTCTACGTAAGTCTTACTCCTTAGCCTCGAATACGATAAGTAAGCTTACCGTTCTCTTAACCCTTTACGACCTCGAAGCTAATATATCTTAGCGTACCGCTACCTACTCCTAAGAAGAAGAGAGGTCGTCCTACGGGTACGACGAAAGTTACTCGTAGGCGACCTCTAGCCGCTAGTAAGTAGTAGTCGTAGTCTACTACGAAGTAGGTAGCTTACGAGCTAAATACTTATCTTAATAAGAACGTTACTAGTAAGCTTTATAAAGCTATATACGTTAGTAATATTATAGAGCGCTCTAAGCTTCGTAAAGCTCGCCTAATACTATACCGTCGCTATATTAGCCGTGTCGCCGAGGGTAATACGAGTGATAGGTACTGCCGTTACTCTATAGCTAGTCGTTCTACTGTCGGCGTTCGCGTCGACACTATAAATCGGTGTGCCTAGTGCCGCTACTAAGGTAAGAATTATGATTAGCTTTAGGGTGTGTCTGTCTGTCTCTGCTCTACTCGAATGAACTCTCTTGGCCGCGTATCGTCTTATTAACCTGCTCTTATTGTGTCATTAATCTGCTCGCATTGTCTTATTAACCTGCGCGTATCGTCTTATTGCCCTGCTCGTGTCCCTCGTTCATTCACCTCTACTGAATTAACCTGCTCGCGCTGCTCGTGCCTCTCGTGCATTCATCTCTACGATTAACCTGCTCGTATCGTCTCATTGCCCTGCTCGTGCCTCTCGTGCATTCACCTCCACGATTAACCTACTCATAGCTGTGTAGCTCACGATCATTCGCCTTCACAAGGCCATGCGTTTCTGGCCTTGCCCTAACTCATTTAACGTGCTCTGCTGGAATGGGAGAGCAGGTTAAATGGGTTGGGGTGAGAATGCGACGATGTGGCAATAATGGTCCCTGTGGCAGTAATATGGATACCGTGCAGGTCCCTGTCGGAGTAAGAAATACATAATGGTCCCTGTCGTAGTAATTCTTGACATAATTGTCCCTGTCGGAGTAATTCACCGCTTCTCCAATCCAAGAAACAGGTGAAAAGTTTGCGACGGTAGCATGCGACAACAACACCACATATAGCCAATCCAAGCACGACAATTTGTTCAGTGATGTATCCAGATACGTATATAAATTTGCTGGTTGCAATGGGCCTGATATTGGATAAAGAAAACACGATTGAAGATGTGGTGTTGTTTTTTGGTCGAGGTGAGCGCTTTGGTCCGTATGACGCGTGTCAGTGACCAGTGGCTCGAGTGGTTGGTGTGTTCTAGCGGTGCCCACCGCAGCGCATCTGGTGACATCGTCGATTGCCGCGCATTCACGCTGTATACATACATGTACCCACATTCACTATCGACGAACTGCACGGTGCACCCCTCCCCAGGACCCCAGCACGATTCAAGGATGGGCATGTCAGCCCACTAACGCCGTCCTGCACTCCTCAATCTTGGACTTGGCGTGCTCCTCCGTTCAGCTTCGCCGACCAACACTCTCTCACTGAGCACCGTCCAAGAACACGGTCGTGGATGATGTCGGCATCCACGACCACCACCCCGGCGGTGTCGCCCCCTCCTACCCAGTCCGGCGAGTCAAAAGGTGGCGGGGGAGGGCCCACGAGCTCGCCTCTCCTCTTCTTCGTCGCCCTGGGATTCGGCGTCGTGTTTACTAACCTATGGTAAGTAGACATGCCTGTCTGACCCGGTAGCTTCCGCAACCTGCGCACAGTAGTTCATGACGCTAACTCGAGGTCACACTACAGGATCATCGTCGGTGTTAAGTACTGCTTCAGATATAACCAACGCAATCGCGCCGCACGTGCTCTTAACGAAAATGGCGAACCCATCGACCTCAGCCAGATGCCGAATCCACGACGAAGGCGACGCGAAAAGAAGCTCATGTCTATGGAAGAGGTGAATGAGCGATTTCCATTGACCAAGTACAACACGTGGCGATCGAGTCGAGAGGCCAAAGGCTTACCTGCAGAGGGTGGCGTGACAGCTCCGACGAGCACGGCAGGCAGTCTGAAAGACGAGGAAGGGACGATCGATACTACATTACCGAAACAATCGACGGACACTGCGCGGCCGCAGACTGCGCTCAGCATCGCACAACAAGACCACGCCAATGCTCATGCAACGATACCCCCGAGGCTTTCGACAGATGGACTGGCGACATCGAGCGGTGAGAAGCATGCAGAGAACACCGTTATCGAACGGACCGAGACGGCAGAAACTGTGGACACTCTAAAAGATCGCAATGCTTCGGTGGCGAGCGGGATTGACGAGGATGACGATGACCCTATTCGTACCGCAGCACCGCCTGAGATGCTTGCAGCACCCGGCGACTCTTGCGCGATCTGCTTGGACACATTGGATGACGACGATGATGTACGAGGACTCACCTGTGGGCACGCATTCCATGGTTCTTGCGTCGACCCGTGGCTCACCAGCAGGAGAGCGTGTTGTCCGTTGTGCAAGGCCGATTACTATGTGCCAAAGGTTCGCCCCGAGGACGATGCAACGAGGAACGGGCGAACACCACTGCAGCAACCTGCGAATGTATGGGTTGCTGGGCGAGGAAGACCTTTTACGCCGCGAATGCTCTTTGCGCCTCGATTCTTCATGAGCGATACCAACCAGCAGAACTCCTACAATCCGACCCCTGCACGACAAGAGAGGACACGGCGAGAACAAGACGCGGACCCTGCAGCAGAGCGACAAGAGGCGACTTCTCGCACGTGGAGGTCGCGCTTGCCTACAATGTCGATGCCTCGCTTTGGGCGGCGGAATCGACAGCAACAGGGCGAGCAGAACGGTCCAGTCGAGGTGACACCAACGCAACTCGAATCTGGCACCGTTCGTTGAACATGGTGCACCATATTATTCGGCATGCATGTTCCACTATCCCAGGGGGACTTCCTCGCCCTCCTAGCGAAGCGCGACAAAAATTCATTGTTTTTCAGCGAGATCACGGGCATACGATTGACGAACAGCTTCGAAGTGGAGGCCATTATTGATGCATCTTGGCATCGCGGATCCAGGCGGCGGACGTGTCGCCCTGTAAATTGATTGGGACGACCGTTGCGGGGCCACAAGCGAGGTCGGAAGGATGGGCGATTTTTGCGCAAGATGGCTATTCTAGAGGACACGCTCGGCGGGAAACCTGCATATTCGATTGCGAGAGTTCGGAGGTGATATATTCTCTCCTAATGCGTACAGAGGAGGGTGGCGCGGCCGGTATCTCGACGATTGTGCATAAGTACTTCCAGTGTACACCTCTCCACCAACACATGACCATTTTCTGCCCTAGCATGTATATAGATACTCCCGCTTGTTGCCAAAGGTAACCAACGGTGCTTGTGCTAATACACAAGTTAACAGGTGGCCCAAAGACATGGTTAAGAGCAGAATCACATGCAGTTGCGCTAAAGATCCTTGCACGGCTCGCGTTGTATATACTATCGGCACTTCCCGAGCCCGCATCAAGTCTCTCTTCGCACTTGCCAATTCCGTCTCAGCAACATCGAACACCACCACTTCAATTGCAAGCAACATGACCGACCTGTCCAGGTGTCGGTTGCTGGCGCTCCCACGCGAAATACGTGACTTGATCTATGCATACCTACATCAATCAGCTTTGGCCACTGAAGAACCGAGAGGAAACGAGTCAGGCAACTTGTTGGTGCTCGTGACTTGCGCCCCACTCACGGCTGTCTTACAACTTTGCAAGCAGATCCAGTCCGAATACCTGGAAATGGTGTTCAACCACATTGCGCTTCGCATCGCAGTCCCGAGCGATCACAAGATTATGGATGGAATCAAGCTGAAGGATGGCGTGCCTAGTAAGATCTTCACACGGGCCGTCGAGATCTTGGTCAACGTGGATTACGTCCGAATTGACGATCGTCTTGAAGAAGAGTCGGGCGACGAGCTGTCGGTCTACCTAGATGGCGTAGTGAGTGAACCAGAAGAGGCATCTGTTCAAAGGCAGTACAAAGGGTGAGTGAGATTCGCGCTCTGAAGCTGCCGAATCATCTGCTGACCATACTCAGAGACAATTCGATATCTGATAGGGATACTCGACGAGGTCCACGACGCTCCCCTCTCCAGAAAGGCACGAATTCAACTGTACCTCACATTCTCGGACCTCAGTTACTTGAAGAGTACCGTTGATGATCGAATGTTACATCCTACTTCTCTAGTGGATGCAATAAATCGATATCGAGGTGCCGACGATTCTCCACGGCGATTTGAGTTTCGGGTTCAGCTGGAGACGCCATTGTGCTCGAGGCTCGCTCCGGACCAACCACACACTGCATACCCACACAAGGTCGCCAGAAAGCGGCGAGATGGAAGCGCATACTTGACTGCCGATGATGATAGCTACATTTTCTGGGCCTTAGCCTCGGCTGTAGTAGGGGCAGATGCGGCGTGCTTTGGGTGGGAGGTACAAACATACGAGTCGGGGACTTGAGACTTGATAGTATCGGGGGAGGGAGGACTCTCATGAAGGGCAGATGGGAGAAGCCACACTACCCATGAACACGTACGCTTGTTTTGCATTGACGTGGTCAAAGAGCGATCGCGTGAGGGTAGTGCTGGTGGTCAGCTCGCAGCGCAACACCGGTCATGTGAGCAATGAATGATACAGTATACAACACTCGATGTTGGGCCTCTAGGCTACCTACTTACGTGCTTGGATTGTCAGGTGTGGAACACGATGCTTCCAGTAACGATGACAATGGATAGAGCAAGTAACGCTGATCACATGCAGCCGCGCTAGATCCCTGCATCGTCTCGCTTAAGTACGGAAGGCGCGCCCATTGGGCTGCTGTCCCTGCACTTTCCGCGCACATTGCCATGCTATATTACTCGAAGTTTCCAACTCAGTCTCAACACGGACATACAACACTCACGCTCACACTCGCCGCCACCACCACCATGATATCCGACAAACCATGCCATCTGCTGGCGCTTCCGAGAGAGCTCAGGGATGCGATCTACTCAGAGCTGCACCACGAAGTAGCTCTCACCCGTGATCGCAAAGGCCACAGCACTGGCTTTGCGATGCCCGAATTAGTGATGCTCAAGAAAGCACCTCTCGTCTCGCTGCTCTGCACATGCAAGCAGATCAATCACGAGTACAGCAAAATAGTGTACGAAAGGGCTCACCTCGCCCTATACCCGGTGGACCTGAAGAAGATGATGCAAGCTATCGAGCACAATGATGGCATACCGGAGACCATCTTCAAGCACGTCCGTGAAATTACAATGGTCTTGTGCTACAGTATCCTTATCGTGGACAGGTTGTACGACGAGTTCCGCGAGTCTATGAGGGCACACGCCGACGCCGTCAGATCTGCGAAGGACTTCGGGCAGGAGGCGCTCGAAGCCACTCGCCGCAGACACTGGACACCCACCAAACGTTAGTATTGTCCGCTCGAGATTCAAACTTCTACGCTCACACAAAGCAGAAACCCGTATTTACCTTCGCCACATACTCGAAGAGCTGAACAAGACATTCTCAGATGAGGTGGTGTCACTTCGTGTACATATCCACATCTCAAAATTTCAAGCTGGTGATTTCGAGTGGGTTGAGCTCGGTAACCTGCAGCTTAACGACCTCGATGATCTCCACAACTGTCCCGATACGCCATACGCCCGCAAAGGTCGGCTGGAGTTCTTCTTTCAATTTATGACACCCTTTTTCTCTCAGATTCTGGACTCCACGAGCGCCGACATAGGAGATAGAAGGACTCGAGGTGATAGCACGTTCTACAGAACCAAAGATTCAGACGAGGAAGGCGGCTGGCTCTGGTGACCCAGTGGCAAGGATCAGAGGTACGAGTTGTTCGATGGCTGTCGGGCCAAGTTCTGCATGTTGAGGGATAATTCATGGTGAGCAGGCAATACCTTCGTGCATGATGCCAACTCACAAGGATGATGCGCAGGTAATGCCTTCATCATAGCATCAGACGACGATGACGGTGTACAAGCGATGCCACCGTGCATGAGACGTCACTCGTTCTCAAGGAAGGCTGCAAAGAAGGCATGGTCACCCAGTCGGCTGGTGAAAGCCAGGCGGGCACTCGAATGACGACCTATAGGGGTCAGAACATCACACGTCGTCGCGGGCGGCTCGTCCAGACAACCTCTCACAGACTGGCATGAACAGTCACACGTACAGCATGGCGTGGTAGTAACATGACACCAGGAAGCAGGACATGAGGAAGACTATAGTACTGGGACATCGTTGGCTTACTGCTACTCTGTGCCGTAATATCCACTCACCTGACCGACAGTCGAGGCCGATTGGTGAATGAACCACATTCACTTCGACAGAGTGTGTCGAGTGTGCCACGATAGAGCACTTATCTCACGTTCTCTCTACACTTTCTTCTTTACCTTAACCACGTCGCATCCACCACACCACATCCACCCGTCGCATCTACCACACCACATCCACCGCACCAGACCCGCCGTATCTCATCTTCCCGTCGCATCCCACCACATCCGTTCGACCCACGGCCCCGATCACACTACTCGACATCGCCATGTCGTCAACACCACTATCCCACCTGCTCGAGTTACCGCGGGAAATTCGCGACATGATCTATGGTTACTTGTATCAGGGCAACACCGTCACAAAGAATCGTACCACTGCAGAGAGTGACAAGCTGGCACCAGTAGCCTACATGTCACACCTGCCTCTCACCAACGTCCTCCTGATCTGCAAGCAGGTCAACGACGAGTACAGAGAGGTCGTCGCCAGGCCGAGGTACATCAACATCTTGCTCAGGCGTCTGCAAAACATCATCCCATCGCTCAATCTCGTCAATGGCGCGTCACTTCTCTACTATTACAGCTGGTCGTAGGATCGGGGTGAATATCAGCATATATTCTCTGTTTGATGACGTCTGGGAACGGGCGCCAGCGGAGCATCAGAATTTCCTCAACTCGCTCCAGGGCATGCCAGCCAATGCGGCGGCTGACCTTGCTCGAAGACTAGAATGGTCGACATCAAAGCGTAAGTAAACAATGATATCGTGAGATGGAACGTCCTGCTGACTACTGTATTAGAGACCGTCAAACACCTTCGCTTGATGTTCGAAGAACTCAGCCAAAGCTTTTCCGACAGCGACACCACCCTCCACCTATCCATCCAGCTTCACGAACTCGATGATGTGAAGCTCCTCGCCGCCAGTCCAGAGCTCTTCTTGGGCGATCTCTTCGACTTGAATACCTGGCGAGAGTCGACAGAGTCCGCTTCGAAGGCCTGGTCAGACGTTCCGTTCGTGCGAAACCGCGGCCGCGCCAAGCCTTACTTCCGGCTGGACGTGGTGAAATATATGCCCCTTTGCTCGCGGATAGTGGAAGAGTCTTACCCTGACAACGAGCAAAGGGTTCGACGGGACGGGACGAAGTACTGGACGCAGGACTCCAAGGAGTACCTGGAGTGGCAACTCGCGCCTGCAAAGGAGGGAGAGTATGCACTCTTCGGAGACGTCGTGGTTGATCAGACGGATCAAGAAATCCGCGTTTGTGAAGGCTAAAATTCAGATTTGTACAGTTGTGCTACGATGGCGCAAGGTCTGGTCCTGCTCAGATACGAGCTTCACTACTTGGCTGTGGGTTCGCAGGCGGAGGTAGCGTCGAGTCTTGGGGTCGCGCGCTTTGCTGTTGTGATATTGGTGCGTCCTGGATTCAAGTTAGTCGAGGTCGATGCCAGAAGGCATAGTAATGAAACACCTACCTCATATTCATCGTTCCTTGGCAGAAATGCAGGCTCTCCATTGTCAAGATCCGCATACATATTGATTTCATCATCGTTCATGGCCTCAACACGCGCATTGTCCCAAGCATACCACCTCTCCGTCAAAGTGTGCTTGATAGCCTTCATCGTGTTCCTGATCTGTCGTGCATATTCGTTAGCCACCCGCCTCATCATCCAGATCCACCTTCTCATCATGCACCACTTACCGCAGTCTTCCTCACATTACTCTCATACAAGCCATACATATTTCCAATCCTCTCGCGCTCCGCGGCATACGAGTTCAATCTATTGATCTCCTTGAGACACACCCACCACAGCCGATGCAAATCATCCCAATCCTTGTTCCTCAGCTCCGCCACAGTCCACGCGCGTCCATGCGCGTTCATCTCCTCGGGTGTCGCCATCGCCTTCTTGTCTTGTGGAAAGAAGTCCCAGAGGCCGTGATCATCGTCCACTTCGATGGGGGTGCGCTTGGCCGGGTCGAGGACTGGCTTCGGGAGGTTCTCGAGCTTGACGGAGAGCCTCTGCTTTTTACCGAGACCTGTGCGGCGCAGGGCGGAGACGCCACGATTGCGGTTGTGGTCTTTGCGGGCATGTCGATTGGTGGTGGTGGAGAAGGAGGAGGTTTGGTGCAGGGCGAGGGAGGGGAGGAGGAAAGCGGGGGGGATCGTTGGAGCGCGGGCGACTGGCGTGTTGAATACGCTGGCGAGGAGCGATCTGGTTGTGCAATGCATTGTGGCCATGGTGAAGATGTGGTTGATGTCGTGTTGCTGGGAAGACCAACGCTGCCATTGCATCCCTAGAAATCGCGTCGGAAGAGCTGCGGCAAGCGACTACCGCCAAAGCCGAGCCACGACCGAGATATATGCGTCAAGCGACTTCACTTCTCTCCCTTCTCTACAGCATTATTGCACATGACACCACCATTCCTCATCAGATTGATGAGTGACTATCTCGACATGAGCAAGTTGGTCGCACCCAGTCCAGCACGGTCAGCACCAGGTGCAACTAGGACCCTCGCCGAGCACCTTGACCAGCGACTACGCTGCTGGCCTAGCCCTTCGCCATTGAAGGAGACCTGAACTGCTCCAGCGCCTCAAGCATCCTCATCAGTCGTCAAGATATCCAGAATAGCCCTCACCTTCCAGTCCAGGGGCTTGTTCACCTCAGCATTGGTCCATTCGACAAGATACTCCAACTTTCTCAGTCGCTTGTCGCGCTCCTGCTGCACCAGCTCGATACTGTCCGGAATCGGGAATGGACGCTTTGTCCGCAGAGAGTCTGACAAGCTTCGCACACATATCTTGGAAAGCCCATCAGAGCCATACGCGTCCACGAAAGAGACCTCGATCTCCTCTGGCGTATGAAACTCGATCCTCCTGACACTTCGAAGCGTTCTCCGGGAACGTCGATATATGGAGCAGGTGCGAGAGACCGCGTTCGTGGAGCAGCCTTTCAGTATGTGGACGCCAGTCGCTGTGGTTGTGTTGGCACAGAGTTGGGAGGTCATCGGGCGATGGCCAGTCAATGGATGCCATTGTTTCGCGATTGGTGTCGTTGGTAGTGGTGGAAAGGTCTACGGGAGCCTGGGATTCAATAGAAACTCAAGAGACTGACGATACTTGTAGGCTGACTTCAACAGGTCGAGACATCTGCCTCTGTAGGGGAAGAAATTGCGAGACATCTTAGAAGGAGTCGATTCCAGAATACATCTCGACATGTCTCAGGCACAAGAACCAAGACTTCGACCTGACGACAGGGATTGAGACCACCAGACACGACAAACTTGCCCAGAGCATGGGATGCACCGTCAATGATAGGTTACAGCTCAAAAATGGACAGGCCCCAGCCAGCAGCGAGGCCCCGCCATTTGTGGACTCTGTGCCAGCTCTTTACGACCCTTCGCCGATACACAGGCCTTTCACCCTCCACCATCGCCCAGCGCGCCTTCCCTAAGCACCGACATTCTACCCTCCTCACCCTGCCAATGGTCCCCATCTCTAGCCATCGCACAAAAGCAACGCCCTTGCGGCTGATTGCTCATCTCCCTTGCCAAACTATACCACGTAGCGAACTCCATGCTCCCGTTGAGTGGGCCATAATTAAAGACGTCGCATAGACTGACACAAGCCTCGAACGTCTCGGTGAGTGTCGAAGCCATTACTTCGCTGCGTCCGGAAGTCGCGAGAGTCTGGTTACAGTGCTGCGTGTAGGACGTGTTGGTCAGGGGACTCAGCCAGGTTGTGTTAGGGTTGCAGGTGGATAGAGAGGTGGTCGCAGTCGCAGTCGCGTGTTGGGTTGTGGTCTGTTGGGCTCTGGTGGCCGTCGGAGATGTTGTGTCGCTTTTTGCTGTGAGTTGCGAAAGGCCCTGCTGGCAGCCTTGCAGCTTGTGGCCATCTTGATGTACGGTCACGCCAAGTGCGGTGCCCAGAGATACTGCAAGGACCACGATGCATGCTACGCAGCCGATAAGCCATTGCCAGGACAGGTTCCTCAGATGTATTGGTTTTGGCGGTGTTTCGGGACGTCGTGCGCTGCGTTGATCTGGCATATCGAATATACAGCGATTCATCTAGAGCGCATGGTGGATTGTAACGTGACCTGGTCGAGGAAGTATAGTTCAACAAATTCTAGGGAGTTGAGATTTATAGAAGCTGGCTGTCAATCTCGGTGAAGCTTGTGGCTCTGCGCACTGCATGACAACGCTGCATGGAAACCTGCGTTCGAGTTACACACCGATGGCAACGAGCCCGGAGTGGCACCTGCAAAGGGCCCAAGTGCCGACAGATTAACAGAACCTGGCCGCGGGTTCTGCGCAAGTCGTAGGGAGATGTACAGTAACTTGACGCTTGACTTCAGGGACGGGCATGATAATGCAGTATGGCGAGCACGCAAGAGTGAATCTCGAGTATCTTGATACTGGTGTGTATACTGTCAAGGCTATACCCAAAACGCCTCGCTACGATCTGAGGCAGGAGTCCGCAGGACACTACCTCACATCCGTCCCCTCCCGTGTAGGTTCGTCATCCCTATACCTCTGATCCCTGGCACCACCGTCACTGCCCAGCTCGGAAGCGCCCGCCTCGTCGGAATAGCCAGCAGTCGCATCATACAGTTCGCCTGCCCTCTTCTTCCTTCCACCAGAGTGGCCATTGAGCAGACCTGCGCTATCTTCGTTGGCGTCCTCTTGGTTGACCATCTCGAAGGCAAAGTCATCGCGTGCGACGCGCTTCTTGCGCCGGTAGTAGATTGCCCATCCGCAAAGCGCGACGAGGAAGACCAGGATGAGCGTGGTGGCGCCGTAGATCCAGACTTGGGTCCGTTTGCTGACGCCAAATGTTGGGAATATATGGGGTAGAAGGTTGCTGTCGGAGGTCGAAGTTGGCTTGGCGACTTCCTCCTTGTCGTCGGTGACATCAGGAGTGGGTGTCGGCGTAGCAGTGGTCGAATTCGGCTTAGGCTTCGTCGGCCGTTCGGGGTGATCAGTAGGGTTGCCCACAGGCTCGCCAGTCTCGGTGGGCACAGCGATTGTAGTCGTGTGAGCAGTAGCCGTTTGAGTTTCGTATACATCATGGTCATTATCGTCGTCTTCATCTGGTAGTGGTAGAAGCTCTTGCTTCTCTCCGTCAATCGCCTCGCCAAATAGCTTGAGGTGCCAGTCAGTGAAGGTACCGCTATGCTCGTTCACCTTCGTGTCCTTGACAATGACGGTCCATTTGCCGACACCGGATTCTCCCCAGTGAGCAACACTCATGAAGGTCCAGTCGACATAGCCAGAGTTGGCATCATCCGAGCGACGACTCGTGGCGATGTGGCTGACCATGCCGGTGGGACTTCTGAGCTCCACCGATAGGTCACCACGACGAGTGTGCTCAACGTTCATCGTAACAGTCACGTGCTCTACACGCTCCAAGTTGGCTTTCTTCAGCATGTCTGCGGTCACTTCAAAGCTCGATGCTAGACCGTGCTCACCCTGTGGCACGGGGTGCTTGACGTGTAGCCACGGGCTGAAGAACCAGGCTTGTGGCTTGACAGACTTCCACGTCTTCGCCGCTTCCACCATGGCGTATGCGTCGGCCTTGCCATAGCCAAACTGGTGGCTGAAGTTCTTCTTCATGGCTTGGTTCATTTGATATTCGGCTGGCTGGTCGATCTCGACAGCAGTGATGACTGTGATCCACTGAATGTCTCTCCACGTGAGTTTGTCATTGACCTCCAGCATCAAAGAGTAAATTCCAGCAACGAGTGGTCCGGCAGCAGACGTGCCTCCGTGGTTGACATAGCATAGATCTTTGCCGACATCGGTCGTGTGGATGGCATCGCCGGAACCACTAGAGTAGGTGACCACCAATTGCGCCGAGCATTTCTCACTGTAGTAGGGGTGAAGGCCTTTGCGATCGATACCACCAACACTAACAGAGTAGATACTGTTCGTGTAGCCATCGAAATTGCAGTTGTCGTCATTGGCCGCGCCATTGCCGATCGCGAACACGAAGATGCTTCCCAGACCACTTCGACCGTTCTGAATACCGTTCAGCATCGCACGTCGGATGAGGATACCAGGCTCCTCCATGGCCTTTCCATTGTCAGGTGGTCCCCATGAACAGGAATAAATGTGGTTGTCCTGCATCTTGTAGTTCATGGCCTTGGCCTCCTCAGCATCTGAGATGACCTTACTCAGGATTCGGCAGCCAGAGACTTTGCCGTCGTATGCGACCCCGACACCACAGATATCGTTCCTTACAGCGGAGATCTCGCCAGCACAACGGGTGCCATGCTTGTCGTCTGACAGACGTGGTTTCGGATCCGGACCCTGGTCGTTAAAGTCCCAGCTGCCCTCGGCGAAGTAATTATCCTTGAGATCATCACTATCCATGTCCAAGCCGTCGTCCACAATACAGACAGTCTTATTCTTGCCAGTGATACCTTGCGCCCACACGCCAGTCACATTGATATCATGTCCGACCTCAATGGTATTATGCAGATGCCATTGCTCTTGAAATATAGGGTCCGATATATGCAGATTCTCCGCGATATCAAAGCCTCTCTGCACTTCATCCGGGTCGGCTGCCTGCTGGCCGAACTGGTTGTTTTGTCGCTTCTCTTTTAGCGCCTCCTTGCATGACGTATACTGCCTTTCTGCCGGTATGATGCGCTTCTCCAGCGGAAATCGTTTACTGAGGTTTTGCTTGTTCGAAAGCAGCACGTTGTCCAGCACGTGCGGGAGCTCGGCGCCAGCTTCTCGCTTCCGCCGCCTTCGCTTCAAGTCGCTCTTCTGTGTCTTGATAAGGTCATGCTCGTGCTTGTCCAACGCCTTGAATATATGGTGATCCTTCAGCTCCTCAAAGGGTCCATGGTACAGCAGCCCCAGCTGATTCGCGACTGTCTCCGGGTGTATGCTGGGTGATAGGTGCACAGCGTAGTAGTCGTGTGCGTCGTGGTCGAATTTGTGGGATGTGCTCTGTGCTGATACAGCTGCCAGCAAGGGTAGGAGGCTCCAGATTAACTTCATCGTGGAAATGACCCGGCCGCAGTGCTGTAGACGCGTGTCGCTAGATGGCAAATTTCTGGCCGGTGTGGAATACTCATCGGGCGGTCATGTACATGGTCGCTGCTGCAATATGGAATTATGTTACAGGCGCAGTAATGCCTGCCTGAGCCGCGAATGCCGGATGAGAGTTGTCTTGGTCGTGGTAAAGGGCAGGCCGAGAGTGAGCCTGAATAAGGAAGTCTAAGGATTGAGGACACGCATAGACAAGGGCAGGCATCCGGCAGCCGTACCGAGTTCCGAGTTCCGCTGACTACCGTGGTGCATGGTGCACCACAATCCTGTCTGCAATCTATTAATCACCACAATACATATGCAAGTGCCCGCGCGCTAAGCTTATACAAGTATGCTACGCGAGATATCTGTATTCTGAGGCGTCATCGAGCACGTGATGAGGCTTCCATATCCGGTATAGCGGCGGACGCTTGCATATTATGGTGATTGTGGCCGCTTCCACTTAGCAAACAATGCGACCACGATGCGAGTAAGATCCGCGCGGTTCTGCGGTTGGGAAGATCGCTCAAGTGCAAGCAGCGTTGACATCGAGGCTACTTTGGACCACTACTTTAACATCATCCAGATTGGAGCGTCGAGCAAGACCAGAAAACACTACCTGCACAGGAGTCTAGCCGAAATCGATTCAACATCAGTTCCATTTACGACGAGCTCAGGGAGCACCAATATCTTGAGACCGTCGTGTATAGAGTCATTCACCGACAACCTGCGAACGAGACTTGAGAGTTATGTTGCACCATGGCGAGGTTGGATCTGCAGTCTAGATGCCATGATAAGAGCAGCACGAGCTTGTTGTCGATAGCTGGAAGCTTGCAAACCCCTTCGACCTGTACATTACACTGAGCCACTTTCTCGCGCATGGCTACATCGCAACACGGCTATGGCGAAGCTGATTGCTTGAGGCCATACCATTTGGAAACAGTAAGCACCTGATATATCCTCACTATTGCCGAAGCACTACTGTAGCACTACTTGCAGGCGTTTGCTGGTTCCAAGCAATGACCAGCGTCCCGCGACATAAATTTCCGTTCCAATACCCTCTAAGTACACAGGTATCCAGCCTATAAAGTGCCCGCAAGTCTCCACAATAACTTCACTATACAGACGCTGACCATTGATCATCGCCGAAGAAGTCTACAAGCCGCTCTTTGCTCTCGCAAGCTCCACTCTTGCCTCTCCGGTGCTTGAACAGCGACGAAGTGCCACCTGCACTGATGCATACCCGGAGCAGCTCAACGGCGTTGCGCCAGCCTTCAGCGATCAAGAAATTGGAGCTACTTACAACTTCCTCCAGCAACTGCCATTGAAGGATGACGCACAACTCATCATGTAGGCAATCTCAGCACGTTCCGCTCGCTGTGGCTCCAGTCCGCTGACCGCAGGTTGCACTCTATAGCTACGCCAACGGAGCGCCAGGCAACAGTCGCGCCCACTGCGGAGTTGGTCCGGACGTTCGCCTTGGGTGTTCGACAAGTCTTCTACCGAGTCTACCCAACGAGCGTCCCAGCTACGACCAACTACCCCAATGGCACAAGCCACACAGAGCTAGAAATTGTAATATCCATCCAAACGAGACTGTCGTTGCAGTACGACCCTTTACTGACTGTGCTCGTTCTTAGGAACTGGGACCCCGGATCGTTCAACTTCCCGTTAACATTCACGCCGGCATGAACTTCAAGTACGATTTGACTGATTGCAAACTCACGTCCCTTCAAGGCTTCCTGACGGTCCCATCGCAGGTTGCTGGGGTTGCTATTGATCCCACCGCCATTTTGAATCAGATTATCGCTGCTGGCAAGGCTGGAAAGGCGGCTTCTTAGGCTGTGCTCTTGCTGCTTCTTGCTGTTCGATCCTGGTCTGCTTATGACGATGCACGCAATGGGATATCGAGCTGACATGTGTACATGGTATATCCGCCAAAATCATGCCTCAAAGTAGTCTGTAGGAAGTTTAATAGGCAAGGCTGACGGCTGACGGGATCGTGGGTCTCGAATAGCCGAGTCGAGCACGGGCAGACCCGGGTGAGCACTCGTACAAGTGATGGCAGCTGTTCGATGCATGATTCTCAGTCTCAGGTGTCGTCGTGTCGAGGATGAATGAAGACACGCTTCTTGTACAGCATCCCAGAGCTTAGCGCCGAAGCCGAACGGAGCTTCCTGCAGCTCTGCCAGCCAGCCACCCCATCGCCCATCACCACTCAACATGCATGTGTGCCGTCGTTTTCCTCTTGCTCCTGCCAGCCTCTCTTGCCTATAGCGTTCGAGCGTTGCTGTTCTTTCGGCCTTGTCATGTCTTGATGCGACGATGGGAAACGCGACACGCGACAGCTGATCGACACCATTGACGAGTGCGAGCACAAGATTTGTTTGACACTGCTGATACCTGGGTGATCGGTATAGCAGGCTAGCTGGGGACTTGTCAACCACTCACTGACCGAGCTTCACATGCTGCATGAACGATAGAACACCTCTCC
The DNA here is from genome assembly GCF_020509005.1 of Fulvia fulva. Lineage (NCBI taxonomy): Eukaryota > Fungi > Ascomycota > Dothideomycetes > Mycosphaerellales > Mycosphaerellaceae > Fulvia > Fulvia fulva. The sequence continues at coordinate 2,767,431 of NC_063014.1, read as the reverse complement.
AACCACCGCCATGTCCACCGATCGCAGGCAATCCGGCCTGTGGAATCGCAACCCGGAAACAGGCTTCTTCGAGCAGGCCGCGCCCATACCTACCGCGCGCATACAGGCCAACCAAAGTTATGGCCTCAACAAAGGTCCCTACCCATACTACGAACCTCCCGCGCTACCTCGCGGCTCCGGCGATGAGAATCGAAGGTCCTTCTCCAATCCGACCACCAAGACGAATGGCGAGCCTCTTGTGCCGACTACCAATGGAGCAGGGGGATCAGCCTCGAAGAAGCACCGTGAGGCAGCGATAGTTGGCGCCGAGGATAGTCAGATCCCGAGGAGCGTGCAAGAGGTGCTCAACCAACATCCGGAAACAACATCGGCTCATCTAGCCAAGACTCAGCACGTCAATGAGACGAGCTTGCCAGGCTCGGCGCAACAAGAACCTCTGCGAATCGATCCAGACTACGTTCCAAACAACCTGCGCAATAAGCCGCGGAGCCCCGACCCTCTTTCACCGCGTACTCAACCAGCGCAACCAGTCCGAACGCCGCAAGAGAGCAACACGTCCAAAATGTCGGAAACGATACGACGAGGCTCCGTGCCCGATCGCAGCCCTCTGCAGAATCTCGAGTATTCGAGCAAAGGAGCCAAGCGAGCGCGAGTTGAAGAAGCAGAACACAGAGCAAGGCAGAACAGTCAGGCCAGGGCGATGGGAGACGGGCCGCCGATGCGACCAGGCACAGTGCGTAGCGAGAAGGGCAGGGTCGTTAGTGATGGCCCGAAGAGGTCCAGTGGGTCTCAGCGAAAGGTAGACAGGAACAGGCAGGTGTCTGAGCCATACTCTCCTGTGCAGAAATTCCATGAGGCCAGCCAGGCACTAAAGATGTCGCCTGTACCGAACGAACAGCTCCAGTCTCCGAAGCAGAGACATTCGCAGCCCGTAGCAAATCAGCCTCGACCCTACGATCGTAGATCTGCTGGCGCACGTGATGGGCATGCAATGATGTCGCCCGTCTCACCATCGTACGAAGCACCGCGAGGCTCGGTGGATCTGAACAGGACTACCAGTGGCAAGTATCGCGCTCGAGACGCAGGTTTTGCTGGTGCTACGGCTGCTGCTTTCACTGGGGCTACCATTTCCAGTCATGATAATGCTGCTGAGAGGGGCAAAGCTGCATATGAGCGACGAAAGTCTTCTATGCAGAATGCACCAGCACCTTCACCTGTCAGTCCAGTGACACAGGATTCTCCCGACTGTGGCAGAAGTGGTCTTGGCGTTGGTCGCAGTGGGAGCAAGAAGCTGCAGAAACGATCGCCTCTGGGAGATGAGTATGCTACCCGCAAGCAGCGCCAAGGTGACCGCACTGGTGGTCTTGGTGGTGGCAGGAAGGACCGCCAAGCGGCAGAAGCTTACCATGATCCTGATCCAGTTCGACCAGCGGACGTGCAGAATGCTCCAAACGATCCAATCAAGTATGCTATGCCGCCACAGACTGCTGCCGGACAGCACGCGAAGGAACAGGTCGCTTTTGGTGTCGCTAGCGATCAGAATCGCACAGTGCCAGATGGCAGACATCATAAGTTCGGTGGTATCTTCCACCAAAGTGGCCATGATCACCGTGGGTATCAGGCTTCCAGTGAGCCACTTGAAGACTGGCGCCGGGCGAAGACTGCGAGACTTACAGTGGAAGATATGGACTTTGAGCAGACAGTCGCTGCTGGTCAGAAAGAAGATGGGGCTTGGTGGGAGAAGAATCGACGTCCTAGTTCCAGCGGCTCTAAGGCAGTTCCGAACATGGCGCAGTACGACGGACCCTACGAAGAGCACGCGAATGGCTTTCAACCCAGGCTGTTCATGAAGTGCGGTCCTCTTCTGAGATATACCGGCATCCGAAAGGAGACAGGACCCGCGCGCAGTGGAAACACAAGCGGACAAGCCGCGAAAGAAGTGTGGCGCGGCAGCGTCATGGTTGTCACAGAAGATGATCAATCTGACCTGTCTTCCACGCCGACCCTACGACTCTTTGCTCAGCCGGCTGATTTGCAACCGCCACCTCCACAGCATCTGCTTGAAGGCGGTCACGAATTACCGCCCGAGTATGAGGACCCTGTGGCTGGACAGGTCAAGCTTTCCCGGACGGGGCGAGCATTGTTCGCGCGCCCAGTGCAAGAGCTCGACGGTGGCATAGATCTGAGCCGCGAAGAGAACAATGATGGTCTGTATTCGGCGACCCGGCCTGCACTTTTGGGACCACAGACGAGTACAGGACCGGACGGCAGACAGATTCAGCACATCTCATTTCAGGACAAGTCACGCATCAAGAAAAGAGACGGCGAACGAGCAGGTCGCTACCGCGATGTCAAGGCGGTACGCCTACACACCGAGCAAGGTCACACTTTCTGGCGTTTCAACATCGAAGTCGAGCTGGCCTCTTCGCAACGCCGTATCGCATATCGAATCAACAAAGGCCCTGCGGTTGGCTTCTGGGTTCCTGCCCGTGGCGAGACGATGAACATCATGTTCCACTCGTGCAACGGCTTCTCACTCTCCGTGGATTCGAACAACTTCTCTGGACCTGATCCTCTGTGGAGAGACGTTCTCAATCGTCACCAAAGCAGACCATTCCACGTCATGCTCGGTGGAGGAGATCAGATCTACAATGATGCTGCTATGCGGGATACTGAGCTGTTTAGGGAATGGCTACAGACGAAGAATCCTGAGCACAAGCATTCTGCCGACTTCACCCCTGAGATGCAGGAAGAGCTTGAGCAATTCTATCTCGAGCGGTATTGCATGTGGTTCTCGCAAGGTCTGTTCAGTATGGCAAACTCGCAGATCCCGATGGTGAACATGTGGGACGACCACGACATCATTGACGGATATGGCAGCTATCCACATCACTTCATGAGCACGAGGGTGTTCACCGGGCTTGGTGCAGTGGCCTACAAGTACTATATGCTGTTTCAGCACCAGTCGTTATCAGCGGAGACTGAACGCGAGGAGCCAAGTTGGCTGCTAGGAAAGAGTCCCGGTCCCTACATTAACGAGCTCAGTCGCAGCGTGTTCATGTCGCTTGGCCGCAACGTTGCTCTTCTGGGACTGGACTGCAGAACAGAACGGATGCGAGACGAAATCCTGAGCCAAGAGACGTATGACACAGTCTTTGATCGTTGTCGTGCAGAGATCGTCGAGGGAGAGACGAAACATCTGTTGGTCTTGCTGGGTGTGCCGATTGCATATCCGAGATTGAACTTTCTGGAGAACATTCTGACCAGCCGAGTCATGGACCCGATCAAGGCTATCGGCCGGACAGGAATGCTTGGTGGGTTTGTCAACAAGTTCGACGGTGGTGTTGAGATTCTCGATGACCTCGATGACCATTGGACTGCCAAGCACCACAAAGCTGAGCGAAACTGGTTTATCCAGGAACTGCAAGAACTTGCAGCCGAGAAGAGTGTACGTATCACTATACTTGGTGGCGACGTTCATCTTGGGGCGGTCGGTCAGTTCCACAGCAACAAGAAGCTCGGCATCAGTAAAGACCGCGACCATAGGTATATGCCGAACGTTGTCAGCAGCGCCATCGTCAACACACCGCCGCCAGTGGTCATGGCAGATGTGTTGAACAAGCGCAACAAAGTACACCGCCTAGACGCCCAAACGGACGAAGACATGATACCAATGTTCAGCCACGATGTTGACGGAAGCAGGAGGAACAACAATCATCTCCTACCGAGACGGAACTTCTGTGTCATCAGGGAATACTTGCCCGGATCAACACCACCTAGCACACCTGTCAGAGAGAGGATTGATACTGCAGGCGATGCTACATTTGGTGCAGAGGTCGATGGCATGCATGATGACGAGCGAAGAGACCGTCGTCACCCGCCTGGCAGCATGAAGAGGACTATGAGCTTGACCCGTGGGCCTGCGGCACTGGTCCGACGCTTCTCAGGAAGCTCTAAGAGAGATCGAAACCATCCGCCCGTGAGCCTGGCGCCAGCGCAGACCCAGCCGTACGATGCCCAGCCTGCTATGAAGAGAGCTAACAGTCTCGATCAGCGGCGGGACACATCTGGCGGTAGCTACTTCCCAGAGAACGGGGTCCATAACGAGCGACCTTCGTTCCAGGGCGAAAGACGACCATCGTTCCGCCGGCGACCGACGGACCTCAGTATCAAGGAAGCCAAAAAATCCGCTGCCAATTTCGGCGAAGATGGCAACCTTGATGCGGGCCACATTGACCTGGAGGGAGGACTAGACATCTCTCTGTGTATGGAGAAGAACCAACACGACCCTACCGGTACGACCATACCCTACCGACTTCTCGTCCCTGCTCTCTGGTACGTGGGCGAAGGTGACGCCAATACCGTGCCTGCACGAAGCAAAGTCAAGCACGCTGGGCTCATGGATAGGCTTAAATGGAACCGTAACCGAGAGGCACATGTCGACGGTGAAGACGACCACGGCGGTGCATACCCCGGCAGCGATCGTAGTCATAGTCCCAGCCTACGCGATGAGGAGAAGTTTGACCCGGTGACTGAAAGGAATACAGCGGCGAATGCTATGGGGCTTACCCAAACTGGCCGTGGAGCGGTCGAGAGACAGCACTCTGGCCCATACCCGATCAACGGTACAGGTACAGGCCGTCAAAACGCGACTCCACGACAAGTCCGCTCCACTGGTGGCAGCGAGATCCCTTCTCAAGGCTATAACATCAACACCACGGCCCCAGAACCCATCCAGCACGCCTCCGTCGATGCCTACAACCGTGGCTTTAACAAAGGCGGTCCACCCATCGGTCAGCAAGCTGGACCAGGCGCAGACAACGATCCTTACCCACAATCTGGATACCGTCGTACTTCCGCTCCTCAAGCTGCGGGGCCATCGCAAGGCGATCCCGCTGGCAACGGACAAATGCGTCGTGGCGTGTATGGCAATCACGCGCAGGGGTATGATGGGTACGATAGTGCAGGCAGTCTCACACCTAGTGAAGAATATGATGACGATGAGCCGCCGGTGAGGAGGGGAAGCAAGGCTGCGCAGTTGTTGGGGTTCGGTGCCGGGTTTGGGAAGAGGACTAGTATGCAGGAGGAACGGCCAGTGGGAGGAGAGCTGGGGAGGGCTAATACCACTGGAGGAGCCAGCAAGAAGGCGGGGTGGAAGATCTGGAGGTAGAGCATTGGGTAGATCAGGATGAGGGTTGGGTATTGAGTGATGATAGGGTATATGACTTGATGACGAACGGCGAGTCATCGACATCGAGCCGACGCTGTCCGCGCACTCCGCCCCAGTTCAACCCCAACCCATCCCTTCTTCTGCCAAGCACACACGAACTGCGTACAGCTGTACGAATCAGAAGTTGCTAAGTGATAGCCGGGGACCCAGTACACCGTGGAACAACCGCCATGGTTAGCCCAGCATCATCAGTGTTGACAGATTCATGCAGACACGCAATGAAGATCGTACCACGAGCAGCGTTACGCTAAGCCGGGCCCTACTTCTAAGAAATAATACGGGCGTAATCTAGATTTACCTTACTCGTACGTACGTATACGCTGGATTTATATATCATAGGCAATACCCATCGATCGGAGACACGCACGACGCACCATTCGAAAGCGCCTCTTAAGGCTATCACCTAACGAGAACAAGAGCAGCGCGCCTGTACTGGCGGCCGCGCAATTGCTACGGAAAGCGACCAGAAAACAGGAATCCACCTCCTGTCCGACAGGACCCTGAAATTGCGGAGCCGCGGAGGTGAATTGCCTATTTAGGCAACTTCTAACCTTAGCCGTAGCTGAACTGCAGCGACATGGAGACTAGATCCCAAGCCCAACTCGCGAGCATCAAGCAGCTCGCGAGGGACACCCAAATCTCTATAAACGGGGATGCGACACAGGAACCTAGCCAGCAGCAACCAACCCTTCAACAGCTAAGCCAACAACTAACCTAGTAACAGCAAGACAACGGCCAACGACAACAAGCTAAGGGCCTAGGAAAGGCACAACGAACCCTAGCCGCCCCCGGCCCCTCCGCGTGGACAGAATTGTACAAAGAAGCCCAGGCAATGCTAGACGAAGACGAACACTCAGCCCGAGCATATAAAAATACAATCGCGTAGCTCCTTAGTGCACTTAAGGCACTCGAACACCAGACCCCAAGAACGATCCACTAGACCACACAGCACGCAACATAACAGAAGAACCCTACGTGGGTTACAATCGCCGCGGGACACTACCCGGCCCAGCCCTAGAGGACTATTAACGCGATCCGAGTCTACGTCACCGACCCGGAGGAGAAAAGGGAACTCGAGGGCCTTACGAGTAAGGAGCTCGTAGACAGAATCGGCCGGAAGGAGATCGTAGGAGCGAAGGTAGAGCCAAGGGGGGTAGTAAGGCTTTTTACCGTATAGGAGACAGACCGACAAAGACTCGAGACGTATAAGGAATAGACAACTAAAGTAGTAAAGTCAGCGAAGGTCTCCTACTAACAATTTATAGTAATAGCCCACGGGGTCCCCAGAACCTTTAAGGTCGAAAATGACCTCCCCTAGCTGCAAACATAGAACTAGAGCACATCCCTAGGAGTACGCTTCTCTAAGGCCGTCTAGCTATATAGAAGCGTCGAACTAACAAAGACATACTCCTCGTTAATCGTCTAGATAGTAAATACGGAACAAGCAAACCTTGTCCTGGACAAAGGACTATACTAGAACTACGAACGTCTTGACACGGAAATCTACTAGAGTAGCTATAGAGTACTCTAATGCTTTAACTACTAACAGTACGGACATATCGCCCTAAAGTATACGGAGAAGACCCCGAAGTGCCTATACTACGTAGGCCTATACTAGGGAAAGCAATGCCTACGAGAAGAAGTAAGGTACGTATACTATAGCCGGAAACACCCGGCGTACTCGAGCTAATGCCTAACCCGGATCGCCGTAAAAGGGAAGGCTAACTAAGCACGAATAACGACCCTAGCGAGGTACCCTACCCCGTAGTAAGGCAGCGCTCAATATAAAGGCTTTGAGGCGGCAAAAAGAAAGAGAACGGAGGAGGTAATCAGGGGCACCCTACCGAGCACGTACCCGCCGCTAGGACGGCTAAGGGGGCTAAATAGGGTAGTAAACAAGATAGGACAGATACGGATTTTTGGAACACCCCTACCGGCCGAAGGCCTACTAACCTAAGAGGAAGATACGATAACCGTAGGTACTACCTAAGCCCGGAGCACCCCTATAGACATTATCCTAGCTAGCCCGTAATAGTAGTATAGGACAACCTTACTATTATATAGTATAACGTTAACAAAAGCAAAGATAAGGTCTAACTCCACTTCCTATAAGAACTCGACTACTAAAAGCACTACGTCGTAGCGCTATAGGAACCTTAGACTAACCTATATATAAGCAAACCGGTAACCTATAACGACTAACGATACTATACGGTAATCGGTAGGGGCATAGGACACACCCTAAGAATATATACCTACGTAAGTAAGGCTATTAGCACAGAAGTATAGAAGGTCGTGCTATAGCCGGAGGGCTACTAGGGGGACATAACGACAATCGAAATAGCAATAGGCTAGGGAACCGTCCGAATCTATAACGTCTACAACCCTCCCCTATAAGGACGAACGAGTAGAGACCTAGGAACCCTAGCTACGCTAGACCGGATACTCGAACAAGGGGATATACACTAAGTCCTAGTAGGCGACTTTAACCTTTACTACCCGTAATAGGGTCTAGACTTCACCCCCCTACACGTATACCTAGGAGGCAAGTTACTAGAAATCACCGCGAGCCGCGATATAGAACTAGCGACCCTAAAGGGTATAGAGACGTAGAAGGCGAGATCAAGCGTAAGTACGATTGACCTATACTTCCTCTCGAGAGAGCTAGTAACGAGACTAGACAAGTGCCGTACGAACCTCTTACTCGAAGTAGGATTAGACTATATCCCGATCTAGATAATAATCGAGGTAGGAGTCGAGGAGAAACCTATAGCGGAGCTACGCCTAAACTAGAAGAAGGCCCCGTAGGAAGAAATCCGAGATAAACTAGCGGTACGACTATACGATAATAGAGTAAATACGGGACTAGAAGTAGGAATAGAAGCAGAATAAGAAGCCGAGCTCGACAAAGAAGCCGAACGGATAACGATAGTCGGATAGGAGGTAGCTTGTTAGTACATACCCTATATTCGACCTTCTTAAAGACAGAAGCTATTCTAGACCCCGGCGTACGCGGAAAGGGTAAAGGAGGCGAGGAGGGCTAGACGAGAGTAGACGAAGGAGCATATATAAGTAATATAGGACGTATACTAAAGGGCTAGCTAAGCTAAGAAAGCCTAGATACGTCGGGACAAATAGCTAGACTAGAGAACGACGGTCGAGCTCGTAATAGAGAATCCTAACTAGATATAGCGACTAGCGAGGTGGGCGAGAGCTAGAGGGACAGAGAAGACGCCTTACTTCCCGCCTATAGTCGACATAACGGGGACGCTAAGGTTAACGCCGGAGGTAAAAGCGAAGGCGTTTACGGACTACTTCTTCTTAATATAAGTCGACGCGGACCTAACGGATATAGTAGGCACGTCGTACCCGGAACTACTAGACATATACTAGATAGTCTAGCTAGGCGAGGTTAAGACCGTAATAGGACAGCTTAAGGGAAGAAAGGCCCTAGGGCCCGATAAAATCCTAAACCTCCTACTAAAGGAATATAAAGAGGAAATCGCTCCGAGCCTAGCTAAGCTCTTTACTACTTGTCTACGGAAAGGCTACTATCTAAAGCCGTATAGAGACTCCCTAATAGTAGTTATCCGGAAGCTATAGAAGGAAGACTATAATAAATAAATAAATACATTTATAATGCCTATCTAGCTCCTAAAAGGTCTACGAGGCCGGGGGCTATTAAGGAAGAGAGAGGGGAAAACCGTCGTACGACTAGCTTAGTATATACTAAGTTAGTCTTAGTACTATACGATATACCTACTGACCTATATTCGTAACACTCCTACTTAGGTCGTAAGGTAAGGAACGATTGTTCCTACTATACTAGCTATAGCTATCGTACGAAGGTCTAGAACTAGGGACCGGCTAGCGGTTTGGTCAAACTATCTGCTACTATCTCCTTAGTATAGTAGTACTCTACTTTAATCTTCCTCTACTACTAGAGGTGCCTAATATAGTTGTAGGTAACATTAATATACTTAGATCTTTCGTAGATATAGGCGGCCTTAACTAAGGTTAGAGCCGCCTAGTTATCCCCTATAAGGCGTACTAGTCTTAGTTTGTCGACGGTACTCTTATCGGCTAGGACTATTAGTTAGAAAGAGCAGTCTCCTACTAGCCCCGGATAGTTTATCTCTCGGAGAATAGCCGCTAGGAACTAGGATTGTTTCGTAGCGGCGTTTATTGCTATAAACTCTACCTCTATAGTAGAGGTTGCTATAGACTTTTGCTTCTTACTTATCTAGGATATAGGCGTACCGTATACTAGCTAGACATGTCCTAGAATTAAGACCCTATCTACTTAATCTATCGCGTAGTCGGAGTCTAAGTATCCGGTTAGGGTACCGCTACTACGTCTAAACATTAACCCTAGGTCGGGGAACGACCTTAGGTATCTCGAGACCTTCTTTAGTACTTTTATATACCGCTTTATTAGATCCGCGACATATATACTAGTTCTCCCGAGTAGGAAGGCTAGGTCCGGTCTCGTTATAGTTATTAGCTACATCTAGGTCCTATTGTCGCTCTAGTAGTTATCCTTGCTACATCTCTCGTTAGGCCTAGGTATTATACTACCCGGGGATCGTGAGATTACTATCGGGGCATCCGCTAGTCGCTATAGTAGTAGTCGCGAGACCGCCGGTAGTCGACCCTCGTTAGGCCTAGGTATTATACTACCCGAGGATCGTAAGATTACTATCGGGGCATCCGCTAGTTGCTATAGTAGTGGTCGCGAGACCGCCGGTAGTCGACCGACTAGCTTTCGTTCGGGTACCTTACTAGGTAAGTTCGTAAAGGAGACACCTAAATCTAGATCTCCCCCCTTCTCGTTTTCGAACTAATCTACTTGGCTATACTGCCTAATAGCTCGTATATCTAGCTCCTAGAACAACTATTACTTAGTCGATTGACCATATCTAACGAAAACAGCTTCCTTACCCCGGTTTATTAACTTATCCTATCGTAGCCCTTTTAGATATAATTTCGGTTCTACGTAAACTACTACTCTATAACCCTATACTCTTAGGTGATCTACCGTCGGTACTTTGCTAGTAAATGCTTCTTCCGGCGAAAGTTAGACACCGTTAAGTAACGGTCCGTTCGGTAGTAGGTTACGTATAACCGCCTATACCTCTAGAGCTTTAGGCTAGAATTCTACCGGCATCCCCGATTCCTCGAGCATTACGCGGATCGCGTTCTCCGATACCTAGATTGACCTTTCTACTACTCCGTTTTGTATAGAGTTATAAGTATCCGTCGTATCGTATTAAACCCCCGATTCTTTCTCCTATTCTTTTAGAACTATTAGTAGCTTAGGTACATTATTACTCCGTACTACTCTTACGTAGCATTTCGATACTTTCTCTATAGTTAGCCGCTATTGTCGTAGTACTTACGGTGCGTCAGATTTGTTCTTAAGCGGGATTACCTACTTCTTTCTTAAGAAGTTATCTACGATCTCTAGCTAGTATTTAAAACCTAGCCTAGATGTCGCATTTTCGAAGGGTCCGTAGATGTCGATAGATATAAGCGCAAGTCTTTCATTCTTTCGTTCTACGACAGCGCCTTTAAACTTCCGTATATTCGCGATAGAGTATACCTTATAGTTATACTCGTCCGGGATAGGAATCGGGTCCTTCCTATTACTTACCCTATAGACGTTCCGGAGTAACCCTTTTCCTAGGTATACGAATCTTCTATACTAAAGCTCCTACTAATCCTCGGTAGTTACCGCGGCTAGAGCTTCCTCGTATAGTACCTCCGGTAGTCTATTATCTACCTAGTTTAGGGAGTCGGATATTAAAGATACTACCGGTACCCCCCCTCGTAGTACTGTTCGTACGATAGGCTTTCCGCTCTTATACTTAAGTATAAAGTTTAGAGGTTCGACATCAAATTACTTACTAAACTGCCTCTATAAAACTAGATTAACTCCGAGATTAGGAACAATTAAGACTTTCTCTAGCGTAATTTATTTCCCCGTTAGGCCTCCTATAGTTACTATTCCTTTATAGAATGTATCTAGGTACTCCCTACCGACTTTAATTACTTTTCTTCTCGCTAGTTTCCTAAGCGATCTGAATAGAGACTTATTGTCAGTTATATATAAGGAGGTATAGGAGTCTAGTAACTATTCGGAGGCGGGAAACTTACCTTTTACTTCGGTAGTAGAATAGGCGACTTCGTCGTCGTATATTTCCTCGGTATCGCTTTCTCGTAAGGTATAGGCTCGTATCGCCTTTGCCTTTATCTTGTTATCGGATTGGCTTCTCCTATCCTTCTACTATTTCTTAGACTTCTTAAGGGCGTTTTAGGCCTTCTCTAGATCCCGGACTAGCTCTTCGTAGGACTTCTTTTCTAGTTACTTCTAGGTGTTCTTCTTTTTAATAAACTCCTTTATAGAATCTAGTTCCGGGCACGATATAACTAGGTAGTTACTATCGTAGATAAAGTAGCCGCTCTTGCCCCCTTGCCTCTAGGAGTATAGAGCGGTCTCGCCCTTACTCTCTTAGATCCGTAATTCGTAGGATTTAAGTAGGGTTATAGCGGATTCCTAGCCTAGGTTTAGCTAGGCTAGGATAGCGTCCCTAGTACTAGCGTAGACGTCCGGGAGGCTACTTAGTAGGTACTTGAACCTCCGGATAGGGTCCTTATAGTAGGTCTCTTTACTATCTATTTCGGCAATCTATATAGATAGGTTACCTAGATATGTCTACCCTTATCTAATTGTCTAATCGTCCGGTAGCTTAAACGATACTAGCTGTTTTATAAGCGCTACTACGTATGCCTTATAGACCTTACTATACTTCTTCTATAGAAGTTTCTAGATTTCTTTCGTATCTCGTATATCTAAGATTTCTTAGTTGTCCTTATCGGACAAATATACTAAGATAGTATATCTCGCTATACCGTTCGCCTTCGAAGTGATCTTAGGCGTAACGGATTCTAGGAGATCAGCCGACGAGTCGTCGATGACCTAGAATACCTCCCGGCTTTCGAGATAGTCTCGTAGTATAACGAACTAGCGCTTCTAGTTCTTACGAGTAAGGGTAGAGCCGACCTTCCGGGGGCCCTCGTAACTCGTTAAGTTTTCTATAGCGAAGGTAGCCTTAGATGTGTAGCAAGCTCTACTTGACTACGGTAGTTAGAATAAGCTTAGACTCCCCGAGTCTATTAGTAGCGTTCCGTATAGTAGACTCCCCGAGTCTATTAGTACGTTACCGTACGGATTCCGGGTATAGGGTATAATACCCTACGTCGTACTTCCTTAGTATATCGATGTCCTATTAAGTAAACCCGGGCTTATAACCTATTGAATAGGTATAGTATATATATATACGGAAGTTAGGATACGTAATAGGGAAGGAGGAAGGACTAATGTAGTATACAAAGGTATATAGTAGAATAGTGTTTAGTACTAAAGGTATCTCTACTATCGGTATAGAGACTACGTCTCTTATACCTATATAGAGGGATATTGCTCTAGTCCTAGTTCTATTTCACTACGCCTTATCGGTTTTACCTATATCTTATCCTACGACGGTAGTTCCTCTAAGTCGCTCCTACTATTCGTACGGTATAATAATAGTATTACCGTACTATTGTCTCGACTAGCTAAGTGTGTACTAAGTTAGTCTGAGTACCGTACGACATGCCTACTAACCTATATTCGTAACAAGTAACGTAATTGCCCTTAATACTCCGAAGGACCTAGGCACCTAGAAGAGAGGGGGACTCTAAGGCACGATCGACCTCTCCTAGATCTTAGATAGCTACTACTATATAGATAGATAGATAGATTTGTCATTCCCTTATTCTAGGACCCTATTCGGCCTATATAGGTATATATCTATTGTTATATATAAAGGGAAACCCGAATAGGTGTAAACCCTTCCTGCCCCCGACTACTCCTTATCTAGATTAGCTTTCCCTCTAAACGTACGTAGTCTATATTACTACCCCGTTAGCCCCCGCTCCTAGTCGGTCTCGTCGCGCCACGCCGTGTCCTCTCTTCCTATACTACTCCTACTAGGCGGTACTATTCTAGCTAGCCCTTCTCTAGTATCTAGTTCGTAATACGCCGTAGGTCCTTAACGTTATTAATAAGTGCCCTAATCGTCCGGTTCCTCGCCTTTACTATCTACTCCCCCCTTCCTAGCGACTACCTCGGATAGACGAGGAGTACGTACCGTACATTCTAGGAGTAATAGCCGTAGGGATAGCTAGTGTTCGTATATTCTAGAATCTTCCTCTATATTAGGTACCCCTAGAGGCCGATATGTTCGCTTTGTAGTTAGGTTACTATACTACTCTATACCCTCGTAAAGCGGTAGTAGATAAGCTTCGGAGGGTACTTGACCGCGGATTTCGTAGCTAACTATTCCTTAGGTTGTCCCGCTAGCTAAGGGCGTCTACTATACCCTATACCCTAGTTGTTCTACCTCTCTTTCTATAGTTACTCTATAAACGATTTCTTACCTTCCTATTATATTACTAGCTATTCGTCCCTTACCCGGTAGTTCGGCTCGTTTCCGGGTCGAATACCCTTATACGCTAGTACTAATTCGCGGGCCCTTACGACTATACTAGCGATAACCTTCTATACTAGGTACTATACCGACGTGCCTAAATAGGAGGTCCGTAGTCCCTAGATATATAGGTCGATCGGCGGTATAGCGGTCTCGTACTTAAGTATCCTTATTAGTATCGACTTGTATACCCCGGTCACCTTCCTTAGGCATTAGTTTTAGATCTTCGCTAACGGCGCGACGAGTCCCTTTAATAGGTAGGCCCTTTTACCTAAGGACTATACTTAGCTACTATAGGTAAGGACTAGTCGTATAATAGCCGTATATAAAAGTCGTAACTACCGAAAGTCCGCCCCCTATATAGACGTAGTGAGCCTCTAGTATAATGCTATATTCTATTTAGCTTTCCGTAATATTGCCTATACGTACTTCCTCTACCGTAGCGCCGGGTCTACCTATAGTCCGAGGATCCTAAGCTAATTTGCCGGGTTAGTCGTGTACCCCTATATCTAGATAGAAGCTTATATATTATAGAACCGTAGCCGGCGCGTAAAGTGTATTAGATTGTACTTTTCTAAGGGCAAACCGAGCCCCGTGCCTCCTAGCCTAGTCCTTATAGATCTTGTGCTTCTCTTCTAGTAGCCTATAGTTTTCCTTAGTCGAGGAAGACTACGCTAGGATGTTTATATCGTCTACGAAGCCGCTCGTAGCGGTGTTCTAGGATTCTAGGGCTGGGAGTAGCGTCGCTATAAAGAAGAGGAATAGAATAGGTACTAGCGGTAAGCCTTACGGGATTCTAGTATAGACTACTTAAAATGGGCTTCTATACTAGCCGACTAGAATCGACGTACTACGGTTTTAGAGGTAGGACCGTACGAAGTTAATAAGCTACTTAGGGAGTCCTTTCGACCTTAGGATATAGAGTAGCCGCGGGTATAATACGTAGTCGAAGGCTCCCGATATGTCTAGGCTAAGTAAGGAAGCTACCTTGTCCCTATTCTTATACTAGATAGCCTTTACCTAAGAGGTAATAAGTTCTATCGCGGACAGCGTCGATCGCTATAGGCGCGTACCTATCTAGGTGTCCGGGAGTAGGGAGTGTTCCTCTACCGCCTTAGAGAGTCTCGTTATAACTAGCTTCTTAAGCGCCTTCCTAAGAGTGTTAAGGAGCGTAATTAGGCGGTACGACTTCACCTACGTATAGTCTTCCTTTTGCGGCTTACGTAGGACTACTATCGTCGATTGTTTAAAAGCTATCGGGTAGTATCCGGTCTATAGGTAGGCGTTAAAGATCGCTATAACTACTAGGGCTAGTTGATCTCTACACTTCTTTAGTAGCTCGTTTAGGATCCTATCCGGCCCCGGGGCTTTCTTCGCCGGTAACTTCCTTAGTATAGCGGCAACTTCTCCCTCGGACACCTCCTATTAGACCGCGATACTAGGGGCTAGGGGAGTAGAGCTGTTTATGTCGCTTAGATTAGCCTCGACTAGGGGCGGGAAGAACTTACTAGCTAGTAGACGCGCCTTAGCCTCGGGGTCGCTAACCGGGCTACTAGGCGATTATAGCGCTAGGATAGAGAAGGAGGGGCCCTATATAGGGTCCTATCGGGCCCATTTCGCTAGCTTCTACATCCTCTCTAGCTTGCCGGCGATTTCTTCTACTATAGCCCTCTAGCCGACTGCTTTCTCCCTCCGTATTATAGCTTTCTTCTATTAGTATACCTCTCTATATACGTTCTAGGCCTCCTCGCTATAGCTGCTCGTCTATACCTAGCGGGCTCTCCTTACTTCTCTTACTACCGTAGTATACTCCGGCGTCTAGTATAGTTTAGACTATATTATAAGTTAGGCAAGCGGAATATAGAGTAAGGTCGCTTTTCTTATTTCGTCTATTAACCCCTAGACTACTTCGTCTATCTCGTCTTTACTGTTATATTACTACTACGCGATCTAGACTAGCCTCTTAGAGTCATCGAGGTACGCCTAGATATTGGCCTAGTAGGCCTTTCCCTAGTTTAGCTTAGGGGTTGTCGCTAGTATACGTTATATCTATATCGTAATAGAGGTCCTAACTAGTATATAGTCTAACGACGCCTCGAGTTTATATTCGATCCTATAGTAGGTTACCGTATAGTAGTAGCTATCTAAGATCTAGGAGAGGTCGATCGTGCCTTAGAGTCCCCCTCTCTTCTAGGTGCCTAGATCCTTCGGGGTATTAAGGGCAATTACTTTACTCGCTATTAAGTCGAGTACTTCGTCGGCTATAGGGTACGGCTATATAAGGCTTTCCTAGGAAGGGTAGTATATATTGAAGTCTCCTACTACGATGTGGTACCCTTGTCTCTTAAGCGCACTGTCTAGGTGTCTATAGACCCCTAGGTCGCGGCTAGACCTCGAGGCTAGCGGTTATATATATAGGTTGTATATCTAGGTACTACCTACGTAGAGGGAGGTAATATCGCCCCCGCCTTCTTCGTCTACGTAGTATACTACCTCCTAGTCGGATTCTAGTATATCCTTGCTAATATAGAAGCACGTACGGGGTCTACCGTCGCCTCGTAGGTATGTCGTATAGCCTAGTAACTTGTAGGTCGTTAGTCTCTTATAGTACGGGTTAATCTATAGCTCCTAGATTGTAAGGACGTAGTAGACGCGCGGGTCCGCCTCGTATAGGAAATAGTTCTAGACTATATCCTTGCTATAGTTAACGTTATACTAGGTAATACTAAGCGTATCGAGGCTAGTTATCGGCATCGACAATCATTTCCTCTATATCGTCCTATGTCCTACTACACTATACGTCCTAGTCTACGCCTATCGGCTATATACTAAAGGGGAGCCGGGCCTAGTTAGATTCCCTCGCCGTAGCTAGTAGAGTACGTGGCCTCCCGTACGCCCTAGGTTACGTATCCTTTATATCGTTCTCGGCCCTAGGGCGCTTATACCCGACCGCCGCTAGTTAGTTCCGGTATAGGCTAGCCTTACGGTCGCCGTAGAATCTTAGGGCGACGGTTCTGTTTGTGATTGCCTTGTTTTTCGCTAGTTTCCGCTATAGGCATTCCGTACTATACGATAGGTAGTGCCCCGGACAGTTCGCGTACCGTCTCGTAGTCGATGTATAGTCCCTAGATATATAGTCTCCTATATAGTTCGAGTACGCCTACTTGTGTATATACGTATAGGTTTAGTGTCTATACTGTTAGCATTTAAAGTATTAGAGGACACGAAAGGATAAGGAGTACTTTTCTACTATCTTAAGGCTATATTACTAGATCAGGCCTTGTTCTATCGCTAGATCCGCCGCTTTCGCGTCTTATAGCTATACTATTAGCGCCGAGGCCTTCTTACCTTCTAGCCATTTCCTATAGAGCTAAGTCGCCTTCTAGATTAGAGAGTTAAGAGTGACCGGGTTGTCCTCTTAGAGAGTACGTAGGTGACCTTAGTTAGTTAGGTCGAACTCCTTAGGTATATCGTAGACTAGGATCGTAAATTGCTTTATTAAGACCTTCGCTAATACCGTAACCTTAGATACCTACTATAGCTATACCTCTAGGTACCTCCTAGTAGTAGTAGAGCTAGTATAGATCTATAAAGTGCCGTTAGACTATTAGTTCACTACGACCACCTCTAGTTAGTTAATTCGTTAGGCGAGCTCCTTGTTCGATAGCTTCGTAACTTCGGCCTAGTCTTCCTTTACTATAATACGGATCGTAACTACGTCGTACGTTAGGCGGGGGCCTAGTATCGATACCGCGACTAATACCTAGCTATAGGAGTATTGATTCCGGGTGGCCTTACTAATCGCCTAAGACGTCCTAGGACTCGATAAGAATATTAGCGCGGAGATTGATCTCGTATTAGTCTCGTCAAACCCTATCTATTAAGCCGAGGTCTCGACTTTCGTCTTTAGTCCTAGGGAGATATATAGCTTAAGGCCTATAGCGATTATCTAGGTATTAGGCTAGCCGGCTAAGAAAGATTGTACCGAGCTTCGATTACTTCCGGCTACTAGATTATAGGCAAATATAGATCCTCGAAACACTACCTTTCTACTCTACTAGATTATAAAAGGCAAGTATTATAGTACCGTATTATAGTCGCGGGCTATATATAGTATAGACTACTTAATCGTGTCTCGTTAGGAGACTTAGAAGACGAAGAATATTACGTTATCTATAAGCCTTCTCGGTAGCTATATCGAGTATTATCCTCCGTCGAGGTGCTTAAACCCCGACTCTTATTACTAAAGAGCAAATATAATCTATAGCGGCGGGCTCTAGATAATACGCTTCTATTTAGTACTACTAGAGATCGACCCGTAGGCGTCGTAGAAGTAGGGAAGAGCTACGTCCGATTCGGAAGTACGCGCTCTATCGTATCGAGGGGTCTACTTAGGTCGAGTATACTATCGTTAGGCTAGATAGCTCCGAAAGCGTCGAACGAGGGTAGGTAGGAGCCTACTATATTATACTATATCTACCCTTGTCTCCTAGAGGAATAATAGCGAGCATTATCCTCTGTCTACGTCCTTAAACTTGACCCCTTATTACTATACTAATGACTCCCTTCGCCTACTCTATTACCGTGTTTAAGCCGCCGCGACTATAGTTCTAGCTTACGATTCTAGTGTTCGGCTAGGCATCTAGAATACTAAGTAACTACTATAGCTCCACCTCCGTTAGCTTAACCTAGTACTCGAATCGAGTCCTAGTAGGTTGACTAATCCTCTAGAGTAGACCGCGGGATCCCTAACGGACCTACTAGATAGGAAAGAGCGATTATAGTACGTACTATTCGAACGTTAGGAACGCTTTAATAGACTAGGGGCGTACTCGGTCGGTCTTATAATCTTATTAGAAATATACTACGTCTAGCTATACGGCGGTAGACTTAGGGCTATCTAGTCTAATCTTAACGTACTATCGGTAGTCGAGGTCGAATCTTAGATCTACTTCCGTATTCGTCTTTAATAATCGTCGAACCGCGCTTTCGATAGTCGGCTACTACTCTCGATTTCGATATTAGTTTAGGTCGACCTGTCTAACGTAAATCTCGACCCGGTGTGGCTTATTTTAGACAATATTCTAGGCTATAAAGCTATTTAGTACCTACTTTAGTTTAGCCCGGCTTACTATTACCGAGCCTACCTCGAGTACCGGCGCTAGGACTCGTACTACTTTCTCGCTATAGAAGTGGCTACCGTACTCGGTTTTTAGCTACTTATAAGTCTTAGCAAAATTAACGCGTTACGGTCGCTAGAGCGGCTTAGATAGACTAGGTCGATAATATAGATCTCCGGGTATCCGCTACTAACGTACGCGTAGATATAGTTACGTAACTCTACTAGTAGCTCTAATAGATAATACTTCGAGGTGTCGATATCGGCGTCGACGTTAGTACTTTCTATGTTTCGTAGGTTATATCTATAAGGAGAAGCGTTTTAGTTATACTCGAGAACTACGTAGTAGTGTCTTAGACTATAGTAGACCGCGTAAGATATATACTATACGACGCGCTTATTGTATAATATAGTCTTAGGCACCCCTCGATGTTAGGTACCTTTTAGAAACGTACCTAGTAGTAGGTTTAGTAGAGTATAGGAGGTGAGGTAGAAAGTATCTTATAGGCAAGAAGAGTATTAGTATAAGAAGTAAAGTGTCGTGATTTAGCGTTTAGCGTTAGTTATTATTCAACGTGATCTGTATATAATAGAGAGCTTTTACGTGTTTTTGGCTATAATAAGTAAAGACTCGGGAATAGGACTCGCTAAGAAACTATATATATCTACTACTATTTTATATAACTAGCCGACTATTATAGATTATTCGAGATTATACTCTTATTACTAACCCTAGTCTTTAGCTACCTAAGAGTTCTCTCCTTACCGTTCAAGGCTCTAATAGCTACTATAGCGCTTGATCGCTTATCCTAAACTACCTCTTAACCTCTTTACCGTAGCGCTTCTTCCGTCTACCGTTAGCTTCCTAAGTAATCTACTAGACCGGACGGAGTGACTTTAAAATACACTCGACTATAAATAGGTATTTGCTAACGCGATCGTCTTCTTCCCCGTCGCCGCCTATAAGATAGGCCTTGTTCTAAGTGTTAAAGTATACTACCTATAGACGCGCCGTAACGTACTCTAGGTCTCTAGTTAGTAGGGAGATATATATATCGCTAAGTGCTATCCTAAACGGCATATATAAGCTAGTAAAAAGTTCTTATATGTCTTGCTTAGCGTTCGAAATGATTCCTCGATATTACGCTACATTTGTACGAAATAGTATAGCGAGATCTAACCGACGTCGAGTTCGACCTCTTTTACTTTACGTAGTAGTATATAGTCCCGGACGAAGCGGTCAAGTGTCTTAGCTACCTTTACTACCTCTACCTCGGCGGATACGAGTAGGCGGCCGGAGATCTTAACGCGCCTACTACCGTAGAAATCGCTATCGAACTCCTATTTAACCTACTTATATATATTAGTAATAGCGAATATATCGCTAAGGCTAGCTCCCGGGTCTATTAAGTCTACCTCGATGACTTCTAGAATGTATTTACCGACCTTTACGTATATATTATTCTAATTTCGCTAGGTAACTCTAATAGACGATATCTAGCGCTCGAGCTAGAAGTGGCGACTATATTATCTATTATGATCTTAATAATACTACTAGATAGTAGTAGAAAAGGTATTAAGTTTATAGGATAGAGTAGATAGTATAGATAGTATCGCGAAGATAAAGATATAAAGGATCTAGCTAATCGGAGAGATATATAAACAAGCTGAAAGTGTTTTTAAATATTAGTATACGAGGTAGTAGACATTCACTTCGGCGACGCGGGAGGGAAAGTCAATTTTACTAGGACGGTACCTATTAGTCTAATGTTATCGAGGTGAATAGTAGTTAGGGCCAGCTCGTCATTTTATAGTCTAGACAAAGTTAATTACCTAAAGGTACGTCTTTACGCTTTACTAAGAGGTTAAATACCGACTTCTCGTGTACTAAATATAATTAGGCGTATATCGTAGCTTAGTTTAACAAATTATGTAATATATACCGCCGGGTAACATAGTCACTATATAGCTTATAAAGTTCCTACTACGTAAACCTTTAAGTAGTTCGAATGCCTTAGTAACGTATAATCCCGTCAGAGAGATAAAGTATAAGCTACTACTCGACCCGCTTTATACTAGGTATATCCTTAAACTCTATAACGGCTAACATAGCGGTAGAGAACCTTATCGTCTAAGGTCTTGTCTACTTTAACTATTAGAATAGAGATTGTAGGCAATTTCTCGTCTATATCGACCCCTTCGATAATAGTCGAGACTTTATCGTCGTTAAATAAGGTAGCGATCTATTATAAGGTAAGTACTTACGTCTCTAGAAATGTAAAGTAGATTGTCGTAAGACTAAGGAATAGCTAGTAATACTAGCCGATCCGTTCGATAGCGATTAGATTAATATACTATACCCTATTAGCCTAGCTCTTACTTAACGACTTTAATAACCGCTTACCTAATTAATAATAAGTAAAGCCTGCCCGACTAAGACGAACATGCTTATGCCCTTAGTTTATATAGTATACGGCAAAAGCTCGGTCGGATAGGCGTCCGATGTTAAAGCTAGTATTATAGAGGAATAGGAAAACGATTATAAAGTAAGCGGCGATCCTATTATCGGCATCTTTGGCCACTAGTACGCTACTAACAATCGTACCGATGTTCGCTAGTATTATAGAACCGAAGGAGGTCATCTATAAAGCACGACGACTAATATTATTCGCTAAGATAGCGCTAGTAATACTGACTAGAAAGCTAGAAACTTAGGAAGAGTTACTAAAGCTTACCGGAGCGATATTATACTCGAGTCTATCGAGGTTATATAAGGTACATAACGATTAGACGATTATTACTATCCTTTAGTGTTTAGTAGTGTTGATATAATATAGAATATAGTAGTAGAGCGCGGACTTCGGACTTAGTAGTATATAGTCTAAGATAATAAGCTAAACTATTTGTAGTATAACCGACGTAAGGGCCTAATATTATAGTTATCTACCCCGTCGCCCGTTTCTCCTTTACTCCTTAACTAACCTTTAATACTACTTTATTATTACTTTTTAGCTTAACTATTACTATTATTGCCTACGGCAGTGTATTAATTAGAACGTAGCGTCGCCCGTTAAATAGCTTAGCCTTACTAATAGCGTACCCTACTATCTTCTATAGCTTTAGCCGGACGCGATATTAATAGCTAGCCTTTAATAACCTAACCGGCTTAGTAAGAGGGCTTATATCCTTAATATACTACACCCTTATTAGAGTCTCCGACTGTCACGGTATAGCCCTACGGCCTACGGCCTTCGGGTTACGTAACTTCGTAAATATAACGTAACGCCTCGGCTCGGCGAACGTCGCGCTTATCTTCGATACGCGCCTTAGCTAGAACTTCTCTTCTCCGTAGAATTTATTCGATTACTTAGCTACGACACCCTTTTACCTACCGAGAGTAGCCTAGACCCGTATTATTAAGTTCTACCGCTCTAAATCCCTCTATAGTAAGTACGCGTATTATCGGCGACATTACCGACCGGTTTACGACACTTTAGTAGGAGTTAGCGAATAAGACCCCGAGTTCGAGGCAGATTATAGTAGTATAATCGAGTGTCCTATACACGTAGGAAGTATATAGAAGAGGAGGACACGATATAGTTAGTCGTAGACACTTTCGTAGGAGTTCGTCGAGATACGTAGGATTAATATTAATATCCGCCGAACCGTCGAGGATTCGAGACAGCCGCGACTATAGCTACTAATAATTACGAACCGTAACCGTAGTAGACCTAATAGAATGACAGAAGTTAGACTGTAGTCGATAGCTAAGATCAGACCTACTAGATACGATAAGCGACGGCGGGTTAATAGTAGAAGACGGAAATATTCGTACTAAACGACTAGCGAAGAAGCTTGATTATAAGAACGTAGGCCCCTTTACGATTATAAGAAAGTAGCGACCGATATCTACGAACTCGACCTGCCTACGAGTATAAGAATATACTACGTATTCTATACCGACCTACTACGACTATCCGCCGAAGACCCGTTCCCTTTATAGACGTACGAATCTACGCTTACCGAAGTCGATAGCGAAGTTAAGGAATAGCACAATACCGTAGTAGTAGTAGACAGTCGCTAGACTAGAAAAGCAAAGCAGAGTGTTAGCTATACTATTAAATAGGTAGATAGGTTATATACTAAAGAACCTTATATTAACTTGAAAGGCACTATAGACGAACTTGTAGTAGACTACTATTATAAGAACCCTCGCGCTCTAGGACCTCTACGCGGATAGTAAGCACTAGAGCCTAATATAACCGAGCTAATAGACTCGGCGGATAGTACTAGCGATAATAATAACGATACGACCGGTACCGCCGACGCTAAGTACTAGTCACGATATAACCTAAGGCGTACTAAGGTATAATAAACAGTCACTTCGTTTCTATAATCTAGGCCTAGGACTCGCTACCGCTAGTAACGTCGCTTTGCTCGTAGCTTAGGCTCGTCTATAGTCGTATCTTTATATATACCGGAGTTTTAGATTATAGAGTTAGATAGATATACCCTATAGAGCGTTACTTATTTTGAATTAATAGCTACCGCCTCGTAGGCGCTTAAGGCGATTTAAGAAGGGGGGTAGTGTTACAGTATAGCCCTACGGCCTACGGCCTTTAGGTCACGTGACTTCGTAGATATGACGTAACGCCTCGGCTCGGCGAACGTCGCGCTTATCTTCGATACGCGCCTTAACTAGAACTTCTCTTCTCCGTAGAACTTATTCGATTACTTAGCTACGATACCCTTTTACCTACCGAGAGTAGCCTAGACCCGTGTTACCGACGCGTAAAGCTCTATAAGATTATATAGAGATATACTATCGCTAGGGTCGTATATCCTTAGGAACAGTTCGTAGGTAAAGAGGGTCGAGGTTATAAGGTCGAAGAACTCGAAGTGTTCTATACGGAAGCCTTCCTCTAAGACTGTCCTACTGTCCGTCTCTCTATAAATGTCGAGACTTAGTACCGACGGTATAACTAAGGTAGCCGTAACGATCATTTTGACAGCCTCTACTAATAAGCGCTTATAGGTAGTATTAGTAAAGGAGAAAGAGATCTTAACCTCTAGCGCTATAATAGACGTATTAGCGTAACTTATCGTACGATCTAGGACGTTTAAGCACTGACTAGACGATATAGTTATATAATATCGTATTACTATAGAAGCGTCGATCCTAAAGTAGAGGTACTAGTAGTAGTAAGTCCGGACTAAGTATAGCGAAGGCGATACTTAATGCTCGATACTACGATACTAGACTAATATACTAACTATACTACGCCTTTAATGTACTATATACTATTGTTAGAGAGAGGATACTCATAACTATAGGAAGCGATATAGCGTCTAGGATCTTAGCTAAAACGAGCTTAGCTTAAGCTCTATACGCGATATACTTTTATATAGGTACGGCTCCCGAAATAAGTCAATATAAGAAGGCGCTAATGATCTTTAATATAATTTCTCTAATCAATATACTCGCTATAAAAATAAGGCTAAGTAGGCTGAAATACTTCCGAGCTATATACCTCGCTAGCCTTACTACGATAGATTACCTAGCCTATAAGCACCGGAACTTATTCCTATTTTCAAGACATTACTACCGGCCAATTGCTGTTAAACAACTCAAGCTAAGCGCTTATACGATCCTTAGGACATAACTTTATAGACTAGAGCTTATAACGACATCTAAGGCGTAGGAGGCTAGGTAGTGTCTAAAGAGATCTATCTCGTAATACTAGTCTTAGTATACTAGGAGGATAGCAACTCTATAGTTAAGGCTATATTATAGTATATTCGAAGTAGTAAGAGCTATAGCGTAGTTATAGTAAACATCTTATAAAGACGTTAAGCTCGAAGTACTATATTATAATATATACGACAATTTAAGCATCTACTAGTATCTACTAGTATCTACTAGTATTTATTAGTAGCATTACCGTAACTATAAAGTCAAGTCAGATCGTATCTCTTATTACTCTCCTCTCTATAGTCGCTACTTCCCTAGTACTATAAGAGATCGATACTTAAACGTAAGCCGCGAGTAGTACTACGACTTTAGTATTAATAGTTATAGTAATACCTATTCCGGCCTCTACCTCGCCTTACCCTACTGCTCCTATAACAAATGAATTCTAGTATAAGAACTACAACTAAAACAGCTAAGACGATAAGGATAGAAGGGATAAAGTCTATAACGCCTTCGCTAGTAACTAGGTATAGGTCTTCTAGAAGGGTATCGAGGTACGTAAAGTATACTTATAAGTAACACGAATATCCTATTTACGTAAAGTAGTTACTAGCGAATACTAACGACCTAACCTTCGATCGTTAGTTCCCTAAACAGGTCGTTAAGAGCGACGGCTCTAAGATCGACGCTCGTAGTTACGTTAGTAGTATCTAGAGACAAATGCTCTAGCCCGACTAGAGTACGCTAATACTAAAGTCGGTAGTCTCGAAGTTTATTAGCGATAGGAAAGACTATAGTAAGAGCGGAGTAGGAAATTACGGTAGCTCTACTAAGGCCTATTTTTCTCCTATAATAGGTCGCTTCTATATCTACGATCTAGGATTAAGCTATATACTAAAAGTAAGCGATATTAAATACGACGACTTAGGAGATAAGGTAAGTATAAAGTATTAGTATAGCTACTACCGACTAGGACTACGACTAACTCCTTTCTAGGTCTTAATAGTAATGTAATCTATAACCGTATTCCTAACCTACGAGTTCTACTACTCGGAAGAAGTCGGCGATAAAGCGACTAATAGCGTCGGCTATATTAGAGACGTAACCTACGGACCTAGTAACTACTTCCGTCTTTATAAGGCGCCTACCGAGTCTAAAAATTAGAAAACATTTATTAGTAGATAGATAGATTTGTTATTCCCCTATTCTAGGACCCTATTTAGCTAATATAGGTATATATCTATTGTTATAAATAAAGGGAAACCCGAATAGGTAAACACCCTTCCCGCCCCGACTTCTTCTTATCTAGATTAGCTTTCCCTCTAAACGTACGTAGTCTATATTACTACCCCGTTAGCCCCCGCTCCTAGCCGGTCTCGTCGCGCTACGCCGTGTCCTCTCTTCCTATACTACTCCTACTAGGCGGTACTGTTCTAGCTAGCCCTTCTCTAGTATCTAGTTCGTAATACGCCGTAGGTCCTTAAAGTTATTAATAAGTGCCCTAATCGTCCGGTTCCTCGCCTTTACTATCTACTCCCCCCTTCCTAGCGACTACCTCGGATAGATAAGGAGTACGTACCGTACGTTCTAGGAGTAATAGCCGTAGGGGTAGCTAGTATTTATATATTCTAGAACCTTCCTCTATGATAGGTACCCCTAGAGGCCGATGTGTTCGCTTCGTAGTTAGGTTGCTATACTACTCTATGCCCTCGTAAGGCGGTAGTAGATAAGCTTCGGGGGGTGCTTGACCGCGGATTTTGTAGCTAACTATTCCTTAGGTTATCCCGCTAGCTAAGGGCGTCTACTATACCCTATACCCTAGTTGTTCTACCTCTCTTTCTATAGTTGCTCTATAAACGATTTCTTACCTTCCTATTATATTACTAGCTATTCGTCTCTTACCCGGTAGTCCGGCTCGTTTCCGGGTCGAATGCCCTTATACGCTAGTACTAATTCGCGGGCCCTTATAACTATACTAGCGATGACCTTCTATACTAGGTACTATGCCGACTTGCCTAAGTAGGAGGTCCGTAGTCCCTAGATATATAGGTCGATCGGCGGTATAGCGGTCTCGTACTTAAGCATCCTTATTAGTATCGACTTATATACCCCGGTCACCTTCCTTAGGCATTAGTTTTAGATCTTCGCTAACGGCGCGACGAGTCCCTTTAATAGGTAGGCCCTCTTACCTAAGGACTATACTCAGCTACTATAGGTAAGGACTAGTCGTATAATAGCCGTATATAAAAGTCGTAACTACCGAAAGTCCGCCCCCTATATAGACGTAGTAAGCCTCTAGTATAATGCTATATTCTGTTTAGCTTTCCGTAACATTACCTATACGTACTTCCTCTACCGTAGCGCCGGGTCTACCTATAGTCCGAGGATCCTAAGCTAATTTACGGGGTTAGTCGTGTGCCCCTATATCTAGATAGAAGTATATATATTATAGAACTGTAGCCGGCGCGTAAAGTGTATTAGATTATACTTTTCTAGGGTAAACCGAGCCCTATACCTCCTAGCCTAGTCCTTATAGATCTTGTACTTCTCTTCTAGTAGCCTATAGTTCTCCTTAGTCGAGGAAGACTACGCTAGGATGTTCGTGTCGTCTACGAAGCCGCTCGTAGCGGTGTTCTAGGATTCTAGGGCTAGGAGTAGCGTCGCTATAAAGAAGAGGAACAGAATAGGTACTAGCGTTAAGCCTAACATTTATTAATACCAATAGCTATAAATAGCTCGCTATAAATATATACTATAATAGTAAGTACGGCAAGACATTTAGTGATCCTAAGATCACGATAGCGGACTTTAAGGAGGAAAATGCGGAGGCGCTAGAGAGTCCTAAGTATATACTAGAATTGGCGAGTAGGATATTTACTAGGGTTTAGATAATATATTGAATATGTTACCTTTAAAGGACGAGCTACAATATAGACGTTATAGATTCTTGACCGGCTAGATAGCACAAAGCTAAATAAGCTTAATACGTATATAAGTAGACGAGAAAGTAGTAGGCAATGATCTATTATACTAGATTAGCGCGTAAATAAGCAAAGTTGTTTAATTAAAGATGTAGTATATTTTCTTAATATTAGGAGAAGGCCGAGACTCGACGGAGCTTCATTCGATTACCCTTTACGTAGAATAATCCGCCCGACTATACCTTTTACTATTATTACTAATCGGAGTATACATCCCTATCTCGTTAGTATACCTAGCCCTAGCTATACTCTACAATCTAATATACCTATTTCTACTAACCTCATACGCTCTCCCCTTATTATAAGGAAAATAATCGCTACCGTTAATAGAGTAGTAGTTGCTCCTCTTAATATAGGCCTAGCGGGATATTAGTATAAGTCTATAACTTCGAGCGGACGAATAGAGGCCCTACCCGTAATTTAGGGGCCGCTAGGCTTATCGCTATTAGCGCGAGCATTGTAGTAAGGATACTGAAATTTATTATCGTTAAATCTGTTACGATAAAGAGTATATAGTCGGGCTATAACATCGGCGCCTTTATATAGCGTCTTCGCGTATAAAAGTTATATTATAGGGGCTATAGTAAGGGTCGAGTAACCCTAGTACGGGGTCCTAACTATTCCGTATTCTGCTATAGTATTTATAGCCGTACGCGGGGCGCCGTACTAATTAGACTCTAGCTTCGAAACTTTATGTCGATAGCGGAAGGTATAGTTATTACGTTATTTATATAAAAAGTTATTATATAGACTTATATAGGGTGTTTTGAAAGTAGATTATATATTATATATATCTACCTAGAATAGACAAGTATTACTCTTAAAGAGGCTATAGGTAACTAATTAGTTACCTAATTCTTAGTATACGTAGCCTTAGGTTTTGATAATAGGCTATTACCTATATATACGCTCGGATTACGATATACCCCCTTAGCTAGTACGCTAGAGTAAATAAGCTAACTCCTATATAATCGCGTATACCCTATTATAACTACCCCCCTACCTATAGTAGTAACGTTAGGCCCTCGGTATTACTACTACTATAGTAAGGGTAAGTGAGCTATTTTAAGTAAAGTAAGCTAAGGTAAGTAAGGTAAGCTTTATACCCCTTCTTTATTCCTTTATATCTTACCTCACTACTACTATTATTATCTATAACGTGCTTTACTACCGAGCGGCCTATACTACCGAGCGGGCCACTTTTACTAAGAACTGTACTACTTCTATAGATATAGCTATATAACTACTATTATAGCGTATATTGTCTTTTAACGAGGCCAAACTGACCTTAGCTGTCTAGGCTACCAAACGCGACGCGATAATCACGAATCGACTTGCTATAAAGGTATATAACGCGTCTCGAACTATACTAGGGTATCGATTGAATAGACGACCTCCTCGGGGTGACTACGAGCCTAATTCGAAGAAGCTTATAGAGCTAGAAGAGAGGGTGATACTTGAGTACATACTCGAGCTAGATCTTAGAGGTTTTCCGCTATTAAAAGCTAGTATACGAGTAATAGCCGATTTATTACTATAAGAGAAGGGTCTTAAGCCCGCTAGTCTTAATTAGATAGACAGGTTTATTAGGCGGTACCGTGAGCTAAAGGTTCGTATAACACGTAGATACGATCGTTAGCGAGCCCTAATAGAAGATCTAGACGTTATTAAGAAGTAGTTCTTACTTATAGGTAATATATAGGAGAAGTATAGCATCCTTAACTAGGACATCTATAACTTCGACGAGATAGGGTTTATAATAGGTATTATTACGTCTTAGAGCGTCGTTACGGGCTTAGAAAGGCGTAGTAGAAAGAGAAAGGTCGTTTAATAGAGTAACAAAGAATAGGTAATAGTGATTAAGGCTATCTATATAGACGGAATAGCGCTCCTACCCTACGTTATCCTTATAGGTAGATAGTATATTAGTACCTAGTACTAAGACGGCAACTTAGGTCTAGACTAGACAATCGGGCGAATAGAGAACGGCTAGACTAATAATAAGTTCGATATACGGTAGCTAGAGCATTTCTTAAAGTATACTATAGCTTATACGACTAGGGTATAGAGACTACTTATTATCGATAGCTACGAGAGCTATAACTCGAAGGCATTCTAGAATCTATATAAGGAATATAAGATCTTAGCCCTATATATACTATCGTACGCCTCGTACTTACTCTAGCTATTAGATACAGGTTACTATTTGCCTTTAAAGAAGGTATACGGTACTTAGCTCTCGGGCTTAGTACGCTAGCGTATTACTTATATCGATAAAGTAGAGTTTCTACGCGCCTTCCGGGCAGCCTATAACGCTATATTTAGATAGGAGAACATTATATCGAGCTTTAGAGGCGCGTGTTTAGTTCTATTATATCTAGAGGTAGTGATAGATAAGCTTAATATTAAGCTACGTACGCTAACCCCTCTAGCTCCGGAGTCTACCCCTTAGGAGTCGAAGACACTACGAACTATAAAATAATTCGACTCTTAATCGACACTAGTAACGAACAAAATGCGTGCCCGGGCAGGTTTATCGCTAAAATCGTTATAGGACGGAGTATATTAGCTTATAAAAGGGAGTAGAGAGATAGCGTATTAGATAGCTCTTAAATAAAGCGAGATTAGTGAGCTACGTAAGTCTAAAGAGGCCCTTATATAGCGGAAAGCACGGCAGCGTAAGTATATTTAGTCTAGAGGGTCTCTAACCTTAGATAAGGCGTCGTAATTAATACCTCTAGAGGATACTAGGAGGTAGGAAGTGAGTAGAGAGTCGCTAGATAGTGTTCGGCTAGTACTAAAGCTACGACGCTATAAGCGATAGCGCGAGTCGGGGCATAACGTACGTATCTATCAAGTAGACTTACTAGATAGCGAAGAATCTAAAGAGGAATTGTCCTCCTAGTAACGATTCTATAGGATGTTATTATGTTAAGATACCGTCGTAATTAAAGTAGAAGTAGTATAGTTCTTAGCAAAAGTAGCCCGCTCGGTAGTATAGCCCGCTCGGTAGTAAAGTACGTTATTATAAGTTATAGATTATATAACTATTACTAATAAGATAGCTTAGGTAATAGTCCCGTTATACGGACTTTTACTTAGCCGTATAATTATCTTACCTACCGGTAAATATTAGAGGTCCTAAGTTTAATCTAGAGGTAGTCTCTAGTCCTATTATATAAACTTATTATCGTCCGCTTAACTTTATTAAATTGTCCGGTAATCGCTCTATACTAAGTTATTTTACTCCGGCGAATAGTAAGAGAGCTCGCTCTACCCCTAGGGTATATAAGATACTAGTTAGTAGCGTAATATACTAGGCTATCTACGATAGAGCTTACTTCGGTAATAGGGCTCTAATAGGTAATACTAGAGTAACGGTATCGGAAAGTTAAAAAGGTACCTTTAGGGTACCTTACTTTCTATACTTTTAAAGGTTATTACCTTAGGGTAGTAACACCTTTTTGTTCTAGGTAAGTATATACTATATATAAGGTATGCCTAACGGATATAGAGGGAACGATCTACCCGGAGCCACTCGATATATACTAGATAGTAGGCGAGGAGGAGATAAAGGAGATTATAGGAAAGCTAAAGGGCCGTAAGGCCCCGGGACCCGACGGTATCCCAAACCTCTCCCTTAAAGAATATAAAGAGGAGGTCGCCCTACACCTCGCCGAACTGTTTACGGCTTACCTACGTAAGGGGTACTACCTATAGCCATTTAGGCGGTCCCTTATAGTCGTCCTAAAGAAGCTATAGAAGAAAGACTATATAAAGCTAAAGTCCTATAGGCCGATCGTACTCCTAAGTACAATTAGAAAGGTACTAGAGAAGGTCGTACTAAGAAGAATTATATAGCTCGTCGAGGATAACAACCTACTCCTAGAGACATAGATAGGTAGTAGGAGTAAACGATCTACCCTAACGGCTATAGAGCTTATTACCGAACAGATTTATACTCTCTATTACTATAGACGGAACAGGGTTACATTACTATTATCTCTCGATATCTTAGGGGCATTCGATAACGTCTCCTACGAGCGACTCCTCTATATCCTACGGTAAAAAGGAATCCCGCGGTAGGTAATAAGTTTCGTAAACTCCTTCCTTAAGGAGAGAATAACGTAGATTGTCCTTAGGAAGCGTAAGGAGGACAACCTTATATATATAGAATACGGGATCCCCTAGGGCTTAATACTATCCCTAATCCTCTTCTTAATCTTTATAGCGGACCTAATCCTACTACTCACCTTACTATAAACGTCGGCCTCGGGGTTTGTCGACG
Source organism: Fulvia fulva (assembly GCF_020509005.1). Taxonomy (NCBI): domain Eukaryota; kingdom Fungi; phylum Ascomycota; class Dothideomycetes; order Mycosphaerellales; family Mycosphaerellaceae; genus Fulvia; species Fulvia fulva. The sequence goes on along the minus strand of NC_063014.1, from coordinate 2,735,590 downwards.
ATACGAACATCCTAGTCTAGTTAACGACGACCGAAGAAAACTACCGGCTACTTATAGAAAGATACGAGGTATACGAGGAATAGGCATGTCGATACGGCGCCCGTTTCGCCCCGGAAAAGTACTAGCTTATCCACTTTAGTAAGGCAAGAACCTACTATAATATATAAGTAACGGTAACTATCTAGGGTTACATAACGAAGCTATCTCCCGAATTACGAGTCCTAGGAATCTAGCTAGACCCTAAGCTTAGCTAGAATCCCTAGATTAGGAAAGCCTAGAATAGAGCCTAGGTTAACGAGGCTATAATAACTAGACTCATAACGTTAATATAGGGAGCTACGTTTAATAAGGCAAGGATTATATATAAGACGATCGTAAAACTAGTAATACTCTACGGGGCCTAGATATAGGGGATAGGAGGAGTAGGTAAACCGATCCCGAAGCGGATAGAGGGACCCCTAAACCGGACGTAGGCCGCGAGCCTTAGACGGATACTAGGAGCCTATAAGATAACGCTAACGAGAGTAGTAGAGGTAGAGACAGGGTCCCCCCGATTAAACAATATATTAAGGGAATGAGGATCTAATACGCTAGGAAGACGGCGGATTATCTAGTATAATAAGCTATTTGGGACTCTACGGAGAAGATCGCTAGGAGGTACGACCGACTACCTAGCCTTAGGGTACGTTAAAGCTAAAAGCAAGACGACCTACGTACGTTTAAAGTCGTTAAGCGAACCTAGGAGTGGTTAGAGAGGAAGGAGGAGGAGGAAAAGGCACGGAGGAAAAAGGGCAATAAGGTAAAGACGTAAAGCCTCGTAGAGTAGGTAGCGGGCTGCCTTTAGGAATAGGAATAGAAAGAGAATCCCCTACTAAATCGAGGACCCCTAGCCTTACGCCCCTTCTAGAGACATAACTACCTACTCTACCGTGACCTAATAAGGGCCGGAGTAAGCATCGCGATATAGATTAGGTCCGAATATATCGGGTTAAGGGCCTACCTATATAGAAGGAAAGTCCCGGACGTATATAGCCTAGTATACTAGTATAGCTACCCGTTATAGAACCCGGAGTATATAATACTACGGTGCCCGTAATAGGTAGAAGGACGATACTAGTAGAGAGCTAAGGTAGTAAGACGCGACTACTAGTTAATCGTAACGGATAAGCGAGACGTAAGACGGATAGTATAGTAGATACTATAGTAGGGCTGTCTTAAACAGTTCGCGCTAGCTAGTAAGACAGAGGAGTAGATAGAGAAGAGGCGGGAGGTCAAGGGGGTATAGATAGGGTAGTTATTAGGGTAGGCCTATAACACTAGTGTACCCCTAATAAGGAAAACACGAAAGAACTTAAGGTTAAGAACGTATAGGAGAGGAGAGGGGGTTTTTACTCTATAATACGAGTTTCCCCTTTGTAACTAGAAGTAGGTAGTATAGCTATATAGGCTAACAGGCTCTATAACAGTATAATAAACAATATATATATATATATATATATATAAGGTACGAAAGTAGCGGATAGGATAGTAATAAGGTAGTAGTATTATTACTAGTAGTAGGTTAGAGGTAATTCTTATATTCTAATTAGACGCGCTACTTTTATTGCGCGCGCGTACGCTACTACTAGTAATAGAGATGTTTCTCGCCCTTACGCTATTAGCTAATAGGAGTCCGAGAAATACTTATTAGTAATAGTACTAGGGCCGTACCTAGTATATAGTAGGCGCTTACTCCAGCGCTATTATTATCTATAGTATTAGTAGCTACTAGTAGCCGTATTTTACGCCTACTAGCGCTTCTAGAGAGGTATCCGTAAAGATAAAGCCGTTCGGTGTTCGTTTCGAGATAAGGTAAGGCCGCTACTACGGGCTTCTTAGACTATTAGCCGTTACCTCCTAATACGGTTATAGAGGGTACTAAGGTATATAGGTCTACTCCTTCCTTAGTTATATTAAGTAGCTTAACGAAGTACTTATACTTCTATACTAGAAGTAGCTTAGTTAGCCCGTCTATAGATATATCGTTAGTATTAGGATACTTAATCTTAATATCTCCGCGCTAGTCTCGCTATCGGAGCTAGTAGTAGTAGATATTAACGTAGCGTAGCTTTGTATTAAGCCTTTGCCCTTATTAGTTAATAAGGCGGATAGTCTACGTATTATCGTAGTATAGGTAGGTACGCTAATTAAACTAGAGGTATATTTTAGTAAAGATTCTTTTCTACCGTATAAGCTCTAAAGCGGCTTATAAAAGCCCGAGTAGCTTAGCCTCCATTAAGGACTTAGTAATAGTAATTTATTTAAATACCTTATGATCTACTAGTCTACTAAATAGTATAAAGACCTAGCTATTTAAGCTAGTCCTATTATTATTTATACCGTAGGACGTGTCTAATACTCTCAAGAATTCGTAGTTATTACCTAGGTTTTCTAGCTAACTATATAGGCTGTTAAATAGGTACGGATTGCGTAGCCGTAGAAGATGGGAATTATAGATTATGTGAATGAAGAAGGACCTATTAGGATAGCGTATATCTATATACAGTATCGCTAGTTGATAGTGTAGGTGTTTCAGGAGGGACAGCTATACTTAGGACTTGACTAGCAAGCCCTGATTACTAATCCCCCTAAGCACCTAATGTTGACCCTATGACCTGCATATTCTTAACACTCCTACTCAGGTCAGAAGGTCTTAAACAATCCCTTGTACAAGCTAGAGCTGCCTTACAAAGTCTTGAAACTGCTGGCCATTAAGGGGCTTAGTCAGCCTATCAGCAACTATGTCCTTTGTGTGGCAGTAATCCACTGCAATCTTCCTTTGCCACTAGAGATCCCTGACATAGTGGTATGCCACATCAATATGCTTTGACCTGTTATGGACATAGGCATCTTTGACAAAGGTCAAAGCTGCTTGGTTGTCACCTATAAGCTTCACGGGTCTCAGCTCATCAACAGTACTGCTTACCTTGATCCTAGGTTAGAATGAACACTCTCTAACCAGGTCAGGACACCTCATCTCTCTAAGGACTACAGCAAGAAACTGTAACTGCTTGGCTACTGCATTCATGGCTATGAACTCAGCCTCCATTGTTGATGTGGCAACAGACTTCTGCTTCCTACTCATCTAGGACACAGGTGATCTATAAAGGAACCACACATGTCTAAGGATTGAGACTCTGTCTGCCTTGTCTATAGCATAACCAGAATCTGAGTATCCCTAGTGAAAACCTCCTCCTCTTCTGTACATCAAGCCCAGGTCTGGGTATGATCTCAGATATCTGGAGAGTTTCTTCAAAGCTCTAAGATGTTGCTTTGAAGGGTCAGCAACATATGAGCTGATTCTTCTAAGGGGGAAAGCAAGGTCTGGCCTTGTCATTGTCATTGGCCACATCTAGGTACTATTGCAACTCTAGTACTCCTGTTTGTTGCACCTCTCATCTATAGTAGCTGAAGGTCTCAGATCCTCATAGCTGTCTATAGGTGAGAGTGTGGGTGTGGCCTTCTCTGGATAGATGCCTATCTTGGCAAGGTTAGTTTGGATGTAGTATCCTTGATCAAGCTTTACAGTACCTTGGAACCTGTTTCTTGTAATCCTCATTCCAAGGATCTTCTTAGGTTCCCTAAGATCTTTGATCTTGAACACTCTTCTAAATTCAGCCTTGAACCACTGAACATCTGACAGCTTTAGAGCTATAATGGGGATGTCATCCACATAGGTGAGGACCATGATGTCTCTTCCTCTGTGGATAAGTAGGCATAGATCTACCTAGGACTAGGTGGATCTAATCTGTTCTAGCTTGGCAACACAGAGCTTGTTCTAATCTCTAGCTGCTTACTTCAGTCTATACAGGCTTCTAAGGACCTTGAAGACCATATTTGGTGGAATTTCAACACCTAGGGGTGGGATCATATAAATGTCTTCAAGAAGGCTGCTTTCGGTGAAAGCATTGTTCACATCCACCTAGTGCATCTTAAGATCTCTCTCACATACTATAGCTATGAAGACCCTAAGGGTATCATGCCTAACAGTAGGTGCAAAGGTCTCTTCAAAGTCAACACCATATTTCTGTGAAAACCCTCTTATAACCAGTCTTGCCTTGAACTTTTCAATGGCTCCACTGATCATTCTTTTCACATCAAAAACCTACTTAGATGTAACCAGGTTTGCACCCCTTGGTGGTACAACTGGATCCAAGGTGTTGTTGCTTCCTAAGGCAATAAGTTCTTTCTGGATTGCCTCTTTCCATATATGTCCCTAATTGGGGTCTCCCACTGCCTCCTTATAGGACTTTGGGATTGGCACTTCCTGCTGGTAGGCTATGGCCTGCCTAACAGCAGCAAATGCATATCCCTCCACATCATTCAGGATTTCCTCAACCCAGCTCATAGTTGGATCAAGATGAAACATCTGAGCAATCAATGCCCTATGATGCTTGGCTTCATGCTCAGCAGAGCCATCATCTTCATCCCCCCTTGACCTCTTGTTGCCTGCAAGCTGAGGTGGCTGTTGAGGTTGATCCTCCTGAACAAGTTCCTCTTCCTTTTCTTTTCTTGGAGTCCCCTCTACTCCAATCTTCTGGTACTCTCTAATGTCTTTTGGAGGTTGGGGAAGTTGCACAAACAGAGGCTTTGCCTGGAGCTGCTGTGGCTGCATTGATGAACTGGAGACCTGAGCAGGAGGTCTTCCAACGGGGTTTCTCTTTAGGGCTCTGCTTGACTGGTTTGTGAAGGTGATGCCAAGATCCATATCACCCCCCTTCTCATTCTCAAACTAGTCAACTTGCCCGTGTGTTTTGATGGCTTTCATGTCAGGCTCCCAGAAGAGCCATTGCCTTGTGGTGTTCTCCACATAGCCAACAAAGACAACTTCTTTAACCCTATTCATGAGCTTGTCACTTCTCAAGCCTTGAGGTTGGGATCTGGGGTCTATACAGACCACTGCTTTACATCCCTAGACCCTCAAATGGTCAACTGATGGTACCTGGCCAGTGAAGGCTTCTTCTGGTAAAAGAGTAGTACCATCTATTATTGGTCCATTTGGAAGTCTGTTTCTGACCACAGTTTGAGCAATAAGGGCCTCTAGCCAGAATTCAACTAGCATATTTGAGTCCTCAAGCATAGCTCTCACTGTATTCTTAGAGGCTTGGATTGACCTTTCTACAGGTCCATTCTGAAGTGAGTTGTAGGCATCAGTTGTGTCTATCTGGATGCCAAACTCCTTCTCCCACTGTTTTAGTAAGGAAAGAATTTCCCTTGCACCATCACTACGGATTGCAGATAGAAAACACCTTGAGCTGTTCTCTTCCTGAACCTTCTATTCCTTTAGAGCTGTAGGAGCATCACTTCTAGCCTCCAAAGGGATTACCCACTTCTTCCTTAAGAAGTTGTCTACAATCTCAAGCCAGTACTTGAAGCCAAGTCTTGAGACTGCACCTTGAAAAGGCCCACAGATGTCAATAGAGATGAGGGCCAGCCTCTCTCATTTCCTCTCTGTGGTAGGTCCTTTGAACTTCCTCATGTTTGCAAGGGAGCAGACCTTGCAGTTCTGGTGTTCAGAAGGAACAGGAATGGGATCTTTCCTGTCAGTGACTCTATGCAGGTTTCTTAGCAGTCCCTTGCTAAGGTGTGCACATCTTCTATGCTATAGCTCCCACTGGTCCTAGGACTCAGTGGCAGTCATAGCCTGTTCTAATTCACACTCAAAATGTGTACCTAACTTGGACAGATCCAAGTCATGCTCCTATAGAGAGGCATATGCTTGAGGCATAGCTTCAAGCTGCTCTAAAACACTTTGAATGAATGGAACACCCCCTCTTAGCTTTGTCTGGACAACAGGTTTTCCAGAAAGGGATTTGAGGGGGAAACTGGGTGGTTGGACAGCAAACTGTTGGCTGAACTGATTCCAAGAAACAAGGCTAACTCCAAGGCCAGGAACAAACAAAACATTCTTCAAGACAATCTGCTTCCTAGAAGGACCACCCATCACTGCACTCCCCTCATGTGTGGCATGTAGGTAGCCACCCCCAACCTTGATCCACTTCCTCTTCTGAAGAGGTTTCAGGGTCCTGAAAAGTGAATCCTGGTCAGTCATATGGGATGAAGCACAAGAGTCAAGCAACCACTCTAAGGAGGGGTACTTGCTTTTGGCTTCCACAGTTGAATGGGCAACCTCATCAACTTCATCATCCTCTGATGGTGTCTCAGGGTCTGATGAGTCTTCCTGGGTTGCATAGGCTCTTCCTTGTAAGGTCCTTCATCACCACTAGGATGTCCCTCAGGCTTGGGGATAGGGACCTCCTTCTTGGTGGTGATGATTGTCTCTTTGCAACAGAGGTGTTTCCTCTGTTGAGCTTGTCCTTCCTGACAGCATGCTTGGCTCTAGAGAGGTGTGGGCAATCCTTGATCACATGATCACCATCACAGAGATGGCAGGTGATCTTGCCCTGGAAACCTCTTCCTACAAACATTGCTGTTTCCTTAGATGCAACTTCTAGCCTAGATTTATGTGACTCAAGCAGTTGTAGACAATCTTCATATGACAGTCCTAGCTAGGCCAGGATAGTGTTCTTGGTCTCAAGATACACCTCAGGCAGGGCTTGAAGCAGATGCTTCAGCTTCCTTGTAGGCTCTCTGTAGTGAGCCTCTGCTGGGTCAACTTCAGCAATCCTTCTTACAAGATTGCCAAGGTAGACCTAGGCCTGTCTGATGGTTATGCCATCTATCATTCTGAAGTTGATCAATTCTTGAACAACTGTCATTACATATGCAGCATGAACCTTGCTGTACTTTGCCCTCATCTTAAGCCAGATCTCTCCAGCTTGTCTCATCTCTAACACCTCGTCTAAGTCATCTTGTGAAAGGCAGATGAAGATCTTATATCTTGCCTTTACATTTGCTTTCCTCCCAACTGGACTGTATCTTGACTCTTCAAGTCCAGGTAAGGGATCTGATGACTCAGATAGTGTTGAGAAGCTGGGTGTGCTTGATAATAGATGGCTTCTATCTACAACCCAAAGCACATCTTGAGCTTCAAGATAGTCTTGTATCAATAAGAACTATGTCCTCTAATTATCCTTGGTTAGGATAGGTGCTGCTCTCCTCCTACTAAGGGTGCTGTGTCTAGTTTCCTCTATGCTTTTATATATAGGACAGGATGGCTACCTATAGAAGATATGTATTCATTCGTACGCGATCGGATCGATAGGAGGTGAATCGAACGCGAGGTTGATGGTAGAGAGAATGGCTGTCCACTAGAAAGCGAGGAAAGTCGGTCGTAAGGATCGTGTTTCTGAGACACTGTCTGTAGCTCTCTTAGGGGAGGGTGTTCTGAGACACTACGGCTCTCTCAGACGGAACAGTTAGTGAGGACAACGCGATGTCCTGAGAGCAACTCTTCCTAGTAGGCTCGCCTACCTTTCTAAGGTATTGGCATAGGCTTCTCTTCCAACCCTCTAAGTTAGTCAAAGTCTGACAGTGCCTCACTAGGCTCTTTCACGACTAACATACACCTATAGCGAGCTGTAGCTTCCTATATAATGCGGAGGCGGCCTCTAGTCTGCCCTTCCTTTTGGTATTATAGAGGAATAACTACTACGACTTCAATCTATAAGACCTAAAGGCTAACCCGGGCTCATAACCTATTAAATAGGTACGGATTGCGCAGCCGTAGAAGATAGGAATTACAGATTATATAAATGAAGAAGGACCTATTAGGATAGCGTATATCTATATATAGTATCGCTAGTTAATAGTATAGGTGGTTTAGGAGGAACAGCTATACTTAGGACTTAACTAGTAAGCCCTAATTACTTATCCCCCTAAGCATCTAATGTTAACCCTATGACCTATATATTCTTAACATAGGCTAGTAATATACTTACTAGCGCCGTATATAAGGTAGAGGTTCTTTATCTCGAGGAGATATCGTAAGTACTAATCCGTAAGCTTAAGATATATCTTAGTTAGCTTAGTTAGATACTACAAGAGTATAGATAGGGAAAAGGCGATATTAGGCCGCGTATATATAGCGGCGAAGTTAAGGAATCCTATACGTTATTAGTACGTAAGGATAGCGATAGAGGTAGGTTTATAACCCTCTAGAATAGTATAATAAAGGTACTGTTCTACTAGTACTATCGTTTTACGTAAATTTATAGATATACTAAACTTAGCGGCTAGCTTCTTAATATAGTCTTCTTAAGAGAGCTATAGTAAGCGCTTGTTTCTATCGCGCGTTACCTTAATACCTAGGAACTAGGAGAGATTACCGAGCTTATATATCTAGTACTTAGTAAGTAGCCGCTACTTAACATTAGTAGTACAGGCCTTATACTTACGATAGTATAGTATAACTAGATCGTCTACGTAGAAGAAGAATATAACCCTATTATTATAATAAACATACTCGAAGTTTAATAGGGGTTCTAATCTAAGAGAGCTAAGCGTCTCGGTAAGGGAGTTATACTATAATAAAGGGGACTTCTTTAGTCTATAGAGCACCTTAACTAGCTTAAGGGCGTATCTATAGGGTAGCCTATCGATTCTAGGAGGTAGCTATAGATATATAGTATATAGTAAGTCCGAGTTTAGGAAGGCGTTAATAATATCGAATTGTTTAGCTTCTAGGTCGAAGCTCGCGGCTATAGTATTATAGAGGCGGAATATACTTACTAGTACTATAGCGGCGTATATATCTAAGTATATTCCTTATAAATCGCCTCTTACGTATAGCCTTACCTTAAAGCTCTTTAGTATACCGTACTCGTCTAGTTTATACTTATATACCTACTTTAGCGGTAGTAGTAGCTAAAGTTCCTCCTCTTATTATATAGTATTATAATCCTTCTCTTCCTTTATTACCTATCTAAATATACCTATTACTAGGGCTTTAGTAAACTTCTTAGCTATAGCTTTGATCTACTATTAGGAGAAGCGGTATTTTATAGCGGCTTAGTAGTTAGAAGGTTCGGGCGGAAGGTTATTGCGGTATATAGAGGTAATTATAGAGGTATTAACGCGTCGCGGAGGGCTATTACCTCTTCGTATAGGGCTTCGATCGCTCTTATTACAATAGACGCGTATTCTAGGGCGTAGGCGTATACCGGATATCTAGCTAATAAGGACGTTAGTAACTATAATCTAGTATAGTATATAGTAGAAGTAGGCCGTTCGTAGGCGCTTTCTATTCTCTATAACTATATAGATAGATAGATAGATAGATTATTCATTCGCCTATTTCAGTGCCCTATAGCCTATATAGGTCTCTCGCTATTTAGGTCTATTTGTATAGGTAGCAAACCCGATTAACGGGTGAAAACCTCCTCGTCTTTACCCTCCTCGTTCTTTCCTATCTTATCCTTTCGTTCTCCTTCCTTTAGGGTACGCTAGTGTTATAGTTGTTACCCTATAACTACCTTGCCCGTAACCCTAATAATGTCCTCCTCTCGATTCCCTTTCTCCCTTCTGTTTCCCCGGCTCTTCTCTCTCTCTCCCTCCTCTCTATCCACCTTTCCGTTTCTACTGCTAGGGAGAATTGCTCTAGGTAGTCCTCGTTAAGGATCCATCTTATTACTCTCCTTATATCTTGTCTGTCCTGGATGATGGCCTGGTATTGCCTGTCTCTTGCCTTCGCCCTCCACTGGCTTCTCCCTTTTACCCACTTAGTACAGTTCAGCACCATATGCTCCGGGTTTTGGGATAGGTAGCCACAGGGGCAACGTTTGGAATCGTATCCTAGGACTCTTCTTTAGTGCAAGTATGCTCTCAGCCCAATGTGCTCAGAGCGAATCTGGATAGCTATGCTTGCTTCCGCCCTCTTCAGGTCTTTATAGATAAGGTAGTTATACCTCCCGAAGGTCCTGGCCGCTAGTAGGGCTCCTGGCCTCACCGGTTTTTGGTTCCAACGCGTTTCCTATAGGTGACCTACGATCCTTTCTGCTTGGCTTTGCTTCTTTTTCCCTTTGTCCCCTATGTTAGCTTGCTCCCTTAGAGCTTCTCTCTGTTCAAGGGCTACTAGGATTTCCTATGATGTTTTTAGGTCTACTTCCTTCTATAGGATTATATATAGCCGGTTAGGCCTTCTCCTCCTCTCCTACTAGGTTCTTATCCTTTAAGTAGTTGCTTAGATAGTTCCCTAGGCTAGGTATACTATTGTCTTCTCTACGTATTAACACCCTATGCCCTAGAGGTACTCCCTAATAGGGGCTATACCTAATTCCATTTCTATCGTCCTCTAAGGGGTTGACTTATATACCCCTAGTACTCTCTTTAGGCAAGCTACCTACGCTCTATTAAGGGGGTCCTCAATTCTCTTCGGGATATGTTTTTCCGCTGCCTAAATTGCTACTCTATATAGCATTACGGGCTTGATAATAGCCTTATATATAGATAGATAGATAGATTTGTCATTCCCCTGTTCTAGGACCCTATCCGGCCTATGCAGGTATATATCTATTGTTATGTACAAAGGGAAACCCGAATAGGTGAAAACCCTTCCCGCCCCCGACTACTCCTTGTCTAGATTAGCTTTCCCTCTGAACGTACGTAGTCCATGTCACTACCCCGTTAGCCCCCGCTCCTAGCCGGTCTCGTCGCGCTGCGTCGTGTCCTCTCTTCCTGCACTGCTCCTACTAGGCGGTACTGTTCTAGCCAGCCCTTCTCTAGTATCCAGTTCGTAATGCGCCGTAGGTCTTCAGCGTTGTTAAGAAGTGCCCCAATCGTCCGGTTCCTCGCCTTTACCATCCACTCCCCCCTTCCTAGCGACCACCTCGGACAGACGAGGAGTGCGTGCCGTACGTTCTGGGAGCGATAGCCGCAGGGGCAGCTAGTATTCGTGTATCCTGGGACCTTCCTCCATGATAGGTACCCCTGGAGGCCGATGTGTTCGCTTCGCAGTTGGGTTGCTATGCTACTCTGTGCCCTCGTAAGGCGGTAGTGGATGAGCTTCGGGGGGTGCTTGACCGCGGATTTTGTAGCTGACCATTCCTTAGGTTGTCCCGCTGGCTGAGGGCGTCCACTATGCCCTACAACCTGGTTGTTCCACCTCTCTTTCCATAGTTGCTCTACAAACGATTTCTCACCTTCCCATTGTGTTGCTAGCTGTTCGTCCCTTGCCCGGTAGTTCGGCTCGTTTCCGGGTCGAATGCCCTTATGCGCTGGTACTGATTCGCGGGCCCTTGCGACTGCACTGGCGATGACCTTCTGTACTGGGTACTGTGCCGACTTGCCTAAGTAGGAGGTCCGTAGTCCCTGGATGTATAGGTCGATCGGCGGTATAGCGGTCTCGTGCTCAAGCATCCTCGTTGGTGTCGACTTATATGCCCCGGTGACCTTCCTTAGGCATTGGTTTTGGATCTTCGCTAGCGGCGCGACGAGTCCCTTCGATGGGCAGGCCCTCTCGCCTAAGGACCACACTTGGCTGCCATAGGTAAGGACTGGCCGTACAATAGCCGTATATAGAAGTCGTGACTGCCGGAAGTCCGCCCCCCATGTGGACGCAGTGAGCCTCTGGCATGATGCTATATTCTGTTCAGCTTTCCGTAATATTGCCTGTACGTGCTTCCTCCACCGTAGCGCCGGGTCCACCCATAGTCCGAGGCAAGGAAGGAATCGTATTTAGCAAGCTAGCTACGAGATAAGGTGACAAGTCTTAACCGCGCTTTCCCACTCATCTAGCACCACCGTGTAGCCTCGTTTCGAGAGGTTAGCCCGGAGCAAAAGCTTCCCTCTACGCCCTCCCTCCCTGTTTGCTCCTTAAGCCAATATCCACCTCCATAGGCCTAAGCCCTTTAGTGCTCTCTATTGACCGACATGCGCATCCGTCCTCTCGGGCTGTACAGACAGTGTCAGCCGTCGCTGCCAGTGTACACCACGCCCCAGGTTTTGACGCCCTTCGCGTTACCGCAGCCTATCTCTAGAAAGCGGCCGTCCATGCCTCGCAGGTTTGCTCGGGGCACACACCACGCCGGGCAGCGTACTCCTTGCGTTTCCACCTACTAACCAATATGAAGTTCCTTATCACCCTGCCCTCGATCCTCCCCGATCACAGAACTAATCCACTTGCATTGTACGTCTTTTCCCCGTCCTAACAGCCGTCTTTTCCTTGCTCAGGCTATCGTCTTTTCCTCGTCGCAATCTACCATGTCAGACTAGGTGCGTTGTGTAGCGGGACAGGCAGTGCCTCAGGCAAAACCCTCGTTCCCATACCGGGTGTTCAACAGGCCCTTACAGGCTTCGTCGCGTGTCCACCTACCGACCGCATTGCCCGCTGGCAAACACCAGATTGTTTCGTAGTCCGCTCGACGCCGTTGCATAGTCCGCTCAGTTGTTGTTCTGTAGTCCGCTCGTCCAATGTTCGTCGCTCAGCCCGCTCGGTTTGCGGTCTCCGGAGGTGAAAATTCTGCACTCATACCAGAGGTGTCCTGTCGAGCGTATAGGCCACGGTTCCGCGCCCTTCTTACACGTAGAAAGAAGAGGGACTCGCTCCCGACACGAGTACACGCTCGTCGGATGGTTTTCATACCCGTTTTGCTGGTAGTCCTCTGTTCGCCGCGGCTTCGCCTACGTTGCGCGCCCGTCGCGCCCACGACGCTCCAGCGTGAGAATACTTGGCTCTCTCGTAGCTAGACGAGAGGTTCGTAGCCGACACCACGTACAGGTGATTCTCGTCGTCGACCTAGCCTTATATATAGTCTAGGCCTTTGTAAAGGTCGCCCCCTAGGTTGACGTAGTAAGTCTCTCGATTAATTGTCTATTAGTGTCCGCTCTCGCTTACGCCTTCTTCACTTATAGTCCCTAGCTAAGTTTCGGGTCTAGCTATATCCTAAGGACTCTAAGTTCCCTTATAGGATGGGTCTCGAACCCCTAGATTTTTACTAGTGCTACTGAGTTGTGTTTTGTCTTTACCTTACTAAAATGGATAAGTTAGTACTTATCCGGTACGAATTTTGCCCTATACTCTCTTACCTACTTTTCGTATTATCTATGTCTCTCCTCTAGGAGTGCGTAGTTTTCCTCTATAGACCCCGACTACGCTAGGATATTTATGTTATCTACGAACCCCGATACTAAGGTGTTTACTATTTCTAGGAGTAGGGTCAGGTCGGCTATAAAGAGGAGGAACAGAATTGGGGAGAGTGTAGAGCCCTATAGGATGCCCGTGTTTGTAATTAGGGTCTACGGGGCTTTAAAGGACCCTAGGAGGATCTAGGTTGTTCTGTCCTTAAGGAATAACTATATAAAGTATACTATCTAGGCTAGGATGCTTTTTATTCTAAGGATATATAGGAGCCTTACGTAGGACACGTTATCGAAAGCCCCTAATATGTCTAGTAAAAGTAGTAAGGCTACCTTATTGTTACTATAGTACTAGATATGTCTAATTTGCTCTATAATCAGTTCGACTACTATAAGGGTAGATCTCTTTTGTCTCCCCCCTATTTACGTTACCGGGAGGAGGTTATATTCTTCTACTATTCCGGTGAGCCTTATAGCTACGACCTTCTCTAGAGCTTCCCTAGTATATTTAGTAACGTAATTGGTCTATATAACTTCAACTTAGTATAGTCTTCCTTTTAGGGTTTCCTTAGGACGTAAGTTAGTAATTGCCTAAAGGCCTTTAGGTAATACCCCTACTTTATATACTAGGTAAAGATTAGCGTAAGTACTAGAGTAATAAGGCTACTACTAGCTTTTAGGTAATAGTTAGGGATCTTATCTAGGCCTAGGGCTTTGTTACCCTTTAGTTTCTTAATAATGTTTCCGATCTCTATAGTAGATACTTACTAGTTAGCCTCCCTTAGCGGAGGAATATGTGTTCCTAGGATGTTACTTAGGTCTGCCTCTACCTAAGTCCCGAAGAAGTGGTCTACGAATGCTTTCGCTTTCCCTATTAGAGTAGTTTACGTTTCCCCGTCTTAGTCCTATATTAAGGGAAACTAGGGCGGGGAGTTTTGTTCCTCGTCTAGTTTCCTAGCCTATTTCACTAGTCTCTAGATTTGTTCCGGGTGTTCTATAATTATCCCTATAGTTGACCTCTACTCCTACGTCTTGTCTCTTCTAATCTACGCCTTCTTTGCTTTGTACGCGTTGTTATAGGCTTCCTAGTTTGCTTAGGTGCGTCGTTGCTCCTATCTCCTTCTTACTCTCCTTGCCTCCTTGACTTTAGCTATATACTCTAGTGTCTAGTATAGCTTCTAGTATAGCGACTATCTCTTCTTAGGTATATAGGCCTAGGCTGCGCTTTATATAGCTTCTATTAGCTACTCTACTACTTGGTCGATCCCCTCCGTTATATATATATCGTTAATATTTACCTATTCTAGTTCGCCTTCTAGCCGCTACTATACTAGTATCTACTCGGCCTACTTCTAGTAGAGCTTCCTCTTAGGTTCCCTCTCCTCCTTAACTATAAGTTGGATGTCGATTTGGATTAGATAGTAGTCTAATAAGGACTCTAGTTAGTCATTAACTATATAGCTTTCTACCGGTCGTGTTAAGGCGTAGGACATAAAGTATAGGTCTAGCGTACTAGAACTGTTGTTTCTAGCCCAAGTTTCTGTTCCCTTTAGCGTGATCAAGTCCATTTAGGCTGTTTCTATCTGACTAATAAGCCTCCCTACTAAGAAGTAGTGTACTAGGGTAAAGTCCAATCCCTACTTTAGGTAGTAGAGGTTGAAATCTCCTATTACGATATTGTAGTTTTATTAGTCTATTGCTTCCGGGAGCCTTCCTAGCGTATATAGTTATGTGCTGCTTCTAGACTCTAGAGATAGGTTGTATATACTATAGATTAGGACCTAGCCTTAAGTTGTTTTAAGCTGTACTATAGTAATATCCCTATCGGTTCTCGGCTAGGCCTACTCGTCCTCTAATAGTACCTTCTTACTGACATAGATATATGTTCGTAGGACTCCCTCGGTTCTGTTTATTACTACGTAGTATCTCGGGTCTCGTATAGTTAATAGAATCCTAGAGTATAGGTTGATCTACAGTTCCTATATTACTATAATGTAGTGTTCCTCTAGGTCTAAGGCTTTTAGAAAGCTCCTTTAGACTTTGTCTTTGCTTCTGTTCACATTATACTAAATGATTAATAGTCTACTAGTATAAGGCATTAGGACATATTTATGTCTAGGTCCGTTTAGTCTTACTATTAGTCTTACTATTAGTTTTCCCGTCCCTCCTCCTGTTCTTCCCTTTAGGGTTAGCTCCCTATTATTTAGTTGATTCTTATTTGTCTATTGCTCTACGCTACCTTGTATAAGAACGTTAGTCTCCCTATTGCTAGCACTATTTATAGCTCCTCTTATAGCCGGGGTCTTTTATTCGGGTGGGTAGTTCTTTCTAGTTGTTTCTGTTTACCTACTAGGAACCTAGTTAGTGTTATTACCCTTGCTTCCCGCGCTCTCCACTAGGCTGATAGTCTAACTAGGCATTGGTTTAACTATACCGGGTGTTTTCTCCTATATACTACGCATCTTATGTCCTCCTTCCGTTTTTGGTACTCTTAGGTCGCGTGATCACTAGTATAGTAGGAGCAGACTAGTATAGCTTTGCTACACTTTAGGGCAATATGTCCGTACTGTTAATAGTTGAAACATTAAAGGATTCTATAGTTACTCTAATAGATTTCTATATCTAGCCTCTTAAAGTCCTAGTACAACCCTTAGTCTAAGACCTTATTCGCTTGCTCTAGTATTACAACCTATAAGATTAGCGAGGAGGCCCTCTTGCCCTCCTCTATCTTCTTCTTAACCTACGCTGTCTTTATAATCTATAGTCCTAGTGCCGTTACCTAGTTTTGCCTCTAGAGGTTTAGTATATCCCTTTATATGTTAAAGGTTCGTAGGACCCTATACGCAATTACTATATACTATTAATAGGAGACTTTCGCTATACTCCCGATCTTTAGTGTCTACTCCTTATTGATTTCGAGGGCCTTCTTATCCTATACGTATACTATAAACAGCTTGACCCCTTTGTTGTCTACCCTTACCCCTACTATTCCCTTTACTCCGATCTTCTCGACTATCTCCCTCCCGGTCATCTTTCCTATCTCTTCCTTCTCTTTCTAGTCCGTAATATAGACTCGTAGTACTATACTCTAAGGGGGGGTAGGTTGGCTCGCGATTGTTGCCTAGGTCGTTAGGCCCTAGGTCTGTCTCGGGTCTCTTTAAGGGTTATTTCTTACGTTTCGTGTTACTACCTCGATTGCTATATTAATCGTAGTGCTTATTTGTCGTTTAAGCGCCTTTAGTCCCCCGAGTAGTTCGCTTATTACTCCTTTTATACTCTCTCCGGAAATCTACCTTCTTCTGCCGCTACTATCTCTTCCGCCTTCTTATAGAGCGTCCTCTACTCGTCTCCCCCTTGCTCTCGGTCGTCTACTACCGTCGTCGTCGCTATTTTAAGTATTACTCTATATAAGTAGTCGTATCCTTTCCCCTAGATATATTCTATAACTATATAGTTAGACTCCTCTAGTAGTATATAGAGCTCTAGCTTTAGGGGGAAGAGTAGTATAGACGCGTTATTTATTAACGCGTCGCCTAGTAGTATAAATATAAATAGATATAGCGCGCGATTAGGGTCTATATTACCTATAATCTCCTTACGGTCTTCTATAGTAAAGGTATCTATTATCTACTACTATAGGGTATCGTAGTAGTTAGTAGTATATATATCTTACTACTATATATTATTATAAGTAGACCTATTTAGGTCTACTTAAGTTACGTAATCGATTAGCCGGTCCGGAGACCGGGAAATATATATAGAGTTCTCTACGCTCTTATTAGATATAGCGGTCGTAGTAGCGTTAAGCTACTCTTATAGAGCTATAGGAACTACTATATCTTTTAACGAAAGCTAATTAGGTAGCCGGATGTCACGGGTAGCCCGCGACCCCCTACTATAGCTACGTTAGCCCGGCTGAACCGCGGACCTTCCGTATCGGGTTAGCGCGGCTTAGCTTTGCTTTATAACTTCGCCGCGCCTCGCGCTCCTCTTTCGTAGCTTCGTAGAACAATAACTATCTCGTTCGGACCCTATAATACGCGCGCCCTTATAGTTTGTTCTACTACCCTACCTAGATCGCGGATCTAGGTAAGGGACGCGTAATAATAGGAATAGATAGAACCGTAGAACTCGAGAACGCGTAGAGTCGTATTAGAATATAGAACACGGTAAGGCGTATAGCGCGTAGATGCCTAGAGAACGTAACGTAGCGACATTATTAGTAGGTAGTCGCGCGCTCGTAGATAGTTAGGATATAGGCATCGTTACGCCTCCCCCGAACCTAGATAAAATAACTTTATAAATAGCGAACGGCGGCATACTACCGCTACCTAAGCCTAAGGGCAAAAGCAAGTAGCGTACATCTCTTTTCCCCGACCTCTCCTCTTTCCCTTAGAGTTAGACATAGGACGATAACCGGCGGGTTATAGTAGACACCGGTATCGCGCTATAATAAGAGATTAATAAAGCTTACTAGAAGGCCTTCGAGCGAGAAGAAGGTAGTAAGATTGACTTTATAGAACTGTTCGAGTTCAAGCTCGAAGAGAACCTAGGCGGCGACCTAGACGAGGTATATCTGTTACTCGACGAGTTAGAACACATTCTCGTATCCGAATACTAGAATGTGACCCTAGACGACCTCACGACCCTTATATCCTAACACCCGAAGACTACCTACGACTTCGTGCTATAAGTAGTCAACACGGCGATTACTAAGAGTAGACAACTCGATATAATAGAGCGAGCTAACGACCTCTAGAACACCTAGTATACTACGCTATATACCGAATACGACCGTATCTACAAGATGCTACGAAGTGAAGAGCTTGTTATATAGAAAATAGTAGCAGATCTTAAGAGTAAGAAGGATTACGACCTAGCTAAGTTATAAGAGCTAGAGAAGAAATATAAGGAAGCTAATAACCTATATAAGCAGTTTAGCGAGATCTACGAGAAGGAGAAGAAGAAGGCATAAGATACTAAGGTGAAGAACTAGGCCCTATAATAAGAAGTCGATAACCTAAAGGCTCGGCTTGAGGTAGGAGACACTATATAGAACGGAGGTAGGGGCCGCTTAGGCCGCCGACCCTCTCGTTCCCGCCTACGCGAGACCTTACTCGAGTAGCTATTACGTAGGTATCGCGAAGCTACTAGTAGAGGTAGCGGTGGCGGTAGTAGTAATAACGATAGAGACGACTATAACCGTAGTAATAATAGCCGAGGACGTAATAACGACCGTCCGTAACTAGGACCTAATAATAGTCGTGACTCGAGAATACGTAATACCCGTACCTAGACACTACTAGTTAACCTTCTAGAACGTCTCTTTACTATTAACCGCACCCTTACTCGCGGCATAGAGATCGGTAAGGGTGTGCCTAACCCTAAGCACTTTAAGAACGATAATGACCCTAATTTCGACAGCTAGTATAGTAGTATTCTCCTAAAGCTAACTATAGTAACCTTCCGTACTAAGGTAGATAGTCTACGCTTCGTATATAGGTAGACGTAAGGTGATCCTTAGCGAAGCATTAAGCCGAGGATCCCTATACCTAGACAGTAGTCCTTTAACGAGTTTAAGACTAGAGAATAGTTATTAGATTAGATAATACGCTAATATAGTATACGTAATAAAGGAACTAAGGCTATAGTTAACATTACTACCTATAAGTAAGAACAAGGCGAAACCTTTATAGCCTTCTATACCCGCTACTCGAAGTTACGCGCCTAGATATTATAGACCGATAAGACCGAGCTTATACTGTTCCGTAAACGACTAAACCGTAAGTACTTTATTAAGACCTTCGGCGACCGCGAAGTCGACCGCCCTAGATAGTATATAAGACGTTATCGAGGAGTACACCGTACTAGACGAGAGCTTCTACGAGACAGATCAACTATACCCGTAGAAGGAGCGCCCCCGTAGTAATAGTAACTCGGACGGTAATAGCGGCTAGAACGACTAGAATAACGGTAACGTAGTTACTAGTACCGCTACCGGTATAGTAGGTACCTTAGTATAGCGCCTACTATAGTACGCTAGTACTAAGAAGAAGGAGGATCTACCGACACATCTATAGAACCTACCTACGCTTAACCGTAAGTAGCGCGAAGACCTTAAGAAGTAGGGTAAGTACTACCGCTACCGTATAGGTTCTTACGTATCGACTAACCCTAAATACCTAATATATAGGTACAATAGCGACTATCGCCTACCGCGTCTACGTAATACTACGCCGAATCCGAACGCGAACCTTAGTTCCCTAGCCGCCGATCCGTAGTAGGGAAATAGTACGACCGCTACCTAAGCGTAGTAGATAGCGGTTACCCGAACTTCCTAGGACAGAAAGAGTATAAGATTGAGAGACACGGAATGTAAGAGACGGTAATAGACTATAGTAAGGAGCTTAAGATATCGGTATACGCACTAGATAAACAATAGCTAGCTATATACCCTTATATATTGTTACCCGTAATAATATAATATAGTGTTACGGATCGGACACGACCGAAGGAGCGTCAGCCAATCAATAGCCCGCACTAATGACAGGCGCGGCCCACAGCTAGGCGGGCACAGCCGCTGCAGAGTGCCTGGAGTGCCTGGAGTGCCTGGAGTGCCTACGGACTTAGGCACAGTAGGCACGATAGGCACGGTAGGCACAGGAAAGGAATGGAATTTCCTTTGTATTTAGGAACGCATCGTACCCTTATGGTTCGAGGCGTTCAACTCACTGTTCAATATCACTGTTTGGAATACACCACAACCCAACCTCTGCCTCACTGCTGCTTGGTCTTTACAAGACGAGACAGCTACTGCTTCATCACTCTCCCTCACCTTCCATCGGCCACGAGACAAAACCCGATTGAGCTTGGTCTTCTGATCTTGTGATATCATTAGGTTATACCAAACCTAACAGCTTTGAACGCCCTCAACGATGGGAGATCGACAGAGTGACCGGGGAACACCCGCCCCCAGTGAAGCAAGCAGAGCCCGACGACCTCAGACCGCGAACGATGCTATCAATGCCTTGGCTACTCATACAGGCAACGAATCCCTCAAGGTTGGCAAGCCAGAGTTCTTCTATGGCGACCGAGACAAGTTCGACACTTGGGTCTCTCAGATGGATATGTACTTCTTGTTCAACTCCATGACTGAGAACCTCAAGCCTATCTTTGCCACCACCTTCTTGAGAGGACGAGCACAGCATTGGGTCAAACCATTCCTTAGGAAATACCTGGATAGCAACGGAGAAGACAATGCTGACGGAGTCTTCAAGTCTTACAACCATCTCAAGCATGCTATGAAGAGCGTCTTTGGTGTCTCGAACGAGATTGCCACTGCCGTTCGTGTTATTCAGCACTTGACTCAGAAGACTTCCACAGCCGAATATGCTGCCAAGTTCCAGGAATACGCGCAACTCACCGATTGGGACGACGAAGCACTTCAAGTCATGTATCGAAGAGGACTGAAGGAGCATGTCAAAGACGAGTTGATGAGGGACGGTCGGAAGATCGATGGCTTAGGCGACCTAGTCCAAGTCACGATCGATCTTGACGACAAGCTCTACGAGAGAGCTATGGAACGACGATACGACTCCAAGGTATCTGGAAAGGCCGGATACACGCCAGGCTACGACAACCGTAACAGAGGTTTCAACGACAACTACAACAAACCCAAGGACAAGCCGTACTACGGACCACAGCCAATGGAGCTCGACGTTACCGAGAAAGGTCGCAAGATCAGGAACAGCAAGGGGAACAGAAGACCCCCGAGTTCAAGAGAAACACGAACTTGCTATGGATGCGGCAAACCTGGCCACATAGCAAGGGACTGCCGCGGTAAGAATATGGTGCGCCGCGAACAGTTCAACATGATGCAACGACGAACTAGTAAATCTGAGAGCAGTGTTGAGTCTCTGGGAGACATCGACTATACTCGGAGAGTGGAGGAGAGAGCTAGCAATGGAAGCACGGAGCCTCTCCTGGACCCCTCACAAGGACGAGGAGGATGCCATGGGCAGCAAATGGTGGTCATTCCATTCGAGCTGCAGAACCAGCCACGACAGTTCAACATGATGGCACGAAGAGTCGACTACGAAATCGAGTCCGAATCTCGAAATGGTCACGGAAGCCTTCATTGGCGATTCTGTTACCAAGACTCGTGTCAGGTTCACTACTCCGCGAAATCAGGAGCAGGGTATTGGCCTCAGCAACCGCGAGGAACCCTGGGAGCAACACATAGGCAAGACGCCACGCTCCAAGAAGTGGACATCGACGAATCCTGCTTCGACGACGATGGAAGCGACAAAGAAAATCAGGACCCAGGATGGAACGGATCGTGGTCACCGGAACCACAGGAAGAAAGTCAAGAAACCACCGGGCTGGATACCATCGAGGAAGACCAGGATCCGGAAGAATCAAGCGAAGAAGATTCCTCCGAAGGAGAAGAGAGCGACACTGACGACGACAACGAACAAATGACCTTCACCGTAGACGCACCGAAGAAGCTCTACGACATGATAATTCACCTGCAACGAAGGCATGAAGAATTCCTACCGAGGATAGGCGGACGACGAATGCTACACTCCATTGAGTTTGACAAGACACTCGACACCCTACGAGGCATGGCCTGGGGATACCCACTCATGGAAACGACCGAAAACCTAGCAACTGCTGTCACAGAGCGACCGCCGATAGGAAGTAGAATGATAGGTACCGGATACCTCACACCGTCAGGAACATTCGTATCAAACGAATTGCGCAACATGGTGCAGCACGCACGCGCACTCTACTCAGAAACGCAGAAGATCCAGGAACGTCATCGAGTACAGATGTGGACACAGAAAGGCTCGCGCCAGGTTCAAGCGGAGGCCTCGAGACACGAAGCACGACGTTCCACATACGAACAGGGAAAAGGATCAACTCCCCAGGAATGAGCGACCGAAGGGAGTTATGCAACACAGAAAAGGCTCAAGCATCACCAACGACAACAGTGTTTCGAACCAAGATTATCGTCAACGGGCACAAGACAGATGCCATGATAGATTCCGGAGCGAGCGGGAATTTTGCCTCCGAATCATTTGTTACAAGAAACAGGATCGCTACCTGTAAGAAGAAAGAGGGTTATGAATTGATCGCGGTAGACGGATCATCCTTACCCAGCGTGGAGCGCGAGACGATACCGCTACCACTTGCTATCCAACGGCACCACGAGGAGATTACCTTGGATGTTACTGATATGGCCAGTCATGACATCGTACTAGGTATGCCTTGGTTGAGAAAGCACAACCCAGTAATCGACTGGAGAAGAGGAGTACTCACATTTAGGGAATGCGAATGCGTTATCGACATTCAGCCTGCGCAGTGGCAGCGTTCACTGGCAGATGAGGCAAGGAAACAGCTCAACAGGATACAGCTTGCGCCGACTAGAAGGACAGAAGAACCACCTTCGACCGGGACAGACACTGGCGTGGGGCCGCCGGGTCACGAAGTCACTGGAAGTGATGGAAGTAACGCACCATCGAAGGATACCAACATCTCAGAGTTGAGTATTCCCAAGGAGTATCGCAAGTGGTCGCGACTCTTTGAAGAGGAAAGAGGCAAGGACGCCTTACCTAAGCACCAACCATGGGATCACAAGATAAACATTCAGCCAGGGAAAGAGCCTCCATGGGGACCCCTATATCAAATGTCTGAGAAAGAGCTACAGACCCTACGAGAATGGCTGAAGGAGAAGCTAGCCAAAGGATGGATACGACGATCCACCTCAAGTGCAGGAACTCCATGCATGTTCGTTCCAAAAGCAAACGGGAAACTACGACTCGTACAAGACTACCGAAAGTTGAACGAGATCACGATCAAGAACCGATATCCGCTACCCAACATCGAAGAAGCACAAGACAGATTAACCGGATCAGACTGGTACACGAAGATTGACCTACGAGACGCCTTCTATGCTATCCGAATGGCAGAAGGAGAAGAATGGAAAACCGCTTTCAGGACAAGATACGGACTCTACGAATTCTTGGTCATGCCAATGGGATTGACCAACGCACCCGCATCCTGCCAGGACCTTGTCAACGAAACACTTAGAGACCTACTCGACGTGTGCGTCGTTGCTTACATGGACGACATACTGGTCTACACAAAAGGATCCCTCCAGGAACATACCAAGCAAGTTCAAGATGTGTTCGAACGACTCACGAAGTCCGGATTCAAGACAGCACCCGAGAAATGCGAATTCCACAAGAAAGAAGTCAAGTTTTTAGGCTTTATCATCAGTACAACAGGGATAACGATCGACCCTGCAAAGACACAGTCAATCAGAGAATGGCCAGAACCGAAGACAGTCAAGGATGTACAGTCATTCCTTGGACTCGCCAACTACAACCGGAAATTCATTAAGGACTATTCAAAGACAGCAGCACCAATGACGATGCTTACAAGAAAAGACGTCAACTGGAAATGGGGAAAAGAACAGACCGAAGCGTTCAAAAGACTCAAGGAACAGTGCGCTTCAGCCCCAACGCTTCGACTATTCGATGGTAGCAAGGAAGTCCACATCGAGACCGACGCGTCTGATATGGCAATAGGCGCATGTCTAACACAGACACACGATGGGAAAAGACACCCAGTGGCCTATTATTCCCGGAAAATGACCACAGCGGAACAGAACTACGACATCCATGACAAGGAGCTTCTAGCCATTGTTGCCGCCATGCAACATTGGAGAGTGTACGTCGAGGGCCCACCGAAGTTAACGATTCTTTCAGACCACAAGAATCTCACGTACTTCACGACGACGAAGGAACTTACCCGAAGACAAGCCCGCTGGTCGGAGCTGCTTGGGCAGTACAAGTTCGAAATCAAATACACTCCAGGAACAGAGAACGGCCGCGCAGATGCGCTGAGCCGAAGAAGCGATTACATGGAAGGAAAAGAACCAGTGCAACACAAAATACTTAAGACAAACCCCGACGGAAGTCTTAGTGCCAACACGAGAGAGTTCAACAACATTGTACGAATCCTAAGCGACAAGGAAGAACAGTTCCCTATATCGCAAGGAAAGTACCAAGTACCAAAGGATCGAGAAGAAGAATGCATACGACAACATCACGACGAGCCAACATACGGACATCCTGGAACTTCAAAGACAGTCGACCTAATACAGCGCAGCTTCTCATTCCCACAGATGAGACTTAAGGTGCTACGCTACATCAAGAAATGCGTACACTGCCAACAAAACAAAGCTGCACGGCACGCGAAATACGGTCACCTACAGTTCAGGACACCACCAACGAAACCATGGGACGAGGTTACGATGGACTTCATTACGAAACTCCCGAGGTCAAAGGATCGAGTCACAGGACAAGCCTATGACATGATACTAGTCATGGTCGACAGACTCACAAAATATGCACACTTCATTCCTGCATCAGAAATATACACTGCAGAGCAGCTCGGATACCTCGTACTGGACAGATTGATCCGATATCACGGATTCCCGGAAGTATTCATTACAGACAGAGACAAGCTCTTCACATCAAACTACTGGAAGACGCTCATGGGAACGATTGGAATCAAGCACAAGTTGTCAACAGCATACCATCCAGAGACGGATGGGCAAACGGAAAGAACGAACCAGACACTCGAGCAATACCTACGGCACTACATCAACTACGCACAAGACAACTGGGTTTCATTACTGCCAATGGCGCAGATCGCACTGAACAACCACAAATCAGAGACAACTTCGACGACGCCATTTTATGCGAACTTTGGCAAGGACCCTAACCTATCCGGAACACCTGGATCCCACCCACAGGCCGAGAGAGCAATCGTGACGACGGAAACTCTCAAGGAAGTGCACAAAGAAGCACGCAAGGCGATCGAAGATGCACAACAAAGACTGTCTCAACGACGGCAAGACGAGAGAAAAATGGCACCTCTGCTAAAAGAGGGGGATAAGGTCTATCTCCTCACAAAAAACCTGAAGACAAGAAGACAGACCAAGAAACTGGATCACGTTAAGGTCGGACCATTTTTTATCGACAAAGTCGTAGGACCAGTCAACTACCGACTACGACTACCACCTGATGCGAAAATCCACCCGGTCTTCCATATCTCCAAGTTGGAACCAGCGGACGCCGAAACACCTTGCCAGGAGAGCTTCCATTTCGAGCCGGAAGCAGAAAACGAATTTGAAGTCGAAAAAATCCTAGACAAGAAGGGTCAGCGATACCTTGTCAAATGGAAAGGATACGACGAATCAGAAAATACCTGGGAACCAAGAATTAATCTGGCGAACTGCTACCAGCTTCTGCGACAGTTCCAGAAGTGGCGCCAAGATTCCCGGAAACAAGAAGCTCAGGAACGGAGAGCAAGTCCGGATCAGACCAGAAGTCGTCCGAAATACCCTCACGCAAGGACCAAGTAGGAGGGGAAAGAGACAGCGAGGGACCTGGGACCACGTCTTCGTCCGGAAGCTCCATGAGGGCAGCCTCCTCCACTGCGATCGCCTCGGTCTCTCGACGCTCTAGAAGCTCCAGCTCCCTTTGGAGACGGGCCTTCTTCTCCCAAGCGGCGGCCTCTTCCTCCTGTATCCTCCGGCGCACGACCTCTTCTTCCTGTATCCTTCGAAGCGAAGCCTCGTATGCTTCATTAAGCTCCCGCATCTTTCGACGATGCTCCGACACCTTTTTCTCGAGAGCCTCGCGCTGACGGCGCAGACGCGACCATTCCGCCTCTGTAACCTTGACATTACAGTCGCGACGATTTTCCTTTGTACAGACACCACACCGACCAGACCCGACATGGACACGACAGACCGACTTCGTCTCGCGACAGTGGAGACAGGGACGAACCATGATTTCGCCCAGGGCTTCGATTTTCTCGGATTGACGAATGCGACGTTCGGTGCTGGAAGGTTTCAGCTTGGGCATGTTGAAGGAAAGAAGAGAGCCATGACGACCGCTCAACCCAAGGAAACCTCGATTATTCATAAGCTCGGGACGAGCTAAGCTAGAGAGGGGATGGTGTTACGGATCGGACACGACCGAAGGAGCGTCAGCCAATCAATAGCCCGCACTAATGACAGGCGCGGCCCACAGCTAGGCGGGCACAGCCGCTGCAGAGTGCCTGGAGTGCCTGGAGTGCCTGGAGTGCCTACGGACTTAGGCACAGTAGGCACGATAGGCACGGTAGGCACAGGAAAGGAATGGAATTTCCTTTGTATTTAGGAACGCATCGTACCCTTATGGTTCGAGGCGTTCAACTCACTGTTCAATATCACTGTTTGGAATACACCACAACCCAACCTCTGCCTCACTGCTGCTTGGTCTTTACAAGACGAGACAGCTACTGCTTCATCACTCTCCCTCACCTTCCATCGGCCACGAGACAAAACCCGATTGAGCTTGGTCTTCTGATCTTGTGATATCATTAGGTTATACCAAACCTAACATATAGAAAGGCTCGAGGCCTTATAGATTCTACTTCTACCTCTCTCTTTCTTGACTAGAAATTTATACGCAAATACATAATACCCCTAATCCCTTTGACGTAAAGCCGACGACTAATACTAGGAGATAGAACGGCTACTACACGGCAGATTATATACGCGGCCCTTATAGACGTAGTTATCGGCGATTATTACGAGCAAATGTTATACTACGTCACCGACCTCGAATATAATATCGTCTTTAGCCTACCGTAGCTTATAGCGTATAACCTAAACATCTTCTAGGAGATAGGCGAGGTGGCATTTAGATCGGATTACTGCTTTGGTCACTATCTATAGAATAAGACATCGATAATAGTATAATCCCTAAACTATCGCGAGAAGAAGAAGTAGGCACTAGTACGGTACGGACTAGAGCCCTTTACTAGAGAAGCAGCGAGCTTTATAGTAGGAGGGGCGGAGCTAAACGTCTTATTATATAACCTAGAAGACATAGACGATAAAGAAGTGGACTACTAGGGCGTTTCTTAACGCGCGTAGGGAATGTACGCGTACCGGCCTAGGGCTAAGTGCTTCTATATTATGCCTACTAGGCGTAAGAGCGACGACGGAGAGCTTAAGCTAAGTATAATAGCTGCTAATAATCTAGACTAATTCTTAAACAAGTAGTTTAATCACAACCCGAAGGAGAAGTTGCCGCCGATATACTACGATATTACGGACGCTTTCTTAGCTAAGGATTATAAAGGACTCCTACCTTACCGACTAGGCGTAGATTATAAGATTCACATTAAGCCTAATAGTCTATAAGAGCTACTATACCGCAAGCCCTACGGCCTAGCTAAGAAGGAGAACGAGGCAGTCAAGAAATAGCTAGACGAGTAAATATCTAAAGGGAAGGTACGGAAAGTAGGGCAAAAGACGAGCTAGTCTCCTATACTAGTGCTAGTAGTACGTAAGCCTAGAGGTAGGCTACGTATTTGTATCGACTATAGAGGATTAAATGCGATCACTATTAAGAACCGGTATCCGATTCCCTTAATATAAGAGACGCTTAACCGTATATACGGTAAGAAGTACTTTACGAAGCTAGACATTATAGCAGCCTTTAATAAGTTACGGATAGCTAAAGGGCACGAGTAGTTAACGGCGTTTACGACACGATACGGCATCTACGAGTGTCTAGTACTGCCATTCGGCTTGTATAACGGACTAGTATCGTTCCAATTATATATTAATAAGGTCTTATAAGAACATCTAGACGACTTTATGTCGGCCTACCTAGATGACGTACTTATCTTTAGTAACACCTTAGAGGAGCACATTGAACACGTACGGAAGGTTCTTACTAAGCTACGCGATATAGGACTTATAGTAGATATCGATAAAAGCGAATTCTACTAATAGAAGGTAAGGTATCTTAGGCTAATTATAACCCCTAACGGTATCGAGATAGACCCCGAGAAACTCGAATGTATTTAGATATAGGAAGCTCCTAAGAACCTAAAGGATGTCTAGGCCTTCCTTAGATTTACCAACTTCTATAGGCGGTTTATCGAAGCATTTTTACGTATAGCTACTCCTCTTACAAACCTGACTAAGTCGGACGGACTAAGCAATCATAAGAACAGAAGGATTTAATAGTCACTAGATTACTAACGAGCCTTTAACAATTTGAAAGCTACGTTTAGTAAAGCCGGCATACTCGTACATTATATACTAGGTAGGGAAACGGTAGTAGAGACAGATTCTTTAGATTTTATGAACGCCGGCGTACTTTCGTAGTATAACGAGAAGGGTGTACTACATCCTATAGCCTTCTACTCGAAGAAGTTAAGTCTATAGGAGTGCAATTATAAAATCTATAATAAGGAACTATTAGCCATTATTAAGGCTTTTAAGGAATAGAGACCCGAGCTCGCCTACGAAGTAGATAATAAGGACTTATAGCTAGTCAAGATTTATACCGACTACAAGAACCTAGAATACTTTATAAAGACAAAGTAGCTAAATTGGCGACAAGCGCGTTAGGCTAAGTTCTTGTCACAGTTTAACTTCAAGATAATATACCGTCTAGGACTTTAAGGTACAAAGCTAGACAGCCTAACGAGACATAGCTAGGACCTTCCGTAGGGGGTGAACGACCCTCGGAACTAGTATTAGTATTAGACATTGCTGCCTCCTAAGCGATTCCTTAAGATCGCCTTACTATAGGCAATAGTAGAAGATACGCCGGAAGAAGAGGAACTAGTATAGCTAGACCCTAAAGCTAAAGAGTTCATACCTATAGAACGAGATACGCCTACTAAATAACTAGCGACGCGTAAAAGTTAACGGGAAGCCGAACTCGAGTATCGAATATCGACGGCGTACGTAACCAATAACGAGCTTAAGACCGCGATTAAGGACCTATAGAAAGACCGTACTCCTATACTGCTATAGAGAGCGAAGATTCACCTAGTATACTATAAAGTAGATAGCGACCTACTATATATTCGAAATTAATACGACGGCTAGAGCTTATAGGTACTAAATGACTAAGCCTTATAGACTAGGATAATCAAGATAAACTATAACGCTCTAGTAGTAGGCTATCTAGGACGAGCTCGTACTTATAAACTCGTAGCACGTAAATTCTACTAGCCTAGATTAGCGAGATCCGTACGTAGATATACCGCGAATTGCCGTACCTACCGTATAACAAAATCTCTACACTCTTAGCTACTAGGATTATTATAGCCACTTCCTATTCTAGATCGGCCTTAGAAACATATTGTAGTCGACTTCGTTATCGGACTCCTAGATAGCACTCTTAACGGTATAGTCTATAACAACATTATGACCGTTACTAATAGGCTTACTAAGGAAGTCGAGCTGATCCCTATTAGCGTAATAATAGCACAGAATACGGCAAGGCTTTTCCTTAAACATATGTTCTGTCGGCGCGGGTTTCCTAATACTATTATATTAGACCGTAGCAAGTAGTAGGTTACTACCTTCTAGAAGAAACACTATAAGATACTCCGTACAAATCGTAAGCTAAGTTCTTCGTCTTACCTAGAAACTGATAGACAGTTAGAACGTACTAACTAGGCGATAGAACAGTATCTTCGTATGTTCACTAATAAGGTATAGGATGACTAGGCAGAATAGCTATGCCTTACTTAGTTCGCGATTAATAATCACCTATCCGAGACTACTAGTATATCGCCGTTCTACGCTACCTTAGGCTATAACCCTAAGTTTATAGAGCGAGTTGACCTGAACGCTAGAAAGGAGGGAGGACTGACCACTCCGGCGAAGTTATAAAGCAAAGTCAAGCCGCGCTAACCTAATACGGAAGGTCCGCGGTTCACCCGGGCCGACGTAGCTATAGTAAGGGGTCGCGGGCTACCCGTAATAGTACCCCCCCTCTCAAAACGCGTCTTAGTCCTCTAAGCGTTATCTATCTTATATAGCCACTTACCCGTACTACTCTATAACCGTACGAAAGTCTAATTATCCTCTAATGCCTTGTTATTGTCTAGTAATATATCTATATCCTGTCTATCTATAACTAGCCTATCCGCGACTAGCTCCCTTCGAGAAACATACTACCTAGTTAGCTAGCTTACCCTAGACCTAAGTCTATCTTCGGCTAGTACTTACGTATAATCCTTATAGCTAAGGTTAGGTATTATTATAGGCTCTATAGATTTTACTCGAGCATCGGTATAACTACCGGTACTATCGTAGAGCTAAGGGTAGTAGGTAATACCGGAGTCCTTAGTTAAGATAATAGGCTTTCCCGTAACCTAGCTAGTATAGCGGTACGTAGTAAATATATACTAAGTAGATTCTTTTAGAGGTATAGCTCGAGACAACTTATTCGTAACAGTGTTACTATTAACCCTAATCGTATTAAGCCCGAGTACCTTATTACTTAGGAGGACCTAATTAGATAGAGCTACGAAGCCTATAGGCGTAGACAACTCCGGCCGGTTATAGTAAAAGTCTATAATAGCGGCGGCCGCGTGTTTAAATATATTCTTAGCCGGTTACTAGGTCTTACTATCCTCCTTATTCTAATATCTAAGCCATTTCACCTTATACTAAGTGTCTACTTTACGCTTCTACCCCTTCTTCACTTTGCCTACTCGCTTACGGGTATATATATCTAAGATCTTCTCTACCTTATATATATATAGGTGTTACGACTATATTAGCGACTATATCGGCTTCGGTAGTGTCGGGCTCGATAGTTATCGGCGGTAGTAGTACTAGATACTAGCCTTCGAGTAGTAGGAAGTCGGGATAATCGGCTCGCTAAAGTAACGAGGTATAAAAGTAGTTATCGAGTGCTACTATAGCGTCCGACAATCTCAGTTTATATAAGAGCTTAGCTAGTATAACTTCTATAATCTAGTACGGGCTAGCGTATCTTCTATCGAGCTTCTTAGATAGTCGAGTCGTACGGATGTTCTTAGTACTTAGGTATACCTAGTCGCCTACTTTATAGTCTAGCGGGATACTTCGGTAGCGGTTTACTACTTTAGCTTAGAGAGCTTATAACATCCGTATATTTTCTTAAAGGTACTTATAAAGGTCGTAAATCCGGCGTACGAAGGCTTTAGCCGATCGTATATCTAGTCGCTAGAGAGTAGTTAGTCCTCCCTCTTTTCTAGCGCTTAGGTCTATACGCTCTATAAACTTAGGGTTATAGCCTAAAGTAGCGTAGAATAGCGACATACTAGTAGTTTCAGAAAGGTAGTTATTAATTGCGAACTGAGCTAGATAAAGCTATTCTACCTAGTTATCTTATACCTCGTTAGTAAATATACGGAGATACTATTCTATTACTTAGTTAGTACGTTCCGACTGTCTATTAGTTTTAAGGTAGTATAAAGAACTTAGCTTACGACTTATATAAAGTATCTTATAAAGTTTCTTCTAGAAGGTAGTAACCTATTACTTACCGCAGTCTAAAGTAATAGTATTAGGAAATCCGCGTCGAGAGAATATATACTTAAGGAAAAGTCTTACCGTATTCTATATAGATAGATAGATTATTCATTCGCCTGTTTTAGTGCCCTATAGCCTATGTAGGTCTCTCGCTATTTAGGTCTATTTGTGTAGGTAGGAAACCCGATTAACGGATGAAAACCTCCTCGTCTTTGCCCTCCTCGTTCTTTCCTGTCTTGTCCTTTCGTTCTCCTTCCTTTAGGGTACGCTAGTGTCATGGTTGTTACCCTATGACTACCTTGCCCGTAACCCTAGTGATATCCTCCTCTCAATTCCCTTTCTCCCTTCTGTTTCCCCGGCTCTTCTCTCTCTCTCCCTCCTCTCTATCCACCTTTCCGTTTCTACTGCTAGGGAGAATTGCTCTAGGTAGTCCTCGTTAAGGATCCATCTTATTACTCTCCTTATATCTTGTCTGTCCTGGATGATGGCCTGGTATTGCCTGTCTCTTGCCTTCGCCCTCCACTGGCTTCTCCCTTTTACCCACTTAGTACAGTTCAGCACCATATGCTCCGGGTTTTGGGATAGGTAGCCACAGGGGCAACGTTTGGAATCGTATCCTAGGACTCTTCTTTAGTGCAAGTATGCTCTCAGCCCAATGTGCTCAGAGCGAATCTGGATAGCTATGCTTGCTTCCGCCCTCTTCAGGTCTTTATAGATAAGGTAGTTATACCTCCCGAAGGTCCTGGCCGCTAGTAGGGCTCCTGGCCTCACCGGTTTTTGGTTCCAACGCGTTTCCTATAGGTGACCTACGATCCTTTCTGCTTGGCTTTGCTTCTTTTTCCCTTTGTCCCCTATGTTAGCTTGCTCCCTTAGAGCTTCTCTCTGTTCAAGGGCTGCTAGGATTTCCTGTGATGTTTTTAGGTCTGCTTCCTTCTGTAGGATCATGTGTGGCCGGTTAGGTCTTCTCCTCCTCTCCCACTAGGTTCTTATCCTTTGAGTAGCTGCTTAGATAGTTCCCTAGGCTGGGTATGCTGATGTCTTCTCTACGTATTGACACCTTATACCCTGGAGGTACTCCCTAATAGGGGCTATACCTGATTCCATTTCTATTGTCCTGTAAGGGGTTGACTTGTATACCCCTAGTACTCTCTTTAGGCAGGCTGCCTACGCTCTATTAAGGGGGTCCTCAATTCTCTTCGGGATGTGTTTTTCCGCTGCCCAAATTGCTGCTCTATATAGCATTGCGGGCTTGACAATGGCCTTGTATATGGTCTAGGCCTTTATAAAGGTCGCCCCCTAGGTTGACGTAGTAAGTCTCTCGATTGATTGTCTGTTAGTGTCCGCTCTCGCTTGCGCCTTCTTCACTTGTGGTCCCTAGCTGAGTTTCGGGTCTAGCTATATCCTAAGGACTCTAAGTTCCCTTATAGGATAGGTCTCGAACCCCTAGATTTTTACTAGTGCTGCCAAGTTATGTTTTGTCTTTGCCTTACTAAAATGGATAAGTTAGTACTTGTCCGGTACGAATTTTGCCCTATACTCTCTTGCCCACTTTTCGCATTGTCTATGTCTCTCCTCTAGGAGTGCGCAGTTTTCCTCTATAGACCCCGACCACGCTAGGATATTTGTGTTATCCACGAACCCCGATACTAAGGTGTTTACTGTTTCTAGGAGTGGGGTCAGGTCGGCTATAAAGAGGAGGAACAGAATTAGGGAGAGTATAGAGCCCTGTAGGATGCCCGTGTTCGTAATTAGGGTCTACGGGGCTTTAAAGGACCCTAGGAGGATCTAGGTTGTTCTGTCCTTAAGGAATAACTGTACAAAGTATACTATCTAGGCTGGGATGCTTTTCATTCTAAGGATATGTAGGAGCCTTACTTAGGACACATTGTCGAAAGCCCCTAATATGTCTAGTAAAAGCAGTAAGGCTACCTTGTTGTTGCTATAGTGCCAGATATGTCTGATTTGCTCTATGATCAGTTCGACTACTATAAGGGTAGATCTCTTTTGTCTCCCCCCTATTTACGTTGCCGGGAGGAGGTTATGTTCTTCTACTATTCCGGTAAGCCTTATAGCTACGACCTTCTCTAGGAGCTTCCCTAGTGTGTTTAGCAACGCAATTGGTCTATATGACTTCAACTTAGTATAGTCTTCCTTTTAGGGTTTCCTTAGGACGTAAGTTAGTGATTGCCTAAAGGCCTTTAAGCAATACCCCTACTTTATGTACTAGGTAAAGATTGGCGTAAGCACTGGAGTGATAAGGCTGCTACTAGCTTTTAGGTAACAGTTAGGGATCTTGTCTAGGCCTAGGGCTTTGTTGCCCTTCAGTTTCTTGATAATATTTCCGATCTCTATAGTAGACACTTGCTAGTTAGCCTCCCTTAGCGGAGGAATGTGTGTTCCTAGGATGTTACTTAGGTCTGCCTCTACCTAAGTCCCGAAGAAGTGGTCTACGAATGCTTTCGCTTTCCCTATCGGAGTGGTTTACGTTTCCCCGTCTTAGTCCTATATTAAGGGAAACTAGGGCGGGGAGTTTCGTTCCTCGTCTAGTTTCCTAGCCCATTCTACTAGTCTCTAGATTTGTTCCGGGTGTTCTATAATCATCCCTATAGTTGACCTCTACTCCTACGTCTTGTCTCTTCTAATCTACGCCTTCTTTGCTTTATACGCGTTGTTATAGGCTTCCTAGTTTGCTTAGGTACGTCGTTGCTCCTATCTCCTTCTTGCTCTCCTTGCCTCCTTGACTTTGGCTATGCACTCTAGTGTCTAGTATAGCTTCTAGTATAGCGACCATCTCTTCTTAGGTATATAGGCCTAGGCTGCCCTTTGTATAGCTTCTATCAGCTGCTCCACTGCTTGGTTAATCCCCTCCGTTATATATATGTTGTCAATGTTCACCTGTTCTAGTTCGCCTTCTAGCCGCTGCTGTACTAGTATCTACTCGGCCTACTTCTAGCAGAGCCTCCTCTTAGGTTCCCTCTCCTCCTTAACTATAAGTTAGATGTCGGTTTGGATTGGATAGTGGTCTAATAAGGACTCTAGTTAGTCATTAACTATGTAGCTTTCTACCCGTCGTGTTAAGGCGTAGGACATAAAGTATAGGTCTAGCGTGGTAGAACTGTTGTTTCTAGCCTAAGTTTCTGTTCCCTTTGGCGTGATCAAGTCTATTTGGGCTGTTTCTATCTGACTAATGAGCCTCCCTACTAAGAAGTAGTGTGCTAGGGTAAAGTCCGATCCCTACTTTAGGTAGTAGAGGTTGAAATCTCCTATCACGATGTTATGGTTTTGTTGGTCTATTGCTTCCGGGAGCCTTCCTAGCGTATGTAGTTGTGTGCTGCTTCTAGACTCTAGAGGTGGGTTGTATACGCTATAGATTAGGACTTGGCCTTAAGTTGTTTTAAGCTATACTGTAGTGATATCCCTATCGGTTCTCGGCTAGGCCTACTAGTCCTCTGCTAGTACCTTCTTACTGACATAGATACAAGTTCGTAGGACTCCCTCGGTTCTGTTTATTACTACGTGGTATCTCGGGTCTCGTACAGTTAATAGAATCCTAGAGTGTAGGTTGATCTATAGTTCCTATATTGCTATAATGTAGTATTCCTCCGGGTCTAAGGCTTGTAGAAAGCTCCTTTGGACCTTGTCTTTGCTTCTATTCACATTATACTGAATGATTGATAGTCTGTTAGTATAAGGGATCAGGACATGTTTGTGTCTAGGTCCGTTTAGTCTTGCTATTAGTCTTACTATTGGTTTTCCCGTCCCTCCTCCTGTTCTTCCCTTTAGGGTTGGCTCCCTATCATTTGGTTGATTCTCATTTGTCTATTACTCTACGCTACCTTGTATAAGAACGTTAGTCTCCCTATTACTAGTACTATTTATAGCTCCTCTTATAGCCGGGGTCTCTTATTCGGGTGGGTGGTTCTCTCTAGTTGTTTCTGTTCACCTACTAGGAACCTAGTTAGTGTTATTACCCTTGCTTCCCGCGCTCTCCACTAGGCTAATAGTCTAACTAGGCATTAGTTTGACTATACCGGGTGTTTTCTCCTATATACTACGCATCTTATGTCCTCCTTCCGTTTTTGGCACTCTTAGGTCGCGTAATTACTAGTATAGTATAAGCAGACTAGTATAGCTTTACTACACTTTAGGGCAATATGTCCGTACTGTTAACAGTTAAAACATTGAAGGATTCTATAGTTACTCTAATAGATTTCTATATCTAGCCTCTTAAAGTCCCAGTACAACCCTTAGTCTAAGACCTTGTTCGCTTGCTCTAGTGTTGTAACCTATAAGATTAGCGAGGAGGCCCTCTTGCCCTCCTCTATCTTCTTCTTAACCTACGCTGTCTTTATAATCTATAGTCCTAGTGCTGTTACCTAGTTTTGCCTCTAGAGGTTTGGTATATCCCTTTGTATATCAAAGGTTCGTGGGACCCTATACGCAATTACTATGTACTGTTGATAGGAGACTTTCGCTGTGCTCCCGATCTTCAGTGTCCACTCCTTATTTATTTCGAGGGCCTTCTTGTCCTATACGTATGCTATAAACAGCTTGACCCCTTTGTTGTCTGCCCTTGCCCCTACTATTCCCTTTACTCCGATCTTCTCGACTATCTCCCTCCCGGTCATCTTTCCTATCTCTTCCTTCTCTTTCTGGTCCGTAATATAGACTCGTAGTACTGTACTTTAAGGGGGGGTGGGTTGGCTCGCGATTGTTGCCTAGGTCGTTAGGCCCTAGGTCTGTCTCGGGTCTCTTTAAGGGTTGTTTCTTACGTTTCGTGTTGCTGCCTCGATTGCTATGTTGATCGTAGTGCTTGTTTGTCGTTTGAGCGCCTTTAGTCCCCCGAGCAGTTCGCTTATTACTCCTTTTAGTGCTCTCTCCGGAAACCTCCCTTCTTCTACCGCTACTATCTCTTCCGCCTTCTTGCAGAGCGTCCTCCACTCGTCTCCCCCTTGCTCTCGGTCGTCTACTGCCGTCGTCGTCGCCATTTTTCCCTATTAATGCCCTTATATCCTAGGAAGTATATTACCGTATTCTATATAGTTATCGCTCCGATCGGAATTAGCTCGACTTCCTTCGTTAGCCTATCTATTACGGTCATAATGTTATTATAGGTTATACTATCGAGGGTACTATTAGGAAGTCCGACTACGAAGTCCACCGCGATATACCTCTAAGGTCGGTCCGGTACTAAAAGTAGGTATAATAATCTAGGTAGCTAGGAGTATAGAGATTTCGTCGTACGGTATATACGGTAATTCGCGGTATATCTACGTACTAATCTTACTAAGCTAGGCTAATAGAATTCTCGTACTACGAGTTTATAGGTTCGAGCTCGTCCTAGATATCCTACTACTAGAGCGTTATAATTTATTCTAATAAGCCGAGTCCGTAGGACCTAGTTATCGGGTACCTATAGGCTCTAACTATCGTACTAGTTTCGTATATATAATATATTACTATCTTCTATATAGTACGTAGGGTGTATCTTTGCCTTCTATAAGAGTAGAGGGATAGCACTATCTTTCCGTAGTATCTTAATTACCGCCTTAAGTTCTTAGTCTAGGGCGTAAGTAGTCGTTATACGGTACTCGAGTTCAGTTTCGACTTCGGCTTTATTTATAGTCTATACTTCCTAAGCTAGTACTAGCTATGTTTAAAGTACCTATTCTAGTTATAGAATGAACTCGATTGCTTTAGGATTTAGAGGAGTCGTCTCTTCTTCTTCGGGCGTATCTTCGATAGTAGCTCGTATAGAGTCGATCTTAAGGAATCGCTTTAGCGGAAGTAATGTCTAATACTAGTACTAATTTCTCGGATCGTCTACCCCCTACGGAAGGTCCTAGCTACGTCTCGTTAGGCTATCTAGCTTCGTTCCTTATACACCTAGGCGGTATATAATCTAGAAGTTAAATTGTAATAGAAATTCTACCTATCGCGCTTATCGGCGATTTAGCTACTTCGTAGTTATAAAATACTCGAGGTTTTTATAGTCTATAAACACTTTGACTAGATCGCCGTCCTCGTCTACTTCGTAAGTAAGCTCCGGGCGCTACTCTTTAAATACTTTAATAATCGCGAGGAGTTCCTTATCGTAGATCTCGTAATTATACTCCTAGGGGCTTAGCTTCTTCGAATAGAAAGCTATAGGATACAATACTCCCTACTCGTTATATTATAAGAGTATACCTATATTAGTAAAGTCTAAGGAGTTAGTCTCGACGACGGTCTACCTACCCGGTATATAGTATACTAGTATACCCGCCTTACTAAACGCTGCTTTTAACGCCTCGAGTGCCCTCTAGCAATTATTAGTCTAGTTAATTCTACGGTTCTTATAATTACTAGGCCTATCTAACTTTATTAGGTTAGTTAATAGGGATGTAATACGAGAGAAGGCCTCGATAAACCTACGGTAGAAGTTCGCGAATCCTAGGAAGGCTTAGACATCCTTAAGATTAGTTAGTGCTTCCTAGGTCTATATACATTCCAATTTCTCCGGGTCTATCTCGATGCCCTAGGGTATAATAATAAGGCCTAGATATTTTATACGTTCCTAGTAGAACTCGGACTTATCGATATTAATAGTAAGCCTAGTATCTCGTAGCTTAATTAATACCTTTCGTACGTATTCGACGTGTTCCTCTAGAGTGTCGCTAAAGATAAGGACGTTATCTAGATATACTAATACAAAGTCATCTAAATGTTCTTATAGAACCTTATTAATATATAACTAAAAGGTTACGGGTCCGTTATAGAGGCCGAACGGTAATACGAGGCATTTGTATATACCGTAGCGTATTACGAAAGCTATTAGCTACTCGTACCCTTCCGCGATACGTAACTTATTAAAGGCTACTATAATATCTAGTTTCGTGAAGTACTTCTTTCCGTATATACGGTTAAGCGTTTCCTATATTAATAGAATAGGATAGCGATTCTTAATAGTAATAGCGTTTAGCCCGCGGTAGTTAATATATACTCGTAGCCCTCCTCTAGGCTTTCTTACTACTAATACCGGTGCCGGTGACTAGCTTGTTTTCTAACCGGCCTTACGTACCTTACCTTCTAAAGTCTGTTCGAGTAAATATTTCTTAACGGCTTTATTCTCCTTCTCGGCTAGTCTATATAGCTTTCGATATAGCGGTTCTTAAGGTCTACCGGGTTTGATATAAATCTCGTAGTCGATACCTAGTCGGTAAGGTAGGAGTCCCTTATAGTCCTTTACTAAGAAAGTATCTTTAATGTCGTAGTATATAGGCGGGAGCTTCTCTTTAGGATTGTAGTTAAACTACTTGTTTAAGAACTAATCTATGTCATTAGCTACTATCGCGCTTATTTTAAGGCTATTATCGTTATTATCGTTATCCTTACGCCCCGTAGGTATAATATAGAAGTACTCGGCCCTAGGCCGGTACGCGTACATCTTCTATACGCGCTACGAGACTTACTAGTAATCTACCTCTTTATCTACCTCTAGAGCGGACATATTTAGCTCCGCCCCTCCGGCTATAAGTCCTACTAATTCGCTAGTAAAAGGCTTTAGGCTATATTTCGTTTACTAGGTTCTACCGATAGAGTTTAGAGATTATACTATTATCGATGTCTTATTATATAGACAGTAACCGAAGTAGTAGTTAGATCTAAACGCCACCTCGCTAGTTTCCTAGAAGATGTTCGGGTTGTACGCGGAGAGCTACGGTAGTCTAAAGACAATGTCGTATTCGAGGTCGGTAACGTAGTATAGTATTTACTCGTAATGACCGCCGATAACTACGTCTATAAGGGCTATATACATGATCTGACGCGCTGTAGCCGATCTATCTCCTAGTATTAATTGTCTGTCCTTCGTTAAAGGGATTAAGGGGGTTATATATTTACGTATAAATTTCTAATTAAGAAAGAGAGAGGTAGAGGTAGAATCTATAAGGCCGCGAGCCTTTTTATATTATATTATTACGGGTAATACTATATAAGGGTATATAGCTAGTTGTTATTTATCTAGTATATATACCGATATCTTAAGCTCCTTACTATAGTCCGTCTCTTATATTCTATATCTTGTTAAACAGGTACGAGTTGCGCAGCAGTGGAAGACGGCGGATCACACAAAAGACGAAGAAGGACCCAATGGGATAGCGTGTATCTACATACAGTATCGCCGGTGTTGGTGTAGGTAGATGCTAGGTGTCCGGATGTTTGCCAGCCTATAGGGGCTGGCAAACCCTAGTCACGTGATCTATCACATGACACACCCACACCTACATGCTTGTCCTGCGGCCTGTATGTTCTCAACACTCCCACTCAGGCCACATGGTCTCCTACAATCCCTTTACGCAAGCTGGAGCTGCCTTACAAAGTTTTGGAACTGCTGGCCATTGAGGGGCTTTGTTAACCCATCAGCAGCCATGTCCTTTGTATGGCAGTAGTCCACTGCAATCTTCTTCTGCCACCAGAGATGTCTGACATAGTTATATGCAACATCAATATGCTTTGACCTTTCATGCACATGGGCATCTTTGACAAGTGTCAAAGCGGCTTGGTTGTCACCCATGAGCTTGACTGGCCTTAGCTCGTCAACAGTGCCCTTGCTTGCCCTTACACTCGGCTGGAAAGAGCTCTTTCCTACCAGTTCTGGGCACCCCATTTCCCTGAGGACAGCAGCAAGAAATTGTGACTGCTTTGCGGCTGCGTTCATAGCCATGAACTCAGCTTCCATTGTTGATGTTGCAACAGACTTCTGCTTCCTACTCATCCAGGACACAGGTGATCCACAAAGGAACCACACGTATCCCAGAATTGAGACTCTATCCACTTTGTCCATAGCGTAGTCAGAGTCCGAGTATCCCTGGAGATTGCCCCCTCCCTTTCTATACATAAGACCTAGGTCTGGGTACGACCGCAGGTATCGGGAGAGCTTCTTCAAAGCCTTCATATGCTGCTGCGAGGGATCAGCAACAAATGAGCTAATTCTTCCAAGGGGGAATGCTAAGTCTGGCCTTGTCATTGTCATTGGCCACATCCAGGTACCATTGTGGCTCTGGTAATCCTGTTTGTTGCACCTCTCATCCATAGGTGCCGTAGGCACTAAATGCTCGTAGCTCTCCATAGGTGAGTGGGTTGGCGTAGCCTTCTCTCTAGCCATGTTCATCTTGGCTAAGTTAGCGTGGACATAGTGTCCTTGATCAAGCTTCAAAGTGCCTTGGGACCTGTCTCTTGTAATCCTCATTCCAAGGATCTTCGTAGGTTCACCAAGATCTTTAATCTTAAACACTTTTCCAAGCTCAGCCTTAAACCACTGAACATCTGACAGCTTCGGAGCTGCAATGGGTATGTCATCCACATGGGTAAGGACCATAAGGTCTCTATCCGTATGGATAAGTAGGCATGGATCTACCTGGGACTGGGTAAATCCAATCTTCTCTAGCTTCGCAACACAGAGCTTGTTCCAGTCTCTAGCTGCTTGCTTAAGCCCATAAAGGCTTCGTAGGACCTTGAACACCATGTTTGGAGGTGCTTCAACTCCTGGGGGTGGGATCATATAGATGTCTTCAAGAAGGCTGCTTTGGGTAAAAGCATTATTCACATCCACTAGGTGCATCTCGAGATCTCTCTCACATACTACTGCCATGAATACTCGGAGAGTATCATGTCTAACAGTAGGTGCAAAGGTCTCTTCGAAGTCAACCCCATATTTCTGTGAAAACCCTCTTGCAACTAGTCTTGCCTTGAACTTCTCAATGGCTCCACTAATCATTCTTTTCACATCAAAGACCCACCTAGAAGTAATTAGATTCGCACCCTTTGGCGGTACAACTGCTTCCCAGGTGTTGTTGCTTGCTAAGGCAATAAGTTCGTTCTCGATTGCCTCTCTCCACATATGTCCCCATTCGGGGTCTCCTACGGCTGCCTTATAGGACTTTGGGATTGGCACTTCCTGCTGATAGGCTATGGCCTGCCCAACAGCAGCAAATGCATGTTCTTCCACGTCGTTCAGAATCTCCTCTACCCAGCTCATTGTAGGGTCTAGATGGAACATCTGGGCGATAAGAGCCTTATGGTGTTTAGCCTCATGCTCTTCAGAGTTATCATCTCCGTCCCCCCTTGACCTCTTGTTGCCTGCAACCTGAGGTGGCGCTGGGTGTTCGGATGGGTCGAACTGAACGACATCTTCTTTTTCTTTCATTGGAGTACCCTGATCTCCAAACTTCTGGTATTCCCCAATGTCCTTTGGGGGAGGGGGAAGTTGCACAAACAGCGGTTGCTGTGGTGTTGATGACTTGGGTAGGTTCTGTATAGATCCACCGTTATCGGCCTTCGACAGTGTTGAAACCGCCTCAATATTTTCTCCTGGCCTTCGTAACGGTGTCTCTGATAATCCCCTATCGGAAAATTTCGCCCCAAAGGGCTTCCTCCCAACAGGATTGCGCTGTGGCGCTCGACTCGGCTGGTTAGTGAAGGTGATACCAAGATCCATATCTCCCCCCTTCTCATTCTCAAACCAGTCGACGTGACTATGCGCTTTTATTGCTTTCATGTCGGGATCCCAGAACAGCCATTGTTTTGTGGTGTTTTCTGAGTAGCCCACAAACACGGCTTCTTTTCCTCGGTTCATCAACTTGTCTCTCCTCAAGCCTTGAGGTTGGGCTCTTGGGTCTACATAGACCACAGCTTTGCATCCCCAGACGCGGAAATGGTCGACTGACGGTACTTGGCCAGTAAAGGCTTCTTCTGGTGAAAGAGCAATACCATCAATGATCGGACCATTAGGCAGTCTGTTTCTGATCACAGTCTGTGCTTGCAAAGCTTCTGGCCAGAACTCAACTGGCATGCCAGAGTCTTCAAGCATAGCCCGGACTGTGTTCTCAGAGGCTTGAATTGACCTTTCCACAGGTCCATTTTGAAGAGAGTTGTAGGCATCAGTTGTGTCCATCTGAGTGCCAAACTCCTTCTCCCACTCTTTTAGCAAGGCGAGAATTTCCTTTGCACCATCACTGCGGATCGCAGACAGAAAGCACCTTGACTGCCGTTCTGCCTGGACCTTCCAATCCCGTAGGGCTGCAGGAGCGTCGCTCCTGGCCTTCAAAGGGATTACCCACTTCTTCCTAGAGAAGTTGTCTACAATCTCAAGCCAATATTTGTATCCTAGCCTAGAGACTGCGCCCTGAAAAGGCCCACAGATGTCAATGGAGATGAGGGCCAGCCTCTCCCCTTTCCTCTCTGTGGCAGGTCCTTTGAACTTCCTCATGTTTGCAAGGGAGCAGACCTTGCAATTCTGGTGTTCAGAAGGAACAGGAATGGGATCTTTCTTGTCAGTGACTCTATGCAGGTTTCTTAGCAGTCCCTTGCCAAGGTGTGCACATCTTCTATGCCATAGCTCCCACTGATCTTCGGACTCAGTGTTAGCCATAGCGGTACCGTCACGTTCTTGAGAGAGTATGCCAGCATGCTGTGGCTCAAGAATTTCCGAGATCGAGTGGATAAACGGTACTCCTCCTCGAAGTTTGGTCTGGACAACGGGTTTACCAGACAAGGATTTTAGGGTGAAACTGGGTGGTTGGACAGCAAACTGTTGGCTGAACTGATTCCACGAAACAAGACTAACTCCAAGGCCAGGAACAAACAGGACATTTTCTAAGACAATTTGCTTTCCAGAAGGACCACCCATTACTGCACTTCCCATATGTGTAGCTTGTAGATAGCCACCCCCAACCTTGATCCACTTCCTCTTTTGAAGAGGCTTCAGTGTCCT
This sequence comes from Fulvia fulva, assembly GCF_020509005.1. Classification (NCBI taxonomy): domain Eukaryota; kingdom Fungi; phylum Ascomycota; class Dothideomycetes; order Mycosphaerellales; family Mycosphaerellaceae; genus Fulvia; species Fulvia fulva. Next base: position 2,692,424 of record NC_063014.1, on the reverse strand, counting down.
GAATAGTGAATCTTGGTCAGTCATATGTGATGATGCACAAGAGTCAAGCAACCACTCGGACGAGGGGTACTTGCCTTTGGCTTCCACAGTGGAATGGGCAACCTCATCAACATCATCATCTTCTGATGGTATCTCAGGGTCTGATGCGTCTTCCTGGGTCGCATGGGCCCTTGCAGGCTTACTAGAGGAGGCCTTTGGCTTGCGGCTCTCCTTCATCTGCTTTGCAAGGTCCGTCATCACCTTGAGGACATCACGAAGGTTTGGTGATGATGACCTCCTACGAGGTGGTGACGGTTGTCTCTTAGCAGGGTAGGTAACCCTAGCTAGTTTGTCCTTGTTCCTAACAGCCTGCTGAGCTGCAGAAAGGTGTGGGCACTTGCTCATAAAATGGTCACCACCGCAGAGATGGCACGTGAGCTTGCCCTGGAAACCCTTCTTAGCAAACATGGCTGTCCCTTGATGAATCATTGATTCTTGCTTCTCCCTAAGAATTGCAAGAATGTCTTGTGGTGAGAGATTCACCTGGGCATCAATTGCATCGCGAATTGAGCCAAATGAGTCTGGCAGAGCTGCTAAGAGTTGCTGGATCTTTCTGTCCTCAGTCTTGATGTCTTGGAACTGAGGCGAGATTGAAACAGCCCTCCTTGCAATTGAGCTAAGCTCCTGCCAGGCGTCATCTATAGACTGGTCTTCTGTCATCACGAAATTGGTGTATTGCTGAAGCAAACTTCTTCCAGTAGCGAGAAGTCTTCTCTTATATTTAGCTTCAGCCCATTCCCACAACTCCTTCGCATGCCGGATCTCGTATGTCATCTCTTGGTCATCTGTCGACAGACAGATGTACATCTCATACAGGGCCGTTGCATTGTGCCGTCTGTACGATGCCTTCCTTATCGCTTGATCCAAAGGAAGGGATGACTCCGATGATGCAGAGGGTGTCGCTATAGATGGGGTTGCAGCGGGAATGTCCGTGATGATGTCTTCGAGGACCCAGTCAACCTGCTTTGATACCAGGTGTATTCTCATCAGCTTGAACCATGTTTCGTGGTTCTCTCTTGTCAGAAGAGGTGCTGCTCTCTTTCTTATGAACCCAGTCTCGTTCTCCATTTTTTGTAAGTTGAGGGACAGGTTGGCTGCCCTCAGGTAAAAGGATGTATTCGGTCGTACGCGATCGGATCGAAATGGGATAAACCGAACGCGAGGTTGATAGCGGAGAGGATGGCTATCCGCCGGGAAGAGGAGGAAAGTCGGTCGGTAAGGATCGTGTTGGTGCTGAGACACTGTAGCGTAACTCTCTCAGCAGAGGGGGTTTCTGAGACACTGCGGCTCTCTCAGAATGAACAGTTAGTCGATGCGAACGCGATGTCCGGAGAGCGACTCTTCTCAGTAAGCTCGCCCACTTGTCTGAGGTATTGGCACAGGCTCCCTGACTCGGAGTCTGACAGTGCCTCACTAGGCTCTTTCACGTCTTATATGCACCTACAGCGCGGCTGTAGCTTCCTGTGCAATGCGGGTGCGGCCTCCAGTCTGCCTTCCTTTTGTTCTGAAGAGGAATAACTCCAATACGACTTTGTCGAGGGTGAAACACCGAGTTGCTAACCCGGGCTCATAACCTGTTAAACAGGTACGAGTTGCGCAGCAGTGGAAGACGGCGGATCACACAAAAGACGAAGAAGGACCCAATGGGATAGCGTGTATCTACATACAGTATCGCCGGTGTTGGTGTAGGTAGATGCTAGGTGTCCGGATGTTTGCCAGCCTATAGGGGCTGGCAAACCCTAGTCACGTGATCTATCACATGACACACCCACACCTACATGCTTGTCCTGCGGCCTGTATGTTCTCAACATATCTCTTAATCTTATACTCTTTCTATCTTAGAAAGTTCGGTTACTAACTACTATCTACTACGCTTAGGTAGCGGTCGTACCATTTCCCTATTACTATAGGTCGGTAGTAAGGGAGCTAAGGTTCGGGTTAGCGTTCGCGTTATTTCGTAGACGTAGAGGGCGGTAGTCGCCGTCGTAACTATATATTAGGTATTCGGGGTTCGTTAATACGTACGAGCCTATACGGTAGCGGTAGTACTTACCCTACTTCTTAAGGTCCTTACGCTACTTACGGTTTAATAAAGGTAGGTTCTATAAGTAAACCGGTAGGTCCTCCTTCTTCTTCGTACCGACGTATTATAGTAGTCGCTAGACAATTATAGCGGTCGTACTAGTAGCTACGGCGCCTACGGTATTACTACTACCCTATACGCCGTTATTGTTCGAACTAGGGTTACTACGTAGGCGCTTCTTCTATAGATATAGTCGGTCGGTCTCGTAGAAGCTCTTATCTAATACCGTATATTCCTTAATAACATCCTATATGTCGTATAAGCGTCTATCTACTTCTCTATCGCCGAAAGTCTTAACAAAGTACTTACGGTTTAGGCGGTTATAAAACAGTATTAGCTTAGTCTCGTCGGTCTACTCTATCTAAGTACGTAGCTTCGAGTAGCGAGCGTAGAAGGTAATAAAGGTCTCGCCCTACTCCTACTTATAGGTAGTAATATTAACTATAGCCTTAGTTCCTTCGTTACGGGTACCGTACTAGCGCGTTATCTAATCTAGTAGTTCTTTACTAGTCTTGAACTCGTTAAATAATTATTGTCTAGGTACGGGGATTCTCGGCTTAATACTTCTCTAAGGGTCACCCTATGTCTATCTATATATAAAACGTAGGCCGTCTACCTCGGAGCGGAAAGTAGTTATAGTTAGCTTAAGAAGTACGCTACTATACTAACTATTAAAGTTAGGGTCGTTATCGTTCTTAAAGTACTTTAGGTTAGGTACGCCCTTACTAACCTCGATACCGCGTATTAGAGTACGGTTAATAGTAAATAGGCGTACTAAAAGTTCGGTCAGGGGAGTCTATATACGGGTGTTACGCGCTCGAGAGTCGCGACCGTTATTATTATTAGGTCGTAGACGGTTTCTATTACGTCCTCGGTCGTTATTACTATTACCGTTATTATTATCTTTACTACCGCCTCCGCCGCCGCCGCCTCTACTAGTAGCTTTACGATACTTACGTATTAGCTACTCGAGTAAAGTCTCGCGCGGAGGTAAATAGGAGGGTCGGTAACTAGAGCGGCCCCTACCGCTATTCTATATAGTGTCTTTAGTAGCTTAGAGTCGAGTCTTTAGATCGTTAACCTCCTTCTATAGAGCCTAGTTCTTAGCTTTAGTATTCTATACCTTCTTCTTCTCCTTTTTATAAATCTCGCTAAATTACTTATATAGGTTATTAGCCTCCCTATACTTTTTCTCTACCTCTTATAACTTTACTAGATTATAATCCTTCTTACTCTTTAGGTCTACGGCCATCTTCTATAGTATAGCCTCCTCGCTTTATAGTATCTTATAGATACGGTTATACTCGGTATATAGCGTAGTATACTAGGTATTCTAGAGGTTATTAGCTCGATCTATTATATCGAGTTGTCTACCTTTAGTAATCGCTATATTTACTACCTATAGTACGAAGTCGTAGGTAGTCTTTAGGTACTAGGATACAAGGGTCGTAAGTTTATCTAGTATAATATTCTAGTATTCGGATACAAGAATGTGCTCTACCTCGTCAAGTAATAGGTATACCTTGTCTAGGTCGTCGCCTAGGTTCTCTTCGAGCTTAAACTCGAATAGTTCTATAAAGTTAATCTTACTACCTTCTTCTCGCTCGAAGGCTTTCTAGTAAGCTTTATCAATTTCCTATTATAGCGCGATACCGGTGTCTACTATAACCCGCCGGTTGTCGTCCTATATCTAACTCTAAGGAAAAGAGGAGAGGTCGGGGAAAAGAGATATACGCTACTTACCTTTACTCTTAGGCTTTAGTAGCGGTAGTATACCGCCGTTTGTCTATAAAGCTATATTATCTAGGTTCGGGGGAGGCGTAACGATACCTACTTCCTAACTATCTACGAGCGCGCGACTATCTACTAATAATGTCGCCGCGTTACGTTCTCTAGGCATTTACGCGCTATACGCCTTACCGTGTTCTATATTCTAATACGACTCTACGCGTTCTTCGAGTTCTATAGTTCTATCTATTCCTATTATTACGCGTCCCTTACCTAGATCCGCGATCTAGGTAGGGTAGTAGAATAAACTATAAGGGCGCGCGTACCGTAGGGTCCGAATAAGAGAGTTATTACTCTACGAAGCTACGAAAAAGGAGCGCGAGGCGCGGCGAAGTTATAACGTGAAGCTAAGCCGCGCTAACCCGATACGGAAGGTCCGCGGTTCACCCGGGCCGACGTAGCTATAGTAAGGGGTCGCGGGCTACCCGTAATATCCGTCGAGTCTCGGCCTTCTCCTTATACTAAGGAAATATACTATATCTTTAATTAAACAACTTTGCTTATTTACGCGCTAATCTTATATAATAGATTATTGCCTACTACTTTCTCGTCTACTTATATAGATAGATAGATTTGTTATTCCCCTATTCTAGGACCCTATTCGGCCTATATAGGTATATCTCTATTGTTATATATAAAGGGAAACCCGAATAGGTAAAAACCCTTCCCGCCCCCGACTTCTCCTTTTCTAGATTAGCTTTCCCTCTAGACGTACGTAGTCTATATTACTACCCCGTTAGCCCCCGCTCCTAGCCGGTCTCGTCGCGCTACGCCGTATCCTCTCTTCCTATACTACTCCTACTAGGCGGTACTGTTCTAGCTAGCCCTTCTCTAGTATCTAGTTCGTAATACGCCGTAGGTCCTTAACGTTATTAAGAAGTGCCCTAATCGTCCGGTTTCTCGCCTTTACTATCTACTCCCCCCTTCCTAGCGACTACCTCGGATAGACGAGGAGTACGTACCGTATATTCTAGGAGTAATAGCCGTAGGGATAGCTAGTATTCGTGTATTCTAGAATCTTCCTCTATAATAGGTACCCCTAGAGGCCGATATGTTCGCTTTGTAGTTAGGTTACTATACTACTCTATACCCTCGTAAAGCGGTAGTAGATAAGCTTCGGAGGGTACTTGACCGCGGATTTCGTAGCTAACTATTCCTTAGATTATCCCGCTAGCTAAGGGCGTCTACTATACCCTATACCCTAGTTGTTCTACCTCTCTTTCTATAGTTACTCTATAAACGATTTCTTACCTTCCTATTATATTACTAGCTATTCGTCCCTTACCCGGTAGTTCGGCTCGTTTCCGGGTCGAATGCCCTTATACGCTAGTACTAATTCGCGGGCCCTTACGACTATACTAGCGATGACCTTCTATACTAGGTACTATACCGACTTACCTAAGTAGGAGGTCCGTAGTCCCTAGATATATAGGTCGATCGGCGGTATAGCGGTCTTATACTTAAGTATCCTTATTAGTATCGACTTATATACCCCGGTCACCTTCCTTAGGTATTAGTTTTAGATCTTCGCTAACGGCGCGACGAGTCCCTCTAATAGGTAGGCCCTCTTGCCTAAGGACTATACTTAGCTACTATAGGTAAGGACTGGTCGTATAATAGCCGTATATAGAAGTCGTAACTACCGAAAGTCCGCCCTCTATATAGACGTAGTAAGCCTCTAGTATAATACTATATTCTGTTTAGCTTTCCGTAATATTGCCTATACGTACTTCCTCTACCGTAGCGCCGGGTCTACCTATAGTCCGAGGATCCTAAGCTAATTTCCCGGGTTAGTCGTATACCCCTATATCTAGTAAGGAAGGAATCGTATTTAGTAAGCTAGCTACGAGATAAGGTAACAAGTCTTAACCGCGCTTTCCTACTTATCTAGTACTACCGTATAGCCTCGTTTCGAGAGGTTAGCCCGGAGCAAAAACTTCCCTCTACGCCCTCCCTCCCTATTTACTCCTTAAGCTAATATCTACCTCTATAGGCCTAAGCCCTTTAGTACTCTCTATTAACCGATATACGTATCCGTCCTCTCGGGCTATATAGATAGTATTAGCCGTCGCTACTAGTATATACTACGCCCTAGGTTTTGACGCCCTTTACGTTACCGTAGCCTATCTCTAAAAAGCGGCCGTCTATACCTCGTAGGTTTGCTCGGGGTATATACTACGCCGGGTAGCGTATTCCTTACGTTTCTACCTACTAACTAATATAAATGTTATAGTCTCCCTATAGAGTATATAGAAGGTAGGGACAGAAGAGCCTTAGAGTGCTTAGAAGTCGTTAAGAAGTGACAGTCTAGCTTAGTATATAAGCGCTAAGAATTATATACCCCGTAATATTCACTACGGGACCTAGCCCTCTAAATTCACCCCTCTACTAAACCTTAACAGATTCACTTCGGCTCGTAACTATATAACTTACGGCACTCCCGCGACTACCCGCGACTACGCTAGACCCTAGAAGAAGCTCGTAGAAGACTCGGAACGTAGGGCAGGTTAGAATAAGGTTTTAAGTAAAGCTACTAAGCGCGGCTTCGTATAGGTTAGCCCTATTAATACGGGGATACGTACTCGCGAGGGTCGCGTATAAATATCTAGCCTCCCTAGGCCTCTCTTACTTTCTTCGTCTTTCGTTTTGTATAGTAATCATACTATACCCTTTTATATCTATACTTCGTACCTATATTCTCGCTTTTACCCTTATATCTTATAGGCTAGGCTCTCGCCCTAACATTACGAAAGACTAATAAACCGTTAACTACTCGAGTCATCCTTATAGGTGACTACGCTACCGATAGAGGTGTTAACCTCGATAACTAAGACACTCTATTCCACTTTAGTAAGTAGACTAATATCCCCTTCTCGAACGCCGCTACCTTCGGTACCTAGGCAAACGCTAACCCCGATACCGCCTACGCTCTTATTAACCGTACCGTCTCCTCTTTCCGCGAGACCGCCTAGTAGGTCGAGTAAGTAAACAACTAAGTAATATACCTTTAAGGTATTATAAACACCTTCTAGAACCTCGCCCCGTACGCCGACGATAACCGCCGCTAGTACTTCTCTAAGAAGGTTAACGACCTAGACGAGTTCGACGGTAATAAGAGCAAGTTTAAGGCATTTAAGACATAGCTTACTATTAAGCTATTAGCTAATACCGACCACTTTCTGTAAGAGAAGGACAAAGTTACGTACGTCTTCTCCCTCCTTCGGAGAGACGCCGCGGCTTAGGTATAATACTATATCGATAACGCTACGTAGACTATCGGCTGCCCGGACGTCCTTACCTTAATATAGGACCTCCGTACTACCTTTAGTGATCTAGACCGTAGAGCTACCGCCTAGAACGCTATCTATAACCTCCTCTAGAAGAATAAGAGCTTCGCCGAGTACCTCGCGGCCTTTAACCGCGACATCGGGTTTACTAGCTATAACGAAGAGACTAAGAAGAGTACTCTCCGCCGTGGTTTGTTAGTAGAGCTTCTTCGAGCCCTCGAGGATAAGGACGTCGGTACTATAAGCTTCCGTAAGCTCGTCGAGACCTACTAGCGCCTCGACTCTAATATAAAACATACCGCCTCTCTCCTCGCTTCCCGTTCTTAAGGTCGTTAGCCTCGTAGTCCCGGAAGCCACTTCGCTACTCTACTAGGCGCCGCCGCTCCTACGGCTCTCCCTCCCGTCTCTATAGGTAATACTATAGATCTTAGCGCTAGTACCGCCGTCCCTCGAGTCTAGGGCCTCGTTAACTGTAAGCTCACTCCTAAAGAGAAGCTTCGCCGTCGCTAGGCCGGACTCTATACCTACTACGGCGGTCTAGGCTATATCGTAGCTAACTATCCGTAGCTCGCTACCCGTAATACCCGTAACCCGGTTCGCGGCGCTATCGGCGCTATCGAGCCTACTCCTACTACTCCCGCTAAGTAGAAAAAAGCCTAGGTCTTCCTTATCGACGCGATAAAGACTAAGAATAACGTTTACCGAAAGTAAAGAGAGGAAAGAAGTTAAGGATCAATATAGTATAGCTAGACCTATACGACGAGACGGGTAAGGACTACGCTTATAAACCGTTCGTTACGAATATAAATGACGGCTTAAAGAAACTCTCTTCTTCCAATCTCACTCTTATAGACACTAGCGTACTAGGCGAGTCTTTTATAGACTATAAACTCGCGACCTCTCTTAACCTCGAACCCTAGGAACTAAAGTACCCTCGTACCCTTGAACTCTTTAACGGCACGGAGACTACTACTAGTAAGATTACTTATATTGTATACACGTCAATCACCCTCGGAGGCAAGCGTATGTCGATCACTAGCTTCCTTACGTCCCTACCGTATCAGAAGTTTATCCTCGGCCTCCCCTAGTTTAGACGATACCGACCTATTATCGACTAGACTTCCCTTACTATTAGCTTCCCTCTAGAAGTTCCTCCGGTACCTCCGCCTTCTCCACCGCCTTAGCGCGGTCCTAAGTATACTAAGATCTTCTATATAAACGCCGCTACCTTCACTACTACTACTAAGTAGCCTAAAGCTTAAGTCTTCGCCGCCTCTCTCCGCGATATCGACATCGCCCTCGAGAAGCTCGATAAGAAGCGTATACCTACCGACCCTACTACGAAGGTCCCTCCTTAGGTATACTACATCCTCTACGTATTCGATACTAAAGCCGTAGACGAGCTGCCTCCTTATCGCCCTTACGACTATAAGATTGAGCTAGAAGAAGGTATAGAGACACCGTTCGGACCGCTATATTCTATGTCCCGAGAAGAGCTTATCGTCCTTAAGAGATACCTCGAAGAGAACCTAAAGAAGGGGTTTATTCGAGCGAGCCGTTCTAGCGCTAGTAGTCCCGTTATATTCGTTAAGAAGCCCGGCAGTAGTCTACGCTTCTACGTAGACTACTAAGGCTTAAACGCTATTATAAAGAAGAACCGCTACCTAATACCGTTAATTTAGGAGACGCTCGAGCGCCTCTCTAAGGCTAAGTACTTTACTAAGCTCGATGTTATCGCTTCGTTTAACAAGTTACGAATAGTAGAAGGACACGAGTATCTTATAGCCTTCCGTACTTACTACGGGCTATTCGAGTCGCTCGTTATACCCTTCGGCGTTTATAACGGGCCTAGTACCTTCTAGAACTTTATTAACGACATCCTTTAGGAGTTCCTCGATTAGTTCTATACTACCTACATCGACGACATCCTAGTCTATAGCGAGACTAAGGAGGAGCACCGCGAGTACGTCTATAAGGTCCTTTAGAAGCTCGTAGACGCCGGCTTATAGCTCGATATCGACAAGTACGAGTTTAAGAAGACCGAAGTCAAGTTCCTTAGTTTAATTATTACCGTAGACGGCATTAAGATAGACTAAGAGAAGATCGACGCTATTGTCGAATAGGATGCTTCTACGAATATTAAAGAGGTCTAGGGTTTCCTAGGCTTTACTAACTTCTACCGCCGCTTTATCTACGTATTTTCGGGCGTAGTACGCCCTTTAACGAAGCTCACGCGTAAGGGTAAGAAGTTCGCCTAGACCGACGAATGCTAGGAGGCTTTTAACTTGCTTAAAGCGAAGTTTATTAAGAACCCGCTTCTATAGCACTTCGATTTCGAACTAGAGACCCGTATAGAGACCGACGTATCCGACGGCGTAGTAGGCGTTGTCCTACTATAACGCCGCTCGCCTAAATCCCCCTAGTTACCTATCGCCTTCCTCTCTAAGAAGATGACCGCTACGGAGTATAACTACGAGATCTACGATAAGGAGCTTCTCGCTATCGTTAAAGCTTTCGAAGAGTAGCGCCCCGAGCTCGAAGGCTCTACTATACCCGTCTAAGTAAGCTCCGACTATAAGAACCTCGTCTACTTTATAAAGAGCAAGCTGCTTAATCGTCGCTAGGCCCGCTAGAGCGAGTTCCTCTCCCGGTTTAACTTTATAATCTCGTATACGCCCGGTAAGGCCAACTTAATAGCCGACGCCCTTACCCGCCGCCCTAGTAACTCTCTAGTTAATCGAAGAGGGGGCCGGCAAATCGTAGAGTAATAAGTCATTAAAGAGCATAACCTCTCTTCCGAGCTTCGAGAGTACCTATCGAACGGCTAGCCTACGCTCGCCGCTTCCTTTACTACTCTCGTACTCGCTCCTACCTACCTTAACGAGAGTAACAATAAGTCCGAGCCTAAAGAATACGCCTCGGACGCTAAGGACTTAAACGACGATAAAGAGGGCTTAGTAACGACCGACGGCTTATCCGAATTAGACTTTAAGGGGTTTGATAATAGATAGATAGATTTATTATTCCCCTATTCTAGGACCCTATCCGGCCTATATAGGTATATATCTATTGTTATGTACAAAGGGAAACCCGAATAGGTGAAAACCCTTCCCGCCCCCGACTACTCCTTATCTAGTTTAGCTTTCCCTCTAAACGTACGTAGTCTATATCACTACCCCGTTAGCCCCCGCTCCTAGCCGGTCTCGTCGCGCTACGTCGTGTCCTCTCTTCCTACACTGTTCCTACTAGGCGGTACTGTTCTAGCCAGCCCTTCTCTAGTATCTAGTTCGTAATGCGCCGTAGGTCCTTAGCGTTGTTAAGAAGTGCCCTAATCGTCCGGTTCCTCGCCTTTACTATCCACTCCCCCCTTCCTAGCAACCACCTCGGACAGACGAGGAGTACGTGCCGTACGTTCTAGGAGCGATAGCCGTAGGGGCAGCTAGTATTCGTGTATCCTAGAACCTTCCTCTATAATAGGTACCCCTAGAGGCCGATGTGTTCGCTTCGTAGTTAGGTTACTATACTACTCTATACCCTCGTAAGGCGGGGGGTTTGATAATAAGGAGCAGCCCAAAGGCATTATAGTACGAGTACGAATAGCGTACGATGCCGACATAGACGCCTAAGAGTTAGTTTAGGCCCTTAAATCTAGCGCGAGGACATTCCTAGGCTTCTCGCTATCCGAGTACGAGCTCTAGGAAGGTATCGTCTACTTCCGTAAGAAGCTTTACGTACCGTAGCCCGAAGGCTCTAATATCCGAGCTAAGATTCTTCAAATTATCTACGACTCCGCCTCTAGGGGTCACCTAGGCGTAGCTAAGACCTATAAGCTCCTCGCTAGGTATTACTAGTGGCCGTATTCCTAGAAGGACGTCCGCCGCTACGTACTAAACTACGCTACTTACCGAAGAGCTAAAGCTAACCGCTACCGTCCCTACGGTCTCTTACACCCTCTCCCGGCTCCTAATCGTCCGTAGAAGTACATTACTATAGACTTTATTACCGATCTTCCTTACGGTAAGACCTTTAGCGGCGTAAAAGTAAAGGCCCTTCTAGTAATCGTAGACCGTTACTCTAAGGACCGGTATATAATGCCGTGCTAGAGTATGACCGTAAAGGAGACTACTCGCTTATTCTATAAATTCGTCTAGCGCTTTTAAGGCCTCCCGGATAGCATCACCTCTAACAGAGGCACCTAGTTTATCTCGTACTTCTAGAAGCGTCTATATACTATCCTAGGCATCAAGTATAACCTCTCGACCAGTTTTTAGCTATAGACCGACGGCTAGACCGAAATTACGAACGCTATCCTCGAGTAGGTCCTTCGTTACTTCGTCGACTACTACTAGAAGGATTGGCCTTAGTATATCCCTACGGTAGAGTTCGCTACTCGTAACTAGGACTCGGAGACTACTAGCTACTCTCCCTTCTATACTACGAGAGGTTACTACCCTCGTATAGGTATAGAACTAGAAGAACCTCTCCCGCCTACCGAAGACGTAAACGAGTAAGTAGTAGACGAGTTCGCTACTATACTCTTATAGATCTATAAAGAAGTTCACGACGAGATAGTATACGTATAAGCAATCTACGAGGATCAAGCTAATCGTCGTCGCTAGCTAGCTCCCGACTACTAAGTAGGCGATATAGTCTACCTTAACTCTAAGAATATTAAGACGGACCGCCCCTCTAAGAAGCTGAACTAGAAGAACCTAGGTCCTTTTAAGATTACCGAGCGTATTAGTTTATACGCCTACCGTCTAGCTCTTCCTACGAACATAAAGATCTACGACGTCTTCTATCCCGTACGCCTTCGGCCGTCGGCTAAGGACCTATTCCCGAACCAAAACTAAGACATACTAGGTCCTCCCGATAAAGTAGAAGTCGACGAGCCTATTAACCTACCTTCTAACGACTATACCGTCCGTAAGATCCGGGGAATCCGCGTAGAGCCTAACGACGTTAAAGGACTACCGCCGATCAAGTATAAAGTCGAATAGTAAGGTTGCCCTAAGTAGGATACCTTATAGGAACCTATCTAATATATTATCTTTAATCGTTAAGCAATCGAAGAATACTACGCCCGCGTAGACGGCCTAGAAGTCAACATCGGTAGGCTCTTCGAATCTGAGCTCTTCGACGGGGCTTACTAATAGTATATCGACTATAATATTAGGCCTAGGCCTAGTACTAAAGCTAAACATCCTCGATATATAGAACTACTACGGCTTTGTAGGAACTTAGCTTTGTTCGGGGGGGCTACTATTATAGTCTCCCTATAGAGTATATAGAAGGTAGGGACAGAAGAGCCTTAGAGTACTCAGAAGTCGTCAAGAAGTAATAGTCTAGCTTAGTATATAAGCGCTAAGAATCATATACCCCGTAACATTTACTACGGGACCTAGCCCTCCAAATTCACCCCTCTACTAAACCTTAATAGATTCACTTCGGCTCGTAACTATATAACTTACGGCACTCCCGCGAGCACCCGCGACTACGCTAGACCCTAGAAGAAGCACGTAGAAGACTCGGAACGTAGGGCAGGTTAGAATAAGGTTTTAAGTAAAGCTACTAAGCGCGGCTTCGTACGGGTTAGCCCTATTAATGCGGGGACACGCACTCGCGAGGGTCGCGTATAAGTATCTAGCCTTCCCTAGGCCTCTCTTACTTTCTTCGTCTTTCGTTTTATATAGCAATTATACTATACCCTTTATATCTATACTTTGTACCTACATTCTCGCTCTTACTCTTATATCTTATAGGCTAGGCTCTCGCCCTAACACGACGTTACTAGCGGTAGCGAGTCCTAGGCGTAGATTGTAGAAACGAAGTGACTGTTTATTATACCTTAGTACGCCTTAGGTTATATCGTGACTAGTACTTAGCGTCGGCGGTACCGGTCGTATCGTTATTAGTATCGCTAGTACTGTCCGCCGAGTCTATTAGCTCGGTTATATTAGGCTCTAGTGCTTGCTATCCGCGTAGAGGTCCTAGAGCGCGAGGGTTCTTATAATAGTAGTCTACTACAAGTTCGTCTATAGTGCCTTTCAAGTTAATATAAGGTTCTTTAGTATATAACCTATCTACCTATTTAATAGTATAGCTAACACTCTGCTTTGCTTTTCTAGTCTAGCGACTGTCTACTACTACTACGGTATTGTGCTATTCCTTAACTTCGCTATCGACTTCGGTAAGCGTAGATTCGTACGTCTATAAAGGGAACGGGTCTTCGGCGGATAGTCGTAGTAGGTCGGTATAGAATACGTAGTATATTCTTATACTCGTAGGCAGGTCGAGTTCGTAGATATCGGTCGCTACTTTCTTATAATCGTAAAGGGGCCTACGTTCTTATAATCAAGCTTCTTCGCTAGTCGTTTAGTACGAATATTTCCGTCTTCTACTATTAACCCGCCGTCGCTTATCGTATCTAGTAGGTCTGATCTTAGCTATCGACTACAGTCTAACTTCTGTCATTCTATTAGGTCTACTACGGTTACGGTTCGTAATTATTAGTAGCTATAGTCGCGGCTGTCTCGAATCCTCGACGGTTCGGCGGATATTAATATTAATCCTACGTATCTCGACGAACTCCTACGAAAGTGTCTACGACTAACTATATCGTGTCCTCCTCTTCTATATACTTCCTACGTGTATAGGACACTCGATTATACTACTATAATCTGCCTCGAACTCGGGGTCTTATTCGCTAACTCCTACTAAAGTGTCGTAAACCGGTCGGTAATGTCGCCGATAATACGCGTACTTACTATAGAGGGATTTAGAGCGGTAGAACTTAATAATACGGGTCTAGGCTACTCTCGGTAGGTAAAAGGGTGTCGTAGCTAAGTAATCGAATAAATTCTACGGAGAAGAGAAGTTCTAGCTAAGGCGCGTATCGAAGATAAGCGCGACGTTCGCCGAGCCGAGGCGTTACGTTATATTTACGAAGTTACGTAACCCGAAGGCCGTAGGCCGTAGGGCTATACCGTGACAGTCGGAGACTCTAATAAGGGTGTAGTATATTAAGGATATAAGCCCTCTTACTAAGCCGGTTAGGTTATTAAAGGCTAGCTATTAATATCGCGTCCGGCTAAAGCTATAGAAGATAGTAGGGTACGCTATTAGTAAGGCTAAGCTATTTAACGGGCGACGCTACGTTCTAATTAATAAACTGCCGTAGGCAATAATAGTAATAGTTAAGCTAAAAAGTAATAATAAAGTAGTATTAAAGGTTAGTTAAGGAGTAAAGGAGAAACGGGCGACGGGGTAGATAACTATAATATTAGGCCCTTACGTCGGTTATACTACAAATAGTTTAGCTTATTATCTTAGACTATATACTACTAAGTCCGAAGTCCGCGCTCTACTACTATATTCTATATTATATCAACACTACTAAACACTAAAGGATAGTAATAATCGTCTAATCGTTATGTACCTTATATAACCTCGATAGACTCGAGTATAATATCGCTCCGGTAAGCTTTAGTAACTCTTCCTAAGTTTCTAGCTTTCTAGTCAGTATTACTAGCGCTATCTTAGCGAATAATATTAGTCGTCGTGCTTTATAGATGACCTCCTTCGGTTCTATAATACTAGCGAACATCGGTACGATTGTTAGTAGCGTACTAGTGGCCAAAGATGCCGATAATAGGATCGCCGCTTACTTTATAATCGTTTTCCTATTCCTCTATAATACTAGCTTTAACATCGGACGCCTATCCGACCGAGCTTTTGCCGTATACTATATAAACTAAGGGCATAAGCATGTTCGTCTTAGTCGGGCAGGCTTTACTTATTATTAATTAGGTAAGCGGTTATTAAAGTCGTTAAGTAAGAGCTAGGCTAATAGGGTATAGTATATTAATCTAATCGCTATCGAACGGATCGGCTAGTATTACTAGCTATTCCTTAGTCTTACGACAATCTACTTTACATTTCTAGAGACGTAAGTACTTACCTTATAATAGATCGCTACCTTATTTAACGACGATAAAGTCTCGACTATTATCGAAGGGGTCGATATAGACGAGAAATTGCCTACAATCTCTATTCTAATAGTTAAAGTAGACAAGACCTTAGACGATAAGGTTCTCTACCGCTATGTTAGCCGTTATAGAGTTTAAGGATATACCTAGTATAAAGCGGGTCGAGTAGTAGCTTATACTTTATCTCTCTGACGGGATTATACGTTACTAAGGCATTCGAACTACTTAAAGGTTTACGTAGTAGGAACTTTATAAGCTATATAGTGACTATGTTACCCGGCGGTATATATTACATAATTTGTTAAACTAAGCTACGATATACGCCTAATTATATTTAGTACACGAGAAGTCGGTATTTAACCTCTTAGTAAAGCGTAAAGACGTACCTTTAGGTAATTAACTTTGTCTAGACTATAAAATGACGAGCTGGCCCTAACTACTATTCACCTCGATAACATTAGACTAATAGGTACCGTCCTAGTAAAATTGACTTTCCCTCCCGCGTCGCCGAAGTGAATGTCTACTACCTCGTATACTAATATTTAAAAACACTTTCAGCTTGTTTATATATCTCTCCGATTAGCTAGATCCTTTATATCTTTATCTTCGCGATACTATCTATACTATCTACTCTATCCTATAAACTTAATACCTTTTCTACTACTATCTAGTAGTATTATTAAGATCATAATAGATAATATAGTCGCCACTTCTAGCTCGAGCGCTAGATATCGTCTATTAGAGTTACCTAGCGAAATTAGAATAATATATACGTAAAGGTCGGTAAATACATTCTAGAAGTCATCGAGGTAGACTTAATAGACCCGGGAGCTAGCCTTAGCGATATATTCGCTATTACTAATACATATAAGTAGGTTAAATAGGAGTTCGATAGCGATTTCTACGGTAGTAGGCGCGTTAAGATCTCCGGCCGCCTACTCGTATCCGCCGAGGTAGAGGTAGTAAAGGTAGCTAAGACACTTGACCGCTTCGTCCGGGACTATATACTACTACGTAAAGTAAAAGAGGTCGAACTCGACGTCGGTTAGATCTCGCTATACTATTTCGTACAAATGTAGCGTAATATCGAGGAATCATTTCGAACGCTAAGCAAGACATATAAGAACTTTTTACTAGCTTATATATGCCGTTTAGGATAGCACTTAGCGATATATATAGATAGATATTTCATTAAGCTGTTGTAGTGCCCTTTGGCCTATGCAGCTATGCTATCTTGTTTTTGTATATATAGAGGGGAAACCGTGTTGGTGAAAACCCCTCCTCCTTCCCGCCTGTCTTTTCCTCCTCGTTGTCGTCTTAAATTTCCCTTGTTAGGGGTACGCTAGTGTCATGGGCCTGCCCTGATGACTACCCTATCTGCAACCCCCCTCGCTTCCGCCTCTTGTCTATCCACTCCTCCGTCTCGCTCGCGAGGCTAAACTGCTGGAGGTATCCCTGCTGTAGTATCCACCGAGAGATTCGGCGAATGTTGCCTTTGTCCCTAATAATTGACTTGTAGTCTCTCCTTCCCGCTTGGTGCCTCCAATTTCCCCTGCCTCTCGCCCACTGCGGGCATCGTAGTAGCATATGTTCTGGGTTTTGCGATGGGTAGCCACACTGGCAGGCTGGGCTATAGATGTCTAGTGCGCGTCTTCTGAACAGGTAGGCCCTTAATCCAATGTGTTCGGACCTGATTTGGATCGCTATGCTTGCTTCGGCCCTTGTCAGGTCCCTATATAGCTGGTAATTGTGTCTCTGGAAGGCTCGGAGCGCTATCGGGCCTGTTGTCTTAGGGGGCTTCCTTTTCCAGTCCTGCTCCCATAGGCAGCTCGCTATCTGTTCCGCTAGGTTTTGGGTCTTAGCCTTGCTCCCGCCGGCCTGGCGAGTCCTACGCTCCTCCTCCTTTCGTGCTAGCCATTCGGTGCTTGCCTGTACGGCCGTAAAGGTCGTAAGGTCATCCTCTTTTTGGCTTGTCCTATATCCTGCCCCTCTCCGGTAGCGGCTTTCTATCTTATTCTTTGCCTCCTGGATCGTGGTTTGTGCTAGGTAACCTGTCGTCTTTGCCGCGTATTGAATTCTCATTCCCCGGATGTACTGGCCGATTGGTGGTATTCCTGTCTCCATTTCTACCGTGCTTGTTGACGTTGTCTTGTATGCGCCTAGTACCCTACGTAGGTTGCCTGCCTGTGTCCTGTTTAGGGGTTGCTCTATCCGTTTCGGGATCGGCTTGCCTGCGCCTCCTGTTCCCCAAATCTGTGCCCCGTACAACATAGCTGGTCTGACGATCGCCTTATACATTACTCTTGCCTTGTCGAATGTTGCTCCCCATGTAGATGCCGTAAGCCTCTTTATCGAGGCTTCATTGACTTGCGCTCGACTCTGGGCTTTCTTAATCTGTACATTCCAGCTTAGCTTCGGGTCGAGCCAGATCCCTAGTACTCGTAGCTCCGCTGATGGCTTGGTCTCGTAGCCTTGGATTCTTACCGCCGCCTTCATATTATGGTGTGTTCTCGCTTTACTGAAGTGTATAAGTTGGTACTTTTCAGGGGCGAACCGGGCACCATGCTTCTTTGCCCACTCCTCGCATTTCTTGTGCCTATCTTCAAGGAGGCGACAGTTCTCTTCTGTCGAGTCTGACCAGGCTAGGATGTTTGTATCGTCTACGAACCCCGATGCTGAGGTTTGCGGAGAGGTGAGTAGGGGGATTAGATCCGACATAAATATTAGAAACAGGATAGGGGAGAGAGTAGATCCCTGAGGTATTCCAGTCTCTGCCTTCACCGGGTCGGACGTGTACCTTCCTAGGACTAGGTATGTCGTCCGTTCCTGGAGAAAGGAGAAGACGAACGACGTTGCCCACTGGGGGATGCCTTTCTGCTGTAGGATATGTATTAGCCTTTGGTGTGAGACGTTGTCGAAGGCCCCTGCGATGTCGAGGTAGCGATATATATATCTCCCTACTAACTAGAGACCTAGAGTACGTTACGGCGCGTCTATAGGTAGTATACTTTAACACTTAGAACAAGGCCTATCTCATAGGCGGCGACGGGGAAGAAGACGATCGCGTTAGCAAATACCTATTTATAGTCGAGTGTATTTTAAAGTCACTCCGTCCGGTCTAGTAGATTACTTAGGAAGCTAACGGTAGACGGAAGAAGCGCTACGGTAAAGAGGTTAAGAGGTAGTTTAGGATAAGCGATCAAGCGCTATAGTAGCTATTAGAGCCTTGAACGGTAAGGAGAGAACTCTTAGGTAGCTAAAGACTAGGGTTAGTAATAAGAGTATAATCTCGAATAACCTATAATAGTCGGCTAGTTATATAAAATAGTAGTAGATATATATAGTTTCTTAGCGAGTCCTATTCCTAAGTCTTTACTTATTATAGCCAAAAACACGTAAAAACTCTCTATTATATACAGATCACGTTGAATAATAACTAACGCTAAACGCTAAATCACGACACTTTACTTCTTATACTAATACTCTTCTCGCCTATAAGATACTTTCTACCTCACCTCCTATACTCTACTAAACCTACTACTAGGTACGTTTCTAAAAGGTACCTAACATCGAGGGGTGCCTAAGACTATGTTGTATAATAAGCGCGTCGTATAGTATATATCTTACGCGGTCTACTATAGTCTAAGACACTACTACGTAGTTCTCGAGTATAACTAAAACGCTTCTTCTTATAGATATAACCTACGAAACATAGAGAGCACTAACGTCGACGCCGATATCGACACCTCGAAGTATTATCTATTAGAGCTACTAGTAGAGTTACGTAACTATATCTACGCGTACGTTACTAGCGGATACCCGGAGATCTATATTATCGACCTAGTCTATCTAAGCCGCTCTAGCGACCGTAACGCGTTAATTTTGCTAAGACTTATAAGTAGCTAAAAAACGAGTACAGTAGCTACTTCTATAGCGAGAAAGTAGTACGAGTCCTAGCGCCGGTACTCGAGGTAGGCTCGGTAATAGTAAGCCGGGCTAAACTAAAGTAGGTACTAAATAGCTTTATAGCCTAGAACATTATCCAAAATAAGCCACACCGGGTCGAGATTTACGTTAGACAGGTCGACCTAAACTAATATCGAAATCGAGAGTAGTAGCCGACTATTAAAAGCGCGGTTCGACGATTATTAAAGACGAATACGGAAGTAGATCTAAGATTCGACCTCGACTACCGATAGCACGTTAAGATTAGACTAGATAGCCCTAAGTCTACCGCCGTATAGCTAGACGTAGCATATTTCTATTAAGATTATAAGACCGACCGAGTACGCCTCTAGTCTATTAAAGCGTTCCTAACGTTCGAATAGTACGTACTATAATCGCTCTTTCCTATCTAGTAGGTCCGTTAGGGATCCCGCGGTCTGCTCTAGAGCATTAGTTAACCTACTAGGACTCGATTCGAGTACTAGGTTAAGCTAACGGAGGTGGAGCTATAGTAGTTACTTAGTATTCTAGATGCCTAGCCGAACACTAGAATCGTAAGCTAGAACTATAGTCGCGGCGGCTTAAACACGGTAATAGAGTAGGCGAAGGGAGTCATTAGTATAGTGATGAGGGGTTAAGTTTGAGGACGTAGATAGAGGATGATACTCGCTATCATTCCTCTAGGAGACGAGGGTGGATATAGTACAATATAGTGGGCTCCTACCTACCCTCGTTCGACGCTTTCGGAGCTGTCTAGCCTAACGACAGTATGCTCGACCTAAGTAGACCCCTCGATACGATAGAGCGCGTACTTCCGAATCGGACGTAGCTCTTCCCTACTTCTACGACGCCTACGGGTCGATCTCTAGTAGCACCAAGTAGAAGCGTGTCATCTAGAGCCTGCCGCCATGGATTACTTTCGCTCTTTAGTGATGAGAGTCGGGGTTTGAGTACCTCGACGGAGGATGATGCTCGATGTGGCTACCAAGAAGGCTTATAGATGACGCGATGCACTTCGTCTTCTGAGTCTCCTGACGAGACACGATTGAGCGGTCTGTACTGTACATAGCCCGCGACTATGACACGGTACTATGATGCTTGCCTTTCATGATCTAGCAGAGTATCAAGGTAGTGTTTCGAGGATCTGCATTTGCCTACAATCTAGTAGCCGGAAGTAATCGAAGCTCGGTACAATCTTTCTTGGCCGGTCAGCCCAACACCTAGATGATCGCTGTAGGCCTTAAGCTATGTATCTCCCTGGGACCAAAGACGAAAGTCGAGACCTCGGCTTAATGGACAGGGTTTGACGAGACTGATACGAGATCAATCTCCGCGCTGATATTCCTGTCGAGTCCTGGCACGTCTGTCGCGAGTACGCATGAGTTATCAATAGGGCATGTGATCTCTATAGCGAGTAAGCTTCGTCAGTAATGGAGTCAGCGCAAACAAGTGGTGTCAACTTGAAGACCCTGGATACCTCTCATTCACTTTATTCTCTTTCTGCAAAACACTCCGCATCTCACTCTCAACACTCTCACAGCCACACCTACAGTCACAGCCACCGATTCGAGTACCACCGACATGCAGAGCACCAAACCCCACGTCGACTCTGTGAAATGCCACCTCCTCAACTTACCAGCAGAGCTGCGCAACCATATCTACGAGGACGTTAGCGAAGGGACTCCGCAGACCTTCGTCATCGACCTGGTACGTTCCTGAAGGGGAAGGTGTCGAGCAGTGTCTGAGGATATGGTGTGAATGGAGCGCGTCACGCAGCGCGTATCTCACACGGTCAACCATAGTCTAAGAACTGCCACATGGTCCTCGAATATGGCTAACACACTTCTGTTTGTAGGTCAGTTCAGTGCTTTCCAGCGATCGCAATGTGTTGAATCTCGCGAAGACCTGCAAGCAACTTAAGCATGAGTACACCAGTTACTTCTACGGCCGAAGTACGCTGCGAGTTCTGGCACCTGCAATCAACACAAGCTTTGGAACGGGAGCCGTCCAGTTGAGGAGCGCACTAGACCGATTCGTGAAGCAGTACATCACTTGGAACGAGCCACCTCGACTCGAGATTGACATCGGACGAGTCGACATGATGCGGCCCAGAGAGCAGTGGCCGACCATAGAGGGTCCACTTCGACGACTGGCAAAGACATCCACAAAGATCGACCTCAGCTTCGACCTCGTGCGCAATACATCACACGTTCATTTTGAACTGCACGTCGAGATCAGACTCGACTCCCCTGAGCATGTTGCTGCGCAGCTGGAGGCGACGTATTTCAGCCAGCGTCACAGGGCTTTGCTTCTTGACCGTGATATGCCGAGAGATCCCGATGTTTCGGTGTTTCTGGCATTCGAGAGCACATCTTGCGGTCACTGTTTCCAGTGTGGTGGGTTCGTCAAACATCACGAAGCCGCAGGGATTATCGAAATTGGACCAATTTCGCAAACTGGTTCGAGTTTACTGAGGATAAGCTTCAGCAGCTGCTCGATCCGCTCGAGGCTGAACAGAGGACTTGAAAGGGACAGGTGGAAAGCGTTGGCTGAGATCGAGCACGCTTGAAGGAGAGGCTGAGGAGCATTGCAGACCGGCAGTCCACTACTATTCGAAAGCGTGTTAGCTGTTCTATTGGTCTAGAAAGGGTCGTTGCGTTCGAGAGCCCAAGGCGACCATGTAAGATGCTCACAAATATCGACATTGGTCGACAGCGGCAACGCCTAAACTATGCGACCCTCGGACGCGGTAATGGGATGCGAAAGTGAATTTTTCCCTCGGTTGACGCGGGACCCAGATCTGATGTTGAGGATGAAATCCAGACCATGCACACGGACTCCTTTGACGGATGTTCTACTAGGACAAAACTTGCGTTCCTTTGTTGTACCATAGCGTGGTAGGAGATCACAATGCTCAGCATGGCCGATTCGGGCAAAGTCCCATGATCCTGGTGCTAAAACGCTAGAGAGTTAGTACATTGTATTGAAGAGAGATCGCAGGGGCTATACAGTCGCAGCAGAGCTAGCAGTCTCTCTCAGTCCGACCCTATAGGGGCTTGCTGTCGTGCGCATTGTCGTGCGTATAAAACGAGCAAGCAGCTGCGAGACACTGCTAGCTCCACCGCAACTGTATGTACTCCCTGGAACTTAGTCACTGATGGCAGATGCAGTCCACAGTCGTCAAGGGTGTCATGGAATCGTCGTTGTTCTCCCTAACAGCTGGTGTTGTGGTTGGTGTCAAGCGATGAAGTCCAATGGAAGCCCGGAAGTCCCGATCGAGCATGCCGTGGATCTTGTGTACGCGCAGTGGGAACCTCCACTGCAAGCTCGACACGAGATGCCACTGCCATGGCCCATAAGTAGCTAACATCGTATGCATTGAGTGTTCGTGAGTACATATCATCACCACTGATCATTCTTCAACCATAGCAAGATGCCACCCCTCCCTTCTAAGCGCGAGAAGCGCATCGTAGGCACCTCCCTCAAGATGTACTTCGACCTCCCCTCCACACTCCGCTACATCGAATCGGTAGCAGAGCTCTCATCAGCCGCCGACGCAGCGAATGTCGACTTCTTCGTCATACCAGACTTCGTCACTCTTCTCTCAGCAAAAGAACGCTTGGCTGGCACGAATGTCATACTAGGAGCACAGGACACTTGGCACGAGGCCAGAGGAGCCTTCACTGGTGAGGTCAGCCCTTTAACGCTGAGCCAAGCAGGCGTGAAGGTAGTAGAGATCGGTCACGCAGAGCGGCGAAAGCTGTTTGGAGAGACGGACGAAGATGTCGCGAAGAAGGCAGCTGCGATTGTGAGGAATGGCATGATCCCGCTTGTGTGCATTGGTGAGAAGAAGAAGGGAGAGGTCGCGTCACAGGCTGTGGGAATTGCTGTGAGTGAATGCAAGCCGCAGATAGAGGCTGCACTATCGCAGATACCGGATGATGCGGAGGTGATTCTGGCGTATGAGCCTGTATGGGCTATCGGTGCTGCTGAGCCTGCGGGAGCCGATCATGTTGTGGCTGTTACACAAAATCTCAGAGCACTGTGCGCGGATAGGAAGGGGAGGACGAGGATACTGTACGGTGGCTCAGCTGGGCCAGGCACTTTCGAGAATCTGAAGGAGGGTGTGGATGGGTGCTTTTTGGGACGATTCGCGCATGATGTGAAGAACTTGGAGAAAGTCATACAAGAGATGAAGACATGAGACGACGATATGCAGTACAAGTCGTAGCGCTGATCAAAGCTGGGCTCTTGAGTGAACGCGAGTGAGTGTTTGTGGTACGTCAGCGCGATGCTTTGCCCGCTCGATGCTGTGCCATCTGCATTCACTCCCGGCCACGTGCTCGGCTGAGTCCCGCCGACTAACGCCTAGAGGCGAGTAAAACCACTTCTGCTCTCTTCATCTCACACCTTCCGTCTCCACGTTTGTCAACGCGAAGTGCAAAGTCATCAACATGGGTCAAACAACCTCGTCGCCTCCTACACCCTGCCGACTACAACAACTGCCAAACGAGCTCCGCAACCGCATCTTCGCCCTCGCAGTCATCAAAGACGGCTCGATACTGGTCTCGAAAAAGTTCTCCGGCGGCAAATGCGTCGTGACTCCGGCGCCTCCTCCACTCGCTCGCACATGCCGCCAGTTCTACCACGAGGTTATGCCGGTATACTACGGCAACAACACCTTCATCGCCTATGGATCTGTCCGCACACATCCCAAGATGCCCAACAAGTTCGAGGAGATGTCAAGATGGCTCAGGGACGCAGAAGCTCGAGCAGTGATGTTGGACAAGCAGCAGCGGGACGGCACAGTGAGGCATGTCAAGCTGGTCATCTCGCATCTTCCATACGACTTCGCATGTGGCGATCTGCGACGCTGGGGCACATTCATGATTCACATCGAGGATGGCAACATCGAGGTCGAGTCCAGCGGTATCTTGCAGGCGAAGTGTATCTGCGTTCCTCGTCAATTGGCTTCGCAATACAGGGGCCAGCTGACGGAGTTTGTGGCGAAGCTCGAGAACCATTGTACTGAGCATCTGCTCTTCAGCAAGCTCTCGTACCGCGAGTCTGAGGAGTATTGCTGGCAGTGTGGTATGCTGCGAACTGTGCCTCGAGCATACGGAGGCTGAGTAAGTCCCTCGAGGTGTGCAGAATGAGAACCATGCTAATAGACGATAGCGTCATGTACGACATCATTTTGGCGAGTCGGGAATGTCCAGAACTCCGAGCCTTGTCCATGGGTCGTTTCTTCAGAGCAGATTGACCGAAAAATTTGCTAGACCTGGAGGAGTCCAATAAATGCGCAGAAAGTCAATGCCTTCGCTGGGTGGATAAGAGAGCTTGTGACATACCCACCAGCTCTTACTCAGTCCCATAGCAGACCAATCACCTTCTGCCACCCCTTCTTCGCAGGTTCCGGCATCTCTGGCTTGCGCTCGATCTCACCAAGGGCATCTTGTAGTGGCATCTCCTCAAGCTTCACGAATCGTGTCTTCTTGAACACTTTCCATAGTACGAAAGCCGTCAAGACCAGCGGTATGTCCAGGTAACTCGAAACAAAGCCACTTGTTGACCAATTGCCTTTCGTAAAAGTGCTGAAGCCCGCCGTGAAAAGAATGACCACACACATGACCAACGCCGCCGGTGTCGAGAAAGTCGTCCACCCGTTGTGCCAAGGTAGTGCTGACATGGGTATAGCCTGCTTCTTCATGGCAAGGATCAGGCGTTGGTGGTTGATGAGAATCGAGATCCAGCTGATCAGCACACCGCAAGCTGTAAGATCCACAAACCAGTAGAAGACTGTCAGAGCGCCATCGGACAGCGACATGAATGCTAGGAACATGAATGTTGTCTGCACGATCACGCAGACATACGGCACACCCCAGGAGGTGGTACGCAGCAAGATGCTGGGTGCTTGCTTCTTTAAAGCTAGGGCGTAGAGGACACGAGTTCCGGAGAGCAGAGCCTGGTTGGAAGAAGACCACGCCGAAGTAATGACCACTGCATTGACCACAGATGGGATGGCTTTGATGCCGGCCGCTGAAGCCGCAATAACGAAAGGGGACTGTGCTGCAGTACCGGACTGATCAGCAAGGCGCGGGTCGTCGCTCGAGACCAGCATCCCGACTACCAGCACCGAAAGGATGTAAAACAGGAAGACGCGAGCAAATACCCGTTTGCAAGCCCGAGGAATAACCTGTCGTGGGTTTCTAGTCTCAGCAGCCGCCATAGCCACAGATTCTGTTCCAGCAAAGGAGAACACCGCGGAGCTCATACACGTCCAGAAGCCGAGGAGCTTGCCCCATGAGCCTGTAGAAATGTACTCCACGAATGGCCCAGGATCCTTCCAGTAATGGAATCCAAGGCGAGGGACTCCAGGAACTCCTCCGAGGTTGATCACCAGCCCGAGAATGATCAAGAAGATGATAAACACAATCTTCAGCAACGCAAACCAGAACTCAACCTTCCAAGCTTCATCAGCATCGTTACCATCCACCCCGCCACCTCGTAGACCAACTCACCTCACCATAAACCCTCACCAAACTAATCCCCACCACGAACGTCATCCCAATAACCAAGCAAATCCAAACACTACTATTCAAATCCGTCCAATACTGAAACAACACACAAATCGCACTTATCTCCGCCGGCACACTCAACCAATTCCCATAAACAATATTCCACCCAATCGCAAACCCCATCGCCGGATCGACCAAAAACTCCGCATGTCTCACAAAACTGCCCGTCACGGGCAACAAAGCCGTGACCTCCCCAAGGGCAAACTGGACAGCGCAGACGATCAGGCCGACGATGGCGTAGCCTAACAGGGCGCCGAGAGGACCGGCGGTCTGGATACTGGAGCCAAGACCGAGGAAGAGACCCGTGCCGATTGCGCCGGCGATGGCGATGAGGGAGATGTGGCGTTGGTGCAGGCCGCGTTGGAGTTGGGTGTCTTCGGCGTGGGTGACGAAGTCGGTGGATGTGTCGTGTCTGCTTGAGGAGGCGACGTTGGTGAAAGTGTTGTAGTCTGGTGCGATTGAGATGAAACCGCCATTCTTGCCGTTGCTGATGGTGGGTGTATTCTCTTCTGTATCGAGGACCATCGTGATGGTGGCGATGCTGTTGATCTGCGGTTATAGTTCTTGTCGTTAAATGTCGTCAACTCGTGTCATCGTGGGTTGGCATCTTCATTAAGCATTATTGTAACAAGTCAAGAGATATCTGAAAGCTTACGACAGCCATGGTGCCGACATGAAATGTAAAGATGGCGTGCTGTTGAGATAGCTCTATCTCCGGCACGAAGTCTATAGCTTCGGCTGATCTCGCGTGCGACTGCCGTTCTTGGCAGATCTTGAAGACGAGATCGCGACACGGAATGAGGGACAAGACTGTTTGTTTCAATGCTGCAAAGGCAGAGAAGAAGAAGAAGCTAGATGCGAGATTGACGAAGTGAAGTTGCAGGGGATGACTTGAGAAGACTAGTCAGAGTGACCGCCTTCTGTGAGAAGAGAGAACAGAATGCGCGTTGCCGAAGACATGTATCTGGGTTGAATTGGAGCATGCGGGAACGAGAGAGCATCTACTGGTTGCGTCGCGCGTAGATTTGGTTGATTCATGACTACAGGCGAGCCATCGTGATCTCTTCTGCCAACGCCGTAGCGAAGGCGCACATACTGGTGCTTTTGTTCCCTCCGGACGCCATGCTTCCTATCCGTAGATGCAACAACCCAACCACAACCAGTTCATATCCTTCATCGAAGCCGTGTGCACACGCTTATGCGACAAGGGTGCTGGCAGTGGCGCTCTCGTATCTCCAAGTTGGTGGCAGGGCACCGACGGTCTTGTAGTAGCGGGAGAGACGGTGGATACGGGACTCGATGAGAATCAGGCGGAACTTGCTGTCCTTGTCCTTGCGGTTGCGCTCGAGGTGCTTGCGGACGGCCACAGCCTTGGCAGATGAATGTCAGCACGCACATATTGCGATGCAGCAACTGCTGACTTTTGGCTGTATCATACCTTCTTGATGAGCATGTAGAGGTCCTCTGGGATCTCTGGGGCGAGGCCTATCATCACTCTGTCAGTCTGTGACCAAGCAGAGGCGTAATTATGTGCATGCGCAGATTCTGCAGCAGTGCATATGGTCCACCTTTTGCAAGTCTGACAATGCAGACTTCTTCATGTTCTCCTTTCACACAGGCTGGACGAGTTGCGAGGTAGGCATACCGTTGGACTTCAGGATACGGAGGATCTTGTTACCTGTGCGAGATTTGTGTTAGTGGTGTTGACACGACATCTCCTCTCATCCTGCAATTGACATACCAGTGACGACCTTGACCTGAGCGACACCGTGGCTGTCACGGAGGACAACACCAATCTGCGATGGGGCGGCACCCTTCTTTGCGAGCTTGCAGATCTGGTCGACGACCTGGTCCGGCGTGGTCTTGAGCCAGGCCGGTGGAGCGCGCGAGTATGGGATGGCGCTCGAAGAGATGCCCTTTCCGTTGGAGTGAAGACGACCCATTTTGGCGGTGTTGGTCGGGGGAGATGTCGAAAGAAGTGCTGCTTGTCGTTGCGCTGGCAAAGGAGAAGAACTTCGACCAAAACGCTCCTTCCGCGTTCGAATTCGAGATGCGCTGTGGGCCGAGGATGAACCGGCGCTAGGCTAGTTTTGTGTAGAGGTCAAAGCTTGGCTCGAACTGCAGCTCCATTCCCCATCCTCTACCGGCGACCACTTCCCCCGTACAATCAACATCAGCATATTGACATGCCGAATGAAGTCAGGGCTGCATATTCCTGACTGTTGTCGGCGTTGGCGCCGCGGCTGCCCTCTTCGCCACCTTATGCCAAAAGCGAACGCAAAACAGTTTGAGCAGCAACATATTGGTGCTTTTCCCGAGCCAGGAGCCGATGTACAGACGGAATGGCCTCGAGGAACGTTTGAAAAATTCGTGTAAACCCATACGCATTGCTGGCAATGCCTTCGCAACAAACCTATACGAAGCAGCCGAATGAACATTCTCCACAGGCAGTTGGCTAATTTGCTTCGCGGGTACGATATGTCTCGAGCGTGTCCAGCTCCAGCCGAGGTCAAGTTCTTACACTATACATCATTGACAGCCCCCAGGTCTTGATCAGCTACGTGCTACGCAGCATTGGGCTCTCAAGCCTGTAATACCCTGAATTCTCCTACTTCTTCCAAAGCAGCTGACGAGACTCAGCCGGCTCGTGTTAGCAGAGGCACGCCATTGAAGCTTGAATCGACTCCGGCTCGATTAGAAGCTGCCAGTTGAATGGAATCCAGGAATCGATCTTGACGATCGAAGGGCGTGATATGGCTGCGGAGGTCTTCCAGACTGAACCCTGATAGCTGTCTATGGCGCGAGCACGTCTTGGCTAGTCGATATATCGAGAAGCGCTACCTCGCTACAATCCAGATCAGTGGTGGCTCCTGGGATTCTACCTCAGTGGCATGAAACCACTCGAAGTAAGTGATGCACGATGCGGCATTGGCACCATCGGGACCGATACACGAGCCCAGGGGCATGGAAGGATTGGTGAGAGCATGTAGCACATGAGAGCTACTGCGCTTCATGCGTTCGACTCAGCGAATGCTTGCCAAGGAAGTTCATACTCCTGAAGTACCCAGGTCTACGGCCAAGTCTCGCTGCTTCACGAGTCGATAACATGGACTTCACAGGGTCACAAGATGGAGTACCGCTCCTCACGGTTGAACTGTCATGCGTACATGCATCACAAGCAGAAACGTCGCTCGAAGCACGCAGCGAAGCCCTACTTAAGACGTTCTCTCTTTCTCAGGACCTGCTGCAAAACAACACATCCCTTTCCAACAACCACACCACTTACACCGCCTCCATCCAATCACCACATCCAATACAACACCTACAACACCGACACCATGAGTCCCTCCATCACCTACAACACCATCACCGATGATTGTTCCCTTACCACGTAAGCTATGCTCCTAGCAGCCGAGGACATTAGACCGAATCTGATAAACTCCTGCAGATACCCGCCCACTACCGTTGGCAACATCGTCTTTTCGACTGCCGATGTAAGGTGTCTGTGTGGTTCAAGCATGGTCGGTCTATACACGTATCCCGCCGAGGATTACGTGGCTGCCGTGAAGTGCGCAACCACCAAATCCACTACCTCTGGCCTCATCTTCGACACTGGTGCTACACCTCCCCCTAAGCCGCCACACCTCAGGCTTGCCGTCGTCGCCACCAATACCATGGCTCCACCGTCCACCACCCAATTCTCCACAGATGGCTGTTCGCTCTCCACGTAAGTCACACAATCAATGTTCCACCGCCATATCATACTTAACATGTGCTCTCTCAGCTACCCAGCCGGCACCATCGAAGGCATTGTCTTTCCCACCGCCGACGTCAAGTGTCAGTGCGGCGAGCACGGCGCTGTCATGGCCGGTGTCAGCACATGGACCTCTGACGGTACAGCCTTCACCGCGTGTGCGACTGCGGCACCAACCACTTCCCAGCCCCTCACAACCTCTATTTCCGCCTCATCGGCTACTGTCCAGTTAAGTACCGCTACCACTACCATGGGCGAGGGCCATGCCATCGTCACTCAGGGCGCCGGTGGGGCTGAAGGCGGTGGCCCGTTCGATGCGCAGACCGCCGGTGCCAAGGGCAAGATGGGATTTGCTGGAGCGCTGGCTGCTGGCCTGGCTCTGGCTGCCACTTTTGCTATGCTTTGAAGCTGCTCGTGAACTGCCCACTAGCGCGAACCATCAAAGACGGAGAGAGGATGAGTACACGATGATACAAAGTCTAGAAGCTACTACACAGCAGAAGTAGAAGAGACTACATTTGCTGCGTTCTGAGACCCTGCGACTCCTGCGAGGTGCCTCTGTAGGCAGACAATGGCCATATCTCGGTCAGCCAGAAGCAAGAGTCACAAGCTTCCAAGACTATAAGCAACGGTATTAGAGCAATTGCTTCATTTGCCAGCTGGGTGATCACTCTCGTGACCTGCCTTGGCCAATCCTTGTTCATCCTTGGAAGAATCTATGTCCATGACGCCTTGATATTCCCATGACCCTCCATCGATTTCCTCCTCATAGTCTTAAGTAGAGCTAGGAGCTTAGTCGAGATTCTCTTCGTCCTCAGCCTCCGACTTATCACCACAGCTCTCAACGCACTCTTCACTTCCACCACTCTCGCTCTTGTGGTTCCCCCGTTCATGTTAAACATCGTACTCGCCTTCATCTTCATCGTCCTGACTCTCGTCCTCGTCTTCGTCTTCATCATCCTGACCCTCGTTCTCGTTAAGTCTTCCTCATCTTCGTTATCTTCATCTTCGTTATCCTCGTCCTCGTCCTCATCCTCCTCATCTTCGTCGTCGCTTCCATTCCCATCCTCGTCGGCTTCCCTGCCTTCCGCTTCGCTCATTCCTTGAAGCGTGTCCTCTCGCGCACGGTTCAAAACAGCATCGTACTGCGCTGCAGGTTGTTGGTGATGATGAGTTGAGTGTCAAAAGTGGTGCGTGACTGTGGAATGAAGTTGACGCACGGAGAGATAGGCTCGGTGCTATAGCGGGAAACACTAGCGCGAAACGCCAATGCAAGCAAACAGTGAATGCGACTGCCTGCGGCTCGGCTCACTTTGTGATCATGAGGGACGGCGTGACCGCACACAATCACGAGGTACGCAGCTCTGTCGATTCATCCGGCAGCCTTGCGATGGACGTCCGCAAGAGCATGGCGAGGGTTACTGTCGCTTTCAGCACCAGACAGTCGGAGAGTTGTACTGTGGTAGGTTACCTCTGCATACCCTTCACTGAACCTCCTGCCAACCAGTAAGAAGGTTCGTAATGGGGACACCGAGTGCTTCGACATTGTACAGCGTCGTACCGTGTATGGCACCCTTCTCTCTCTCTGAAGTGAAAGCTCGAGCATCTCGACCTCTGGTTTCGACATATATGCGATTGTGTAGCTCTCGTGGGAGGCGGAAGAATGGGCATGTTTCCGTCATGCTTGTGGTCGGCCTTGGTCGGATTGGAGTACACCCGACGTCTTGTTGGAGTCTGGCGACATGAGGCCTGTTGGATGGCGCGAGTTTGTGAGGCAAGGATCTCACAACAAATGCTGATGGAACGTCACAGCCATTCCAATTCAACGTGGTCCACGACTGCGTATATCCTATGGGGAAGCTACGCGCCCTCGCTGGCTAGTGAGGGAAGAGTTAGCACTGCCTCCTTACTAGCAGATTGCTTTCATAGGTCGTGCTTTTTTGCTTTCTGGCAGCTTTCGCCACTGTGTGACATGCCAAGCCACCCTCGCCGCTTGTTGTATCTTGTGGTTACACAAGCGCCTGGGATAGATTGTCATGACGATTGCGATGCCGAGGTCAAGTCGTACAGGCTTCGTACACGCATGTATCCTTGCGTAGATTACTACGATGTCGTATCTGCAATGTGGTAGCTGCTGGCACCTTCAAGCTGCAAACACAAGGCGGTCATGCAATTGATCGCGTTCCTCTGTCAGTTCACATTCCCCAACCCCTCCAACAGCACCAACAATCCATAAGCCCCCGGATCCGGCACACCCCTAATTGCCTCATCATCCAGATACGTGCTCCTCCCCAAACTTGCCGTCATCGTCTCCGTTCCATCAACTCCCTTCCTCGCCTCCTCGATCGCCCTCTTCACATCCCCACTCCCCTCCAGCGTCTCCACAAAAGGCATCAACGCATCCATCATAGTCCGATCACCCACTCTCGCATTCGTATACTTACACAGCTCCCCCAACGCCGCCTTCGCCGCACCCGCTATGCTCTCCTCTGTGGCGAGAGCGTTCGCGAGCGCGGTGAGGTAGATACAATAAAGTGCACCGGAGGTCCCGCCCATCTCGATTTCAAGTTGAGACACGAGATCGGCGACGACAGAGGGAAGGTTAGTCAGGTCTTTGTCGGCGATGAAGGATAGGACTTTCTTGGCGCCATCGCGGAGGGTGTAGCCGCAGTCGCCATCGCCGACGATTTCGTCGTATTTGGTTATTGTGGGTTCTTCGCTGATGACTGCGTTGCAGGCGGATTTGACGCGATGGCGGATTGAGGTGTCGTTGAAGGAGATCTTGGGTTTCGAGGAGGAGAGAGTTCTGGTTGATGGTGCGGCGGACGAGGATGTGGCGCCAGTGGGTTCGTGCGGCTTGGGCTTTGCTGAAGGCTCGAGAAAGTGGACGGGTATTGGGCAGATTGCGATAGAAAAGCCACGAGCTAGTTCGGTGTGGTTGAGGATGGTGGAGTGGGAGAGAGCGTATTTGACATTTTGGGTGTCTGGAGGAGATTCAGTATCGAGTCTGCCGATCATGTCAGGAGGTTCACTGTGCTTACCGAGGAACTCTGCAATCTCCCCAGCTATAATGTAGTTCTCCAGCCTACTCAGTCCATTCACATCTGAGAAATGCACGGAGTACACCACGTCCTCCTCTTGCGCCGCATGTGCCCGCATCGCATACTTCAAATCCCGCTGCACAGCATGCTTTGCCTGCTCGTAATCATCAGCTCCCTCGATATGCAGTACCGCAGGTCTGTCCTCCACTTTCGCCGTGTGAAACTTCGAATGTGCCGTACTCGCATTCTTCACGAAGACCTTCAGCAGCTCTGCCAGATTATGCGGATTCGCCCTCGTGCCTCCAGTAGCGGTACCCAACAGATGTAGAACATGATCTTGCTCCAGCTCCCCTGCCATCTCGACTTCAATCACATCCGGACTGTGCATGTTGATCTTCCTCTCCTTACCAGCACGAACCATCACAAGACCATGCCCAACATCGATTCCCGCGGTTGTTAGGGCATGAGGCAGATCTTGCGCAGTCAAGATGCCAGCGCCTGACTTCTCCGTGATGATCGCAGTGACATGCTTGTCGTCCAACAGCTTCGAAGAGAAGTTACCCACGCTGCCAGCAGCGACTATGTGTAGATAGCGCTTTCCCTTTGCTTTGGCCATGTCCACTAGAATGTTCTGCCCTTTCGCCGTCTGTATAGATTTGACAGTCGGGCGTATGAGCGGAAACAGCTCATTCCACCGCGCCGCATTCTCGAGATCTAATGTGTCTTTGTTGAAAGGTATCGTTTGTTCTACGACTACTGCCATTGCTACGACTCTCTGTTCTGTCAGTCGATGGTAGTGTGCTGGGCCGAATTTTGGACGGGCGCAAGACAACAGGAAAAGTATGGACCTTCCAGGCAGACTTACTGGTGGTCCTGGTATGTTATGTATACTGTCACTGCTGATGTGGAGGAGCTCGAAAGCTTGAGAGGGGAAAGCTATCCTTCAGACATGATGTCGAAGTCGGATTTCCCAATGAGGTATTCCAGAGCTTGAACGGGCTTTGATAGTCTACAGCGAAGCCGACGGCATGATTGCGTACGGCTGAGGTGTTTCGTGCCACGGCTCAGATGTGACTTTGAGAGTTTCGTGCTCTGCTGCTTCTGATGGATGGGAGAACTTGAGTAGAATGAATCCGGGTCGTCGGCGAGTGCAGATGCAGGAACAGACAACTCGGTAATAAGGAGAGCCTGGCTCTTGGAGGGGTAGCGGGGCATTTCAAATGTCTCGACCAGTTCTGTTCAAGAACAAATTGCAAACATCGAAACAAAAACCCTCGTTGCACGTCCGCAAAGTACGACACTCGCCTCAGTCCTCAAGCCAACATGGCCTCGCAAGCACTTCGTGACAAGCAGGCGCCCCTCAAGTCCCAATACAAAGAGGATCCGAGCTCCGCCATTATCACGCTCAAAGCCTCCGGTACGCTCAACGACAGCAGCATAACATGCAAGCTCGATACCGGCAAGCAGGTCAAGCAGGCCGAGCAAAAGATCGCAGGATTGCATGAAAAGTCCGGCGGAGAGGGATTCGATATTTCGGGCGAGCTGTGCAGCGGTGATATGTTGCTTGAGGCATTAGTGGCCTGCGCAGGCGTCACACTCAAGGCCGTAGCAACCGCGATGAACATCCCGATCAAGTCCGGTGTTGTCAAAGCAGAGGGTGATCTCGATTTCAAGGGTACTATGGGCGTGGACCGAGAAGCACCAGTCGGCTTCAAGGACATCCGTCTCTTGTTTGACCTGAAGTTCCAAGAAGGAGCGGACATTCCAGAGGAAAGCGTGCAAAAGCTAGGAAAGCTGACGGAGCGATACTGCGTGGTGTTGCAGACGATAGCGAAGAAGCCGGAATTGAGCGTACAGCTGCAGGGACTTCAGAAGTCTGAAGACGGTGTTGACAAGGGATACGTATGGGGACAGAAATCTTGAAGCGGCGTGGTTGTTTGTGGACACTGCTCATCAGTGATGCGTTGTTGGATGAGAAGAAGGTCATGCGCGTCTGCTTGCCGGAAGTCACGGTGACGCTCAGTGAGAGCTATAGTCCAATAGTGTCAACATCAGTAGGCATTGTAGACCCTGCATTTCCGTCATGCAAACAAGTGATTCAGTCTCGACCATGGCTATTTCGTCAGCGAAGACATCTTGACTCTGGCTTGCCGCTGGAGGACATCGGCACGAGTCAGGCTGTAGCAAGGCCAACGACGAGCCCGGTGATGGAACTTGTCTTGGTGCTCGGCCCCGACTGTTGGACCTGCCTGTTGTAGCTGTGCCGTTGGCACGCTGCAAATCGCAGTCTCCAGTATTCGCAGCAGTTCGTTGCATCAATTCCGCTCCTCACCCGCTCGGGCAGCACGTTCTGGCCTCGCATGTTCGTGTATTGTCGGACTGGGATGCTTGCGAGCATTACGCTAAGCGCGCCGTAGCATGGACATGGATTTGTTGGTCACCCGTGGCTATGTACCCGGCAGATAGCGTCGATTCTTGGACATACATAGCAATTCTCGAGCTTGCCGCCGAGATAATTGGCACACAGGATGCGTGAAGGGCCATTGCCGGCTCCTAGATTGTCCGTGATGGTGGTACGGAGCGTCTTTGTAGCGTCTGCGATAGGGCGGCCACGAGCGCAATTCCGAACAGAAGTTGGTGTGCTGCTTGCGTTGCATCGCTTGGTGACACAGGCTATACGCGGACGGAGATCCTTATTGCCATATCGAGCAGCGTCTGTGTGCCAGCACTGAGACATCCCTGCGAAGCGCCAGAGCTAGGAGATGACGCATTGAAACAGATGGGAAGGTGTGGCGTTGCTGTCTGGAAAAAGCCGGACAACAGCGTTATGCAGCTGCAAACTTCGGGCCGGTTCTTTCCAGCAGCATCTCTTACGCACATCATACTACGCCGCTGAGACTGTGACGTGCGCTGGGAGGATGATTAGCAGCAGACAAACTAGTCATGCGTTGTATGGCTGGGCGCAGAAGGACTCGGCGAATCAGAGATGCAAGCAAGGGATACAATTGCTCAGCTTCCTATTCCGCTGAGGTGCTTCTGAGGCATCCTTGCGGTCGTCGTTCCGCGTTACGACCGAGCCTCGTCTCCTCGGAGTATTGATGTGAAGCATGAGGCGGGTTTGCAGAACGGCAACAGGATGGCCGGCGCGCGTATATGTACTCCTCGTCGTGGTGGTCCATCCCGTCGAGCAAAACGAAGGGAGCACAACGAGGATCATGTACACTCTGGTACGGTACCTGCTCGCCTCGTGTCGAGTTGTAAACATGGTCAATATGCACGCGTCCGCTCGGTAAGTCGGCAGCAGGATCGACCGCGCACGACGTGGCCGCAGGGTTAAGTGACCCATTCACGCATTGATGCGAGGCGAGGCGAAGCGGGACGAACAGCGACGCACCAAGGCCTGCTCGTGGACGAAGCAATGGTACCAATGCCGCCGTATAGTATTCTGTATGTATGTATCACGTGTATGTAGCGTGAGGCTGCTCGGGCTGGGAAGATACAGGCACAGCGCGCAGACTGGAAGTCGAATGCTTCTCGCTGGGGGGTACGTCAGAGGACCGCTAGCGGAAGCTTGAGCGGCGGGTGGCTAGCTCGTCTGCATCTTCTTCTCAACCACCACGTCTGGACGTCGGCCGTCCACCACACCTCCCTCCTGTCCTTCACCGTCCACCGCGCCGCCGTCGAAACATCTCCAGCGCAGCAGCAT
Organism: Fulvia fulva; assembly: GCF_020509005.1. Classification (NCBI taxonomy): domain Eukaryota; kingdom Fungi; phylum Ascomycota; class Dothideomycetes; order Mycosphaerellales; family Mycosphaerellaceae; genus Fulvia; species Fulvia fulva. Next base: position 2,656,215 of record NC_063014.1, on the reverse strand, counting down.
TCTGTGGGCCCAAGCGCGTGGTTACCTGCATCCACATAAAGCTCTGGGCGTTTGGTTCACTGTTCGGGAGATCACACCAGTGCGAGGTACAGTACAGCAGATCCACATGTCCCTTTCTTCCCGCGTCGCCGCAAGATCCACTTGCTGAACGTCGCAAATCTTATCACAACAACACGCGAGTGCACGACTCTTGTCGCTGCGCGTCTGCTGCTTGCTCGGCCTTGCTGGCGCTCCAGAGTCCAGACGTGGTCGTGGGTGGAGGGAGCCGGGCTGCTTGATCAGCTGCGCGTGCAACTTCTCTCGCCCGACCTCAGCGTGCCGTCACCCGTTGCCGCTCGGAGTGCAGCTCTTGTCCAAGCCGAAAATTCTGCTGACGCGAACCGGAGTTTATCCACAGCCAAAGCTCAACTCGCTTGCCGCTCCGCGCACCACGACCCATCACCAACCCATCCACGCTCCACCCATCCCAGCCCTGCGCGAACGGCCACTGCCAACTGGAACATCACCTCCAGTGCGGGCGTCACTGCTGCTCTTTCCTTGACCCTCGTCCAGCGCCCGCCCGAACAGCCACGGCCGGCATCAGCTCGCACTTTCAATCGTCATCACCACCACGCGCGGCAGGAACGCGATCGCAGCTGCCCTCTGTGAGAAAAGCCGCGACTTTCGTCACACTCGCTCTTTCCTGCTTTGCCTTCTGGATTTCTAAGGCCGCTCCCGCACGACATTCGATGAGAAGCATTGACAACCCCACCGCCGCCGTCCATCTCCGCTACCCGCCTCTCCCCTTCACTCCGCCCTCTCCTCTCCGCCAGCATGGATAATTATAACCCCGGCTATAATCCATATCCACCACCAGGCACGCAGAACCTTGCCCCGCAGTCCTCGAGTCAGCAGCAGAGTTCTGGTCAGCCGTCGCAACAGCAGCAGGCCAACCAGCAGCAAGCTCAGCAGCAGCAGCAGCATCAGCAAGCTCAGCAGCAACACCAGCAGAACGGCTTGTCATCCTTTGGCAACTTGCCCAACCACGCTCAACAAGCTCAGCACCAGCAGCCAAGCCAGTCAGCGTCGCACCCAACGCTGCCGCCGCTGCAGGGCCAGAATGGCTATCCGCAGTTTGGCAACATGTCCTACGCGCATCCAGGTAGTCAGTCGCACACGCCCACAACGCCGCGCACGCCCGCGCAGGCCACGATGAGCGCTAACAGACCAGGCAACTACTCACAGCATGTCTCGCCGACCACTTCCAATGGTCCCGGATCGATGCTGCCGCCGTCATTTCCCAACAACCCGTACAATGCCAGCAGCCTGTCGCAGTCCATGATGTACCCGTCCTCGACCGCGACCTCGATGCCGGGCACCAATGCCCCGATTGGTCTTCCAAACATTCGACCAATGCCACCTGGCGGCGTTACGGCTCCCAATGGCCTACCGAGTCTCGGAGGCGCTGGCCAGCTTGGACAGATGGGCCAACAGCCGTCATTCATGCAAAGCGAAGAGCAGCCCACACACGTCGTTGGTTCACAAGGTAGGCGTGGCATCTTGCCGAGTGCGCCTGGCAGACCCAACCCACCTGCGCAAGGCAGTGCCCAAGCTACGAAGAGCATGATTCCGCAGAAAGATGCAGATGGAAAGTATCCGTGTCCACACTGTAACAAAACATACTTGCACGCGAAGCATCTCAAGAGACATCTTCTGAGACGTAAGTTCTTTCTTGTGTAACCTCGACAGGACGCTGACGTTGTGCAGACACTGGCGATCGTCCGTACATGTGCCACTTGTGCAAGGACACCTTCAGCAGAAGTGACATTCTGAAGCGTCACTTCCAGAAGTGCTCGTTACGCCGCGGCAATCCTACCGGTGCTAATCACCTGGCACACCAACGTCGTAACACAAACAATGGCAATCGATTGTCTATCGGTCAGCAGGAGGGACCCATTGGCTTGGCAGGTATGCAGCCAGTCGCGGGTCAGGAGGGCTTCAACGGCGGTGTCGTCAGTCACAGTCCGACTGTCAACGGCGACATGTCTGCCCGCACATCAAGGGCCAACAGCTTGATCACACCTGGTACGATGAGCCACCGCAACAGCTTAGCTGGCTTGGGAATTTTAGGCTCTAACGCGCCCAACGCAGACCAGATGAACCAGTCATCTGCACCTTATCAGCCAGGTATGAATGCCTATGCTATGCAGCAGAATTCGGCCAACGGTACGCAGATGCCCAACTATTCGTACAGCCAGCCGCCGCCGCAGCTCAATGGCTACAACATCAATAGCTCGCCATACCCGCCGCAGCCGTCTTTTTTAGGTCAGCAGAGCTCGCGGTTCGACAACAGCCAGAACAACCAGCACCAGCAGATGCCAAATGGTGATGGAAGCGGAGTCGACTGGACCCGCATGTTCAATCAAGGTGGCCAGGATGGCTTTATCGGCAGCCATTCTGCGAACGCGAGCTCGCAAGGAAATACTCTTATCAAGACCGAGCCAGACGCAAAGCCTGCTTTTCAACCCGACTTCAACAACGACTCTTTTTTAGGTAGTCTCTACTCGCACCCAAGTGGTTTTGGGGGCGAGGACACAGATGGCGGCATCCCGGGCTTCCCAAGCTGGGGCATGGACGATCCATTGCAGGCCAAGGTTGACAATTTGATGCAACACTGCTTCCCACACGGCACGGAATCAAGCAAAGGCAACCTTTCAGCAGAGCTGATGCAAAGCGCGCTGAAGGCCGAGAACATCAAGCACTATGCGGAGCACTACACTTCATACCACGGACACTGGCCGATCCTGCATATGCCGACCTTCAAGCTTGCCGAGGCGAACAATAACCTCGTCCTGGCTATCATCTGCATTGGTGCAGTGTACAGTCCTAAGCTTACTGTGCATCAAACCCGACAAATGATGGAGTTCGTCAAGGCGACTGTATTCAACAATTGCAGCATATACAACCGGACGATGCGCGGACAAACACAGGGTCTCGGAAATCAGCCATACGAGATCGAGGAGCTGCAGGCGCTTTCCATGCTGCATATCCTCTTCACGTGGCACGGTGATCCAGCTCAGAGGCAAGCCGCACGTGCTGAGTTCCCGACGCTTGTCAGCATTGCTAAAGCTATGGACCTCTGCCAACAAGCTTCCCCGGGTCATTACGCATACAGCACCCTCCACGCAAGTCGAGCCCAGCATGATCAATTCGCCGGCCAGTCCTGGCAGTGGCAAAGCTGGCTTGAGCAGGAAAAGCGAAACCGAATCTTGTACCACTTGGTCGTAACGGACGCTGCCATGGTCATGTACTTTAACTGTGCTTCGAACTTCGATGCGTTCGAGATCCGGCTCATGCTGCCAGCTGATGATGCCGCATGGGATGCATCGAGTCCGCAAGACTGCGCCAACGCACTTGGTCTCAACGGTCCACATGCGCAAGGCAGGAACATGACCGGCACCCGCAAAGCCGTCCAGCCATCATTCCGCGATGCCATGCGGACTCTGATGGATCCGTACTCTGCTTTTCAACCAGGTTCAACCAATGTGTACTCTAAGTTCCTGTTGGTACATGCTCTGATTGTCCGCATCATTGCATGCCAGAAAGCACTCCTGCAAAATGACCAGAACTTTCAGGGCTTCAATCTCCAGCTACACGGCAGCACACCAGCAACTCCGCTCTCGCAAAACGACTGGCTCGAGCACAATGGTGGCGGCAGCGGTAACGGGAGCGCAAACAATAGTGGCCATGGAACGCCCACCGGCAGCCTCAGTCCCAACAATCAGAACGCTGCTGCACATCAAGAGAAGAAGCGTGTCAGTCAAGCCCTCGAGAAGTGGAAGCGCAACTGGGACCACGATATGGAGTTGCAGTACCCGCCACAGCAATCGTACCAGCGTCGCTTTGGCTTCAGCCGTGATGGTGTCCACTTCTTCTACCTCGGTCGCAGCTTTCTGACTTCACAGCAAGCAACCGACTTCAACCTACCTGCCGATGTGCGTTTCAAGAGAGTCATGTCTCTGCTCAAGCGCATAAAGGGCATGGTAGTCGGCGACAACGAGACCAAGGGCCAAGAGATCGGCTCTGTGGGCGACATTGACGACCAGTACGGCATGGACTCACTCACCCTCGACATGAAACTCCTCTTCAAGCCCTACAACTCTCAACTCGATAGCCCGGTAGCCGGCGTGCAAACCAACTGATTCAACGGCGGCCTGCGGCAACGCACCTTTCTTCGATTCGGCGCGATACGAAAAGTTACGAGATGATCATTGCTTTGTTCGACCTGACGATCACTCGTGCATGCTACGGGATACACGGCGGATTACTGCTTTCAAAGGCGCAACGTTCATCTGTTATTTGCAACAAAAATGGGAGGCACAGCGATATGACACGAAAACAGAACATAACGAGAACATAGACTATAGACAGCGGGTGACGTGGAGCCGGCCCGTGGCCTCTACTCAAAGACGAGCCTCAGGACGGGCGTGCCCTGCACCGCAACAACAACACTCGGCGGCGTTTACTGCTTACCAACATGTCCACACTGCTACGACCATTCGCGCATGCGCAACTGGGCTGGCTTTGTTCCAGGACGGAAACGAGACGAAAATACGAAAGCATGGCTGTGGTGTGAGGGGCCCTTTTGATTTTGCGCTGGAAGGCAATGGTGGTGTTTGTAACATCTTTACTTCTGGCTTCTTTTGCGTTTGTTGCTTTGCTTTTTGATCATGGTCGCTCTAGACGGCTGGGAGCGCGAGCTTTTACTAACGGCAAGAAGACTTGTTCATACGTGTGCTACTGTGCGCTCGTGGTGGCAACGCAGTAGCTTGGATAGAAGGACCATTATCTTACTATTGTATGAACATTATTGTTTGCACCAGGGCCTTCTCCAGTACATCTCCGACCAACATGACGACTGTGGAATTGACACGCCATGGTTCACCTGGACGAATACGAACCTGCGTGCAGCTGGGCTCGATGCAGACCCTCAAGCTGCTGACGCCAGGATCTCAAGCACTGCTCCACCAGTGGCAAGAACTCAAGCTTCAATACTACATCAGCAACACCGTCCAACAGAGGGAGATCATAACTGCTATGGTCGGGACCCGCTGGCTCAGTTCAAAACCCAACATGAGTCCATACAGGAGTCTACGATCTTCAGGTGCTCCAGAATGTTGCCAAGCCTGTCAATTATGCGTCCACGACTGGTCAACGACTTCTGCTCTCTCTGCCTCACAACCGGCATGCACATCCAATACGAAATTGTGCCAAACACTCGACCCGTCCATGGCTTTTTCTTAAGTATTCCTCCTTGCAGCCAACACGCTCAGCAGGATCAAGTACAAGACGAGCTCAGGTAACGTGCTTGTGCTCTGTAGTACATCAGCATGATCGCATAACTCACCCCGACGAAGCACTTACGAGTCCTACTATGGTTGCAGGTGTTGCACTCAGCGTATGCACCATGGGCAGAGTCCCAGAGTGGATGACGGACAAAATTGGGGCAGGTGCATCCAGCTGTCTTGCAGCTGCCGTACGTCACAGCCATGGATGTGAGTGATGTCTTTGGTCTGTAAGGTTGGACAGACGGACTTTTGGCGCGAAATGTGATGAGTGGAAGTCGGGTTGGTCGCAGTGAACGACCATATGTATGTCTCTCGCTGCGCGGCTCAACACACCAGTCAGTATTACTGTCTGTCCGACGCGAGTTCTTGCATGTGATAGACCGGAACACCTACGACATTCGACGATGGCGCACATCCTTCGTTTCTTCCATGGCGAATCAAGACTGGAAAAGAGTCTGACATGCTGAGCAAGCTGTAGTGTAACAGCTTCGTTCAGTGTGCCGTGCATAGGCTGCTTGGCACTGCAAGAGTACATGCGGGTAGTCACTCTGTACTTTACCGCCTACGACAGGTCGTGCCCGCTATGCACTACCTTCGACGGCTTGTTAGCACGCGGCTTGGAGACGCCTCAGCCAGAGATAAAGCCGGCCAGAGCACCCGACGACCCGATCGTGTACATCGCGAACAAGGTACCCCATGGAAGATTCCCGTTGTAAGACCTAATACGTTCGACATGGCCAAGCTGAAAGAGGGTCCGAATCGAGTCCTTGGCACCAGATATCTTGGGATTGATGACTGTATGTCCACCGAGAAGCCGAAAATGGGAAGGGGGAAGAGATCGCAAGCAAGGGGTCACCTTCAAGACGAGCTCGCGTTACAGACTGGAACGAAGGAAGTCCAAAGTACATTAACATTGTCCTAGGCCAATCTATGGTTCAGCACTTGCGCCGTCGGATCTGAAGGATTCCAAGTTAGGTACACCCTGCCTTCCATGCCTCGCCACAATTGCGAGAACTATACCAGCATCCGGTCCCCGATAAGACATGCTGGTCACTCTCTTGTTGTTCGCTGGTCCTTTGACAACGAGCTCTAACCCAGCACGATACTACTCTTCCAAGTGCTCTTCCATTAGATCGCACCAGTCAAGAGGCATGTAACCTTCAGCTGCTTCTCTCAGAAGCTGCAGACTAAACGAAGTCATCGCTACGAGCCTCGTCGCCAGCGTCGACAGCACTTCTGACCACGTGAAACCAAAGGCGAGCGTCACCTGACGGAGCTCAAGCTCGGCCAAAGTGTGTGCTGACGCCGACAAGAAGCTGTATATAGCTTCTGCGGGAACTCTCGAGTGGGCCAGGCTGAATGTTCTCAGCTTCATCAAGACTTTCTCCGCAGGTATCGTCGTGCCCAATTGACACCTGATCGAGATGTGCAGAGCGTCTAGCGCCACGGCACGGCAGAAGACCTGCTCAATCCAGTACGGGGCGCACTCATCGTCCAGGCGTAGCTCTGCCGATTTCAGCATGGAGAACCCAAAGCTTCGACCCTGATGTGCGGGCGAGAGATGAATGCGCACGACTGATACGCCAGGAGAGCCCAGTACAAGAGTACTCGCCTGGTTCTGGAAGCGTGGTAGACTGAGAGCGGAGCCTTGGGATGATGGATCTGTACCAGGCTTGAGCTGAATTGACGTTATTGCCAGATCACTGCTTCGAATTACGTCTCTTGCAAGAGCGAATACTGGGCTTTGATCGGACCGATCGAACGCTTTTGGTACGAAGAGATTCCGTACCACGGACATTTCCGAGCAAAGATCAAAGTTTACTGCAGCGATGCGGTAATCTCGAATCACTATCGTCTCGGGGCGAAGCCGTTGCTGCCGGAAAAGAGCTTGAAGCGCTGCAACGCCGATCTCGCTTGATACGACTGTACCAGCATCGTTCCGGGGCCAGATGTCGTAACTTCGCTCAAGAGACGGCAGTTCCGAAGTGACATACGGATCGAGCGATTCACTGTCGTCAGCGATGCTGATGACGTTCACATGTTTTGCCAAGTCTTCATCTGCTGCCAGGGTCTCCAGACGCTGAATGTCCGACCCCATAAGGCTTGTTCTCCAGGTGCTCAGCCATGAGTCTGCTATGGCTTGCATTGTCATTTCGGGGTCTGCGCATGCTTGACGGAAAGCTGCTAGGTCTGAAGGATTGAGGTATCGCGCGCTGGACGGATTTGATCAGCACACCGTGACCGCTCTGATGCTGGAAAGTCGCATACATGCGCTCCAGTGGGTGCCCAGGGCTTATGTTCGAGCTTGTATTTGGCATCATGTCGACCTGTGGTGAAGTTGATCGGGTAGACGAGGGCAGTCACGGCTGGCTTGTGAATGTACTTGAATGGAGTGGATTTTGCTTAGCACTTCCATGATGCGCGAGTGTCAGCTAGCCCCAAAGCGTCATACACCAAAGGTGATCGATCGTCAGACACCATCGATCAAGCGATAGGTGAGCTCACTCCTTCGCTATGGTCACGGGGAAACTCTAAGCGTCCACGAGAGCTTCGTTTAATCCGCCAAGGCACGCGGGTCGCACGCTCCGGGCCATGCGGCGCGACTCCACGCAACTTCGTGGCACAGTCGACGAAGAATCGGCCATAAGACAGTCTTTTCACCTCATTATGCTTCGGACCCAATGTAGGAGATCTCGTTACTGAGAGCTTCTTAAGAATGAATGGGGAGTATGCGGTGTACGCAATCCCTCGAAGCTCTACAAGTCATCAGGGTGGGGTGGGGTGATACCAAAGCGACCTTCGTAACAAACCATCTACTCCTAACCTGATACTGGAGCTATCGGGCCTTGCTTGCTGCCCTAGACACGCAAGACGTTGAACTGACACGTAAGAACAACTTGAGCTCATTCATTAGCTGCGGAGCTTCGGCATAACACAAGATTCACCTCGCCAAGACAGCCGACGTGCCTCACGACAGACTCCAAGTTCTCCATCACGTTGCTCGTGCCGCAAGCAATGGATCGCCTTCAGAGTCACGTATAGGTGTGACAATCGGATCACTGCAAGCGACACGAGTACCTCCTTCTCAGTCGCTTCTACACAAGTGCCTCTCGGCTTCCGGAAAACCCCAAGCAGAGCTTGCTGCGGACTCAAGTCTTGGTGGCTGAACTTCAACATCGACTGCTCAGCCATCCATGGCAGTCTCGTAGGATACAGCTCTTATCAGGCAGAGCGAGCTGATCATGACTTGAATACACCAACCCACAGCAGGTATCCAAAAAGTCACCGCTCCATCCCATGCTAATGGACCCTCCTGACCGTCGACAATGCCGCAGCCGGAACATACAGCAAGGGTGCCACAATGTTGAGTACCACAACGTATTTCCTAAAAGCGACAGTTTTACGACGGTCCCACATTATGGCGTATGCATAGGCAAAACTTTGGACCATGAACGGCGGCCAGGGCATCGAGTACAGGATCCAGAAAAGGTCGTTGAAAGCCTGTGTGATCTCCGGGTCTCTATCGAGGCGATAATGTGCAGTAGCCAGAACAATTCCTGGCAGAACAAATACGAGCGTACCTGCTGTACCACCGGCGAGCTGAATCTGGGCAACGGCAGGATGCAAGCCCGGGATCCTTCCCATCTGCGCTGAGCATGCGATTGTGTACGGTATGAAAAAATTGTCGAGAAGAGAATCAGAGAAGCACCCACCTGGACGCCTTTCTCATGAGTCCGGTAATGGTTTGCTGTCCGTTGGGCATCCCAGAACGGAGAGATAGGCGGTAAGAACTCAGCGGACGCGAGGCCTGCCGCGTTGAAAATGGAGGTCAAGAGGGCTCCGCTCGCGCATAAGTATTGGAATGTTTCTGGTTCTCGCCATGATCTGCGGCGTTTCTCGACACTCGGTGAATCCATTGCTTGTAATATCCTCCGATGGCAAGAACCTGGGTCGAGTCAGGTTGAATCTTGTCGGCCGCCGAAATGAGAGTGTCAAAATAAACAACCACGCTCACTGAGGAACAGCATGGTAGATCTGGCAACAGTGGGCGATGCGGGCTCTTAAACCAAAGTCGCCTTGCGGCTAAGTGTGTGCACCCAAGAGGATCGGCGCAAAATTTCCAGAAACGTCAAACGCAACTCTACTGCATACGGCAAGTATGCACAAAACATTATCGGTTTAGTGCAACCTGCAACACAGACTAGATACTCAGGGCTTTGGGTCTCATCACTCGATCCGACCGCATGCATGCGGCCACCTGATCTCGAACCGATTGTGGTGTGATTGGACTTCGCATGCTGGTCTAGGCGTGCAAAATGTTGAGCTGCTATATAAGGGTCAATGGAGTTATCTAGCACATACGACCACAAGCCAATGATCTTAGGGCATCCCTTCATGACTGAACAGATCTCCGGACCTTCGCTTGTCAATGCTACAGAAGGTGTCACTATCTATCACAAGGGCTGTAACAAGATTGATGATTCCCTTCGAATGTCCGCGAAACATCCAAACGATCCACTAAAACCACTGGATGATAACATTTTGCACCTTCTTCAGCACGACCCAGTCTACCCCTTCCTGTTTCGTGCAGACAGCGATGGCATCGAATGACTTTTGAATGCTCTCGCAGTCAAAGTCTTGGCCGGCCAGCTTACGGATGCGCGGCAGCTGTTCCTGAGCGACTAGCGGATCGTGGAATGCCAGAGAATCGCAGCCAGCATCAAGTAGCTCTTCTGCGAATGCAACCGCCGGTGAGAAGTCGACCACACTTTGCCCAGGCTTGAACCCCATGCCGACGACAAGTATCCGTGTAGTACCGCCGGCATGCTTCTTGCATTGGCTGAGAAAGTCTCGAGCAATCAGTCGTGGGCGGTTCCAGGTTGCGTCGGTTGCTTGCTGCAGGAGCGGTAAGCTGTTGTTGGCCATGAGATAGAATGGGTTGACCGGGATGCAGTGACCACCGACTCCGAGTCCAGGCTTGAAAGATTGAAACCCAAAGGGCTTCGTGGCAGCTGCCGCGACGACTTCATCGACATCGATCTGTTGCTGCTCGCAGGCGTCTGCAATCTCGTTGACATAAGCAATGTTGATCATGCGATAGCAGTTCTCGAAGAGCTTTGTCATTTCAGCGATTTCCGGTTTCGAACCTGGCACCACGGTTTGGAATGCTTGAGAGTAGACTTTGTGCATGCTCAGTAAGGCTGGCTCCGTCAAAGCGCTGATGATCTTGGGAATCTCGTGGGCGGGAGGCAAAGTACGGCCCGGGTCGACTCGCTCTGGCGACATTCCGCAATGGAACTTGGCCTTGTATGGACCGAGCAAAGCGCGCGTCATGCCAACAGAGACACTCGACTCGATGACGATCGTTGAGCCGGGACGAGCATGACTGGTGACCATGGCAATCGCTCTGACCAGGTGATCGGTGTTGACGGACCTGTCGTTGCGCAACAGAGTTGGGACAGAAATGCAGAAGTGAGTCGCTTCCTTGAGGATTTCTGGTGACGACGAAAGGCGGACATTCTTCAAGGATGCAAAGTCAGACCGGATGCTGTCGAGACGACGTTCGGAAATGTCGAAACCTATGGCTGGAAAGACGGAGCCGAACTCCTTTAAAAGTATCTCTCCGACAAAACCAACACCCACGACACAGACATGCGGGTCACCATCAGAGGCAGACCGGTGAATGACTCTACTCATGGCATTGTTGGCCTCGACGGCACGCAAGTTCACGTTGCTGGTCTGCTTTTCTACCACCTGATAACCTTGTTCGAGAGATGTATCACTTCAAAAGCTGTCAGCGAGGAACGACACGAACGACTTGGGAATACTGACACAGTCAATAGGCTCATCTCCAGTGCCGATGAGCGCCTGCGTTCCCCGAAGAGCTTCGGGGCATTGTATTCCAGGGTCGTCTCGACATGCGGCAGCAGAGCCGGCCCAGCGGCTGTCGACATCATCTTTTATGGCAAACTGGTCGACTCAAATGGAGCAATTGCAGGGGATATATATGTCTCGAGAGAGCTGAACAGCATCTTGGAGAGTACGGCTCGAGGCTCGATCCACACCGAGGCATGATCCACACCAGGTCCCGGAGTGACAGACAACGGATTCAAAGCAACGGCCATGGCCATGACAGTTCTGGTCAAAGATGACTGCAGCGAGCTTAGTGATGTGGGCTATGCGGTTCAAAGCGAGCACAGAATATATCTCTCGGCCATGGTAAAAAGCAGCGTCGATGTGAGGCAAGTATAGTCGGACTGTGGAGATGGGAGGGGAGGATGACAAGAATGTTCTTGACCATGGCCAAAGCCGCGATGAGATGTGGTAAGTGTAGTCGACATCTCAACAGGAGAGGGCCAGTGGATGCTCGTGTGAATGAACGGGGCGCTGGACAGAAGCGGACGAGAAGGACACGACCGCGTGGTCAAGGGCGAGGAGTGGGTAGAGCGGCTGATATCAAGCTCTCAGCTCTGCATCGTGGGCTTTCTCTCCTATGCGTACTGCTGTTTAGTCATGGACGGAGGCTGCTTCGCCCTGTGGCCAGATGCTCTGATGTGACCTCAGGCTTCCATCTTTACGGTTGATTTTAAGCGAGCCAATCAAACGCACGCCACTCGATGTCATGCGCTTTGCTTGGCGTTTATAGAAGCGACCTCCTGGCGTCTGGGCCCTGAAGCTTTGTATTCTCCTCTCTTTGTTTACACGGATATGGGCCGAGCCGAAGGGCCTACGGGCTTGAAGAGACGTGCAGAACAATGATGCAACTGTGAGACAAAGAGCCTTACGCGTTGGGAACCCCTCCGCTGCTTGTGAGGTGCATGCTCCGTGGGTACCGACACTCCCGCCGCGTGTGTATTCAGTTGAGCTACTGAAGCTCCCGTCTCAGTCTCAATCGATCATTGCCATTACCATCCCAGCATGTGACGCTGGAGCAGCGACTTGAAGCGTGTCCGTTCGGAATGCGGAATCATGAGCACGCTTGGAACGAGTCTCGTTACCACCCCACAGCTCTCGAAGATCATGAACGACGGCGCTTCAGCTCGGATTGGCTTCCACTGCCAAATAGTCAGCAAGCAAAACAGCAGGGTGGTGTGCCGAACTTTTGTCGACGCCTTTCGATGCCCTACCCGAGTCACTCACCTGCAGCATGTCACCCTCGGGGGGGGGGGGGGGGCAGACAACCCATACACGGCGGTCGAGCAGCTTGCAACAGAGGCGGCATCGGTGGGCACACATTGGTCGGAGCGAGGGTGACACCGACCAATCTCCTGAGCGTACGTGGTGGCTGCAAGACACGCACGAAGCACCTACAAATGAATCCCGTCGCAGACCTTGGTGGCGGACTGTGGGCCACCGATCGATATGACTTCGCGACGAATGTATCGTCTGTCCGGCCACAGAGGGATTCGCAGTTTCTAGGGAGTGAAGGTATAGCCCCGGATGAGATTTCGCAACGCCATCGGTCAGACTCGACTTGGACTTCCCCTTCTACCACCGCGGCCAACGATGAGCAAACACGCTCCAGGAAGCGCTGGTCATGGAAGCGGATCTCAGGGTCATCGCAAGAACAGCGGCATCGATGGCCCTCTTTCCATAAACAAGAGTCGACGCGAAGGGCGAGAAGCTTCGATCTGACGCAGGCCGCGGGACGTAGGCTTTCCACCATATCGCTGCCGGCTACTGGGACGAGACGATTCTCAGTCGCCTCTGACGTCGCTTTGGGACACAATGGTCGGCAGTCGATCGTGTCCCACATGACGGAGGGAGTTTTCAGTCCAACGGAGGAAGAAATCGAGAGGTTTTACACGACCCCAGGACCGGGAGCGTTCGACCTCGATGTGGAGAAGGGGCTTGCTCCAGATCAACAGCCGGTAAATCCCGCTCGGATTTTGACACGCAGAGAGCTGCTTCATCAGCGTCTGGTGTTTGCGTCCATCGTCTTCGCCTTCAACGTAGCGTGTATTGTGGTCAGCGCGGTCGGATACTCAGGCGTGTGGGTTTTGTGTGTGATTCTGTTCTTCAAAAGTAAGGACTTCCTGTCGGTGTGGATCCAGGTGTTTTGTCGGATATACTATGCGATCAAGAAACTGTTCGTGGCACTTCCACCTCGAAAAGCCGCTTGGATCCTGAGCCTCATCCCGGCGTATTCCGAGTCGGAAGAGCAGATTGTCAAGACTCTGTTCTCGTTGCGCGATAACGGGACTGGGCAACATCGTCAGGTCATGTGTATCATCCTGGATGGCAAGCCCAGACCGATCAAAGAGCATATGACCAAGGTGGTTGCCTCTTTCGAACGACAATATGTCTCTCTCAAATGGAAGGTCGGTACGTTGAAAATTGATGCCGGATTTGTGGACGATATACCGACGCTGTGCATCGAGAAGTCGCCTAATGCTGGCAAGAAAGACTCTTTGGTGCTCTGTCATGACCTCTTCAATCACCCTCGGGCCAATATCGACAAGGACGTGCTTCGCCTCAGAGAAGAACTCTGGACCACCATTTTGCCACAACTGACCAAGCTGCCGGACTTCGAGGCCTTCGACTCCATTTTTGGCACCGATGCCGACTCGACAATTCACCAAGGCGCACTCGCTTCACTGGCAGACGCATGTCTAGCGGACCCCAACGCCATCGCAGCGTGCGGCTTCGTCTTCGTCGAGTACGAGGCAGGCCTCGAATGGTCGGTTTGGAACCTCTACCAGCAATTCCAATACTCGTTCGGCCAGATTGTCCGGCGTGGGGCAGAGCATTTCACCGGCAAAGTCACCTGTCTCCCTGGCTGCATAACAATGATTGTAGTACGTCCCGAAATGGCCGGTGCAATCCAGAAATACGCAAAGCCCGTCACAGACTACCCTGTCCTGCGCCATCAGGTCCAGTATCTTGGCACAGATCGGCGTCTCACGTACTCGATGCTCTCGCAGGGGAAGCATCTCCATACGCTTTTCGTGCCTGAAGCAGGGTCGGAGACGGTCGCACCGCAAAGTCTGAAGCATTACCTCAGCCAACGTCGCCGCTGGGGAAGTAATGCGTATTTCAACAACTACTTTTACCTTGCGGGTGAGAACATGATTGTGATCACGCGGATCGCGGCTCTTATCGAGGTCACCCGTCTCAGCATGGTCTACTACCGCGTCTTCAACACCGGCCTCTTCCTTTATGGCGTAGCCACCAACTTCAAGCTCATGAAAATTTTGCCGTTGCTCGCGATCTCTTTCACGCCGTCGGTCTGGTTTGCTTTCGCGGTTGTCTTTCTGAATGGCCACCTTCGGAGGAACTGGCATAAGCTGCTTTGTGGATTCATCATTAACCGCTGTGTCAGCCCGTTCATGAGCATTACGGTGTTTAGTCTTGTGGCGAGGAATCTGGGAAGCCAGGTGTGGGGGATCAGTGGAGTGACTGCGGGCACGAATGTCACGCTGGCGGTGGCTACGCAGGCGATTGCGGAGGAAAAGGCGGCCGAGCGGGCGAGTGAGGATCTGTATGATAGGAAGGACCTTCAGGTGTGAGAGTGGAGGCAGTGTAATAGCTGGCATATAATGTAAGATTGCTTCTCTCAGCACATACGACCGTAGGCCAATGAAAATTAAGGATCCAAATCAACTCACAGACTAAAACCGCAAGTACGCTCGTAACTGAATTCAGTCACTGGCCTGTAATGACAATCTCGACTGTCGACGCCGCTAGATTCAGTGCTATCCGCCTAGACCCTAAACTGCGAGAATCTCGGCACAAGATAGTCATAGGCTCCCTGCCTGAAGGTGTCCGTAGTAAGCGAGTTACCAAGCAGTCCAAAGTTCAACAGCTGGGTGGTAGCATTAGTCCAAGTAGGCCAGTTCCTGATCAGCGCATTGGTATTGCTGGCCGAGTTCGGGTTGAGATCATTGATGAAGTTGACATAATAAGTATGGATCGATCGTCCAGGGATCGTCGTCCCTGACGGCGTGAAGAACGCGAAGATCACGTCTGTGGCATGGAACGTGCCAAGGATGGGAGTGCCGTATGCGTAAGTCGAGAGGTAACTCCAAGCCGTGACGCCTTGCTTTGTGATGGCGTCAAGGTATGCACGGCGTGTCAGGGTGAAGGTAATGTCACCGAGGATAGCGGCGATCCTTTTGAACTGAGGGTATATGCTGTTTAGAGCGCCGGTCCTGAAGGGCGAGCCGTCGGGTTGGCCAGCGAAGATCAGGTTGGAGTATTGAGCTGTGAGACCTCGCATGTTCTCAATGGCGTTGGGATCGGTTGGGAAGTAAGTCGCTAGGTAGGTCACAAGCTGGTCGTTGGTGGTGATGTTCTGTTTGGGGTCAGCTTGTGCTCGTGGTGTCATGTGATGGTGCTCAGACGTACTGATTGGACCAAGCCGAACAATGTACCCTCATCCTCCTGGTCACCAACAATGATTGGAACTTTGGCGAAGCGTCCGGCTGCGATTGCAAGCTCTGGGCTTTGCGAGAAGAAGTTGTTGCCTGATCGCTCGGGTTAGCAATCGAGCGACTCGCTTATGCATAATGCTGTGGACTTACCGGGGTCTGGACGTGGCAGATATGACAGATCAAGAGAGCGATAGCTGAATATACCTGGCACTGAAGTGACTGCTCGCTGGAAGTCGTTGTACGGGAGAGCGCGGAGACAGCTGAGTGAGTTGGTCGAACCTGCACAAGAGCTGCTGGCAACCACCTTGTCGTAGATTGCTTGTGCTTTCGGCGTAGAGACATCTGTGGCCGGGATGACTGCGCCGCTGTTCATGATGCCTGCTCGGAAGAGTGGCTTGCCATTGTAGGTATGCTATTCAATGTTAGGACGCAACGGGCTGATCGGATGTCATTTGCCAAGCACTCACATCACCTCCATTGATGATAGTATGATCAAGAACACTGATCGCTCCGGCACCTGTGGTCATGTCAGACTGTGCAGCCCAATCACCACACAATGCCATGAGTACTTACTCTCGCCCCAAATCGTCACCTTGTCTGGATCGCCACCAAAGGCGGCAATGTTGTCTGCAACCCATTGCAACCCGAGGCGTTGATCACGCAGGCCAAGATTGGTCGATCCTTCGGCGGCGAGCTGTTTCCCGGCCAGAAAGCCGTAGCCGCCGACTCTGGGAGAGTATTAGTGATTCCCGTCTCAGATACGAACATGTATTGCGTACCGGTAGTTCACAGCCACGTATATCACGGGCTTTCCAAGGTTCACACTCGATGTGACGAAGTTGGTTCCATCATACCTGCAGAGCATTCCCGTTAGCCGAACGTTCGGTCTTCGATTCGAGCGTGCACCGACATGGAACTCCATCCAGCTTCGAATCCTCCTCCGAAGATCCAGAAGATGACAGGAAGCTCGGAGCTGCTCGTCGTGCCGGCAGGACGTTGAACAGTGATAGTCAAGCAGTCTTCCTCTTGATTAATAGCAGTCTGACCGATGGGCGAGTTGATCACCTCGCCGATAATATCGGAGATGATAGAGCTAGGCAGTCCAGCGAGCTGAAGATTGGTGTCGAGATTATCCACCTGGAACGCAAATTGAGGGCACGCCGCAGCTGGCGATGTTGCTTGGAACGATGCCCCGGGAAAGCGTTGTGTGAGTACTTGTGGTGGGCGAAGACGAAGATTGCCGACCGGTGGCTGTGCATATGGGATGGCGCTGAAAGATTCCTGATGATGAGGTCAGTCGCTGTGTCACTGTCACGGGGGAATCGACTCACTATGCCGCTAGCGGTCTTGCCTATGACAGTTCCGTTTCGAATTACAACTGAAGGGGCGGACTGACGCGCATCCAAAGGGACAGCGAAGACGGTTGCCACAAGGGCGAAACCCAGAGAGATGGCCCACATGGAGGACGGACGGAAGAGGCTATTCAGGTAGTAATGCCTTGGATACACAACTTGACAAGCCTCGATGAGCCCGTGCGCGCTCACTCCTACCTGTTCACGTCGCTGCTATGAGCAGACTCTTATACACGACACGCTTCCCCACGCCTAGCAACGAGGTGCATTGGCGCGCAGAGCGTTGGCCCAGGCCCATAGCGTAGCCGTTCCTCTCGCTGGTTCATCAGCGCTGCCGGCACCTCAGCGTGCAGCTTCTCCGCATCAATCTGGATATGTGTGCTCGCGCTCCAGCTTGCATACATACACCACTGTGTCTCGGGCGTCTTAGCAGTCCAGAATTACATACATCGGCCATGGCTGCTTTGGGTGACGGTGAGTGTTGACTGTCGGCATGGACCGTCCGTAATCCTAGCCGATGGAGCAGGCAAGCGACGTGATATCGACATCCGGCAGGCACCCGCGCCGTTGCTACTCGGCCATACAGAAAGAGATTGGCTACATCGTCTCGTCCCCGTCTGTGTCGTTTGACTCTCAAGATCGGCGCGCTATATATATATATATATATATATATAGGAACGGGCATTTCTCCGGCGGGATGCCCGTCACCGCGGAAAGTGCAGCTGCTCTCATCGGGAACGACACCAGCACGCGACACCATCAACCACAGGGCACCGTTGCAGGCTGCAGCGCCATCCTGCAGGTCCGATAGTATCTTCCTATTGGCTTGTCATGCACCATGCCTGACCACGAGGACAATATCTCCTAGATCTGCATCCTTGCTGCGCAATCCAGCCACACCTCCGCGTCGTGTCCGGACCATGCATCTGGGTGAGATACACGCTGCAGGAAGCACCAAACGAAGGCAAATCATCTGCCAGCCCACCGAATGGCGACGTTTATTTGGCCAGCACGCCTGTCGGCCGTAAAGAATCCTATGGACCCGGAGTCAGCTCTCTAGTCTATGCCGTACAGCGTCGACAAGCTTGGCCTCTTTACTTTGCACCGAGGCCGCTGTCTATGTTTCTTTCACATGCCCTTCCTGAACGGAGTGCAAGTCGAATACTTTGCGACAACATGTCGTCCAAAACGGGCATCAACGCCCTCCTATCTACGGTCGAGCTCGAAGATGTCTCGCAGACCAACCGAACTCTGCCCTCTGCACCTCCCAGCTCCTGGTGCTAGTACTTGTACCGGAACTCCTTATTCTCTCGATCCGTCAGATCTGCGAACTCAACATCCCGCTGGTGTGCTGTTCCAACCATTTCCCGGTCACGCTTGCGATTTTGCCAGGTATAGTATGTTAAAAGGCAGACAGTCAGCACTATGGCCACCGAGTCAACCGCGACTATGGTGACCTTCGCAGGGGTATAGCTCGGAGCATCCTCGTTGCGGACGGTTAGAGGCCCCAGGATATTGCCCAAGCAAAAGCTCATGAGAACGACCGCATTAGTGGTGACCTTCTTGGTGTGTCCACCTGTGTTCGCCGCCGCAAACGAGCATGCGCAGGGGAGGAATGCACCAACTACATGCGTGATGTAGTTTCCTGCAAGCTTGCATACACGTCAAGCTTGTCTGGTTCAGGTCCGACTGACAGTGTAGTGGCCGTGCATCCCACATCGAGGAAGATCTTCTGCTGTATTCGGACCTCCGTTGCCGGACAAAGCTCGAGACCGAGAGACCACGACAGCTTACCCAGTATCGAACGCATGGCTCTTCCGGCCTGGAGAACGTCAGTCGACGAAGGAGGCACCAAAGCGTCACGACGTATCACATTTTTTTTTGCCGACATTTCCTTTCAGGTCAGTCGAGGACGGTATGAGAGCATCTCTCTTACCATCACATGGTGCAGGTCAGACCGATGACGAGCGAGAGCTTTGTACATGCACAACGCCTCGAACTTTTGCTCCCCTGACTCTTCTCCCTCCACCAACGACTCGACTCAGAAGACGACCGCATGTTAAAGCTTTCACAAGACACTGGAAGAAACTCAGGCCGTTCGAAGTTTCGGCATGTGCCAGTTCTGAGAAAGCCGTTCACTGGCGTCGCTACTCGTTGTCGGCACATACTCACGAGCTCTTCGTAGCTTCATCATGGCTACATGAAGTTTCATCGCGGAGAACTTTCTTTGCAACAACCACAACCAAGATCTACACAAACGATGACCACCACATTTGACCAGCACTATTGGGAGTTCCATCCTCGACACCATGGCATGTACAGGGGGCATTGTTGCCTTCTACATCGTGGGTGCGTTCTGCTTTGGACTTTTGCTGTACGTTCTCTGCGAATTCCACAAGTCTGAACTCATCGAGCGGGAATTCGTCTGGCGTCACTGTCGCAAGAAGTTCTTGAAGATGGTGGTGGAAGGCCTGAGGGACGACGATCAGAGGCTTGATCCAACCTCCGACCCGTACCATCTGCACGCAGGCCGCACCCATCGACGCGCCTATGCGCTCGTTCGCAGCACTCTGGAGGGAGAAGAGGAGAACCCAGGATACTGACTGGGATGCTCTGAACGCGAAGGTGAGTGATTCTGAAGCCTAGGAAAATGTAGCTTTACTAACATGACATAGTCCAAGGAGAGAGAGAGAGCTCGAGGCGAAGCGCGATGTGCTTGTACTCCGTCAGAAGCTCAACCAGACGATCGCGAGTCATCGTGCTCAGCTAGCAGATTTTGCTCGTGAGTTGGCGAAGTAGCAGCCGATGGCCTCGAAGCAGATACCTTGGGCATGAAAAGGCACACAAGCGCCATTATTACCACGAAAAGTGGAATTTGCTCCAGACAGAGCAGAGGTAGACGAGCCTGAACGAACTTTTGGCCAAAGAGACGAAGGGCGGAGCACTTTGGCAGCTGGGCACTCTCAGGTTCACAGTCAGGTGATGCTGTTGGAAATAGCGCTGGGTGGGTTCACACGCATTATTTCTCGTCCAAATTATCTACTGCGGGAGGACAACGCAAGCGCGACTGTCTTGTCTACCAAACAAAACGTTTTAAGATGCTTCACGACCATTCACCGTCTCGTAATGTCACATGCTCCGCGATATCAAGTGATTGACGAGTGGCAACTCGCCGTTAACCCCTACAATGAAGCGTGCAATGCTCACAAGCCGCTCGGGGTCTCACGAGATAGGTGGCATCTGTTCCTGTCGAGTCTTATAGCGGATATCACAACGTTGATGAGCTGCGCATCCACGACATCACACACCGACAACTGACTGTTATGCAACATACTTGGGAAGAGATTATCAATCTTCATCGCAACATCTGCTGCAGGAAGCATGTTTTCGGGATATCTGCAGTCTGGACTCTACTCCGGCATGGACAGCAAGCACGGCCTAGCAGCATGGCGTTGGCTTATGATCTTCGATGGCATCATCGGCATCCCAGTGTCGCTGTACGGATTCTTTGCTGTCCCGGATAGTCCTACCAATACGAGGGCGCTATGGCTGAATGCCAGTGATCGCGAGATGGCCCGGACCAGGATGGAACAGATCGGTCGTAAACCGCCAGCCAAACTGACGTGGAAAATTGTGAAAGAAGCACTGTCGATGTGGCCTATGTGGCTATTCCCAATCGCCTTCTCTTGCCATGTCCTTGGTATTCGCGTGTACAACTACTTCAACATCAACCTGAAGAGCACGGGCCAGTATTCCGTGCAGGACGTCAACAACATTCCGACTGCTGGCTATGCATACCAGATTGTAATGGCGTTGATCTACGCTTGGGTCGGCGACTACTACCAAACGAGGTGGTGGGTCATTTGTGTTGCTTGCCTTATGTCGATGATCGGGACAGTCATATTGTGCATTTATCCAGAGCACAATACAGCAGCAATGATGGCCGGTTGGCTATTGACGTTCGGCGAGACTGGTGCTGGTACGTTGATGATGACAATGGTCAATGAGGCGTGCAGCTTTTTCCAGCGAGCACCGCATCATCACCATCGGGTGGACTGAGGCATTCTCGTATGCCATGAGCGCATGGGTGATATTGTCTACGTATCCATCTGGGGAGGCCCCAAGGTTCAGTATTGGGTATGAGATGGCCACGATGTTCTTCGCTATCGAGATTGTGGTCGTGATGCTCATCGCGTATTCAATGAAGAGGTGGCCGCCAGGTCGCGGTCGTTCATGGTCTAGTTGCCAGCCGCGTCCTGTTCGACGGTACTTCATGGCTTCCAACTTATGGCGACGGTGATAGGTGCGGGTGTTTTCGACGGTCCGATGGAATTACGTTTCCTTCGACACAAGGTAGTCCTGCACCATGCCGAGAATGACCGTGGTATCGAGCTCGCTAGTAGACCGGTATACTGTCCGCGAGTGCAATCTCTCTGTCGTTAGGCGCTTCCGCTACGAAGTTGTTCTGTGATTGCAAGGGCGCCGGAGCGTGCTGACTGCTGAAGCCATAGCCTTCAGTCGGTGCATGTTGCGATGAGCTGTAAGAAACGCTATGGCCGTTTGAAGGCGCGCTGCTTGGTGATTGCATAGAGTCCTTCGTGTTGTGCTGCTCGTACAACGGCGCCGCCAGTCCTGATCTTCCGTTCATCGTTCGTCCCCGTCTCTCTTTGCGCAGAGTGTGAAAGAGGAAACCACAACCAGCCAGTGCCGCGGCTAAAAGTAACCCCCAGGGGCACGGCTATACCGACTGCAACAGCTGTCATGTTGCCGTCGCTTTCAGACGAGGCCCGCCTGGTCACTGTTGCGATAATCGTCGTATTCGTGCCGCTGGTAGAGTTGTACGTCAAAGTCGCACCTGAGCTGCGATCAACAATGACTGTTCCAGCTGGTATCTCAAATGGCTCCGGAGGACCTCCGGCAGATGTGATGCACTCTTGTGAAGTTACGTGGAAGCCCGGATAACAACAGAAGTCGCCGTTGGGTTTCGTGTCCCGCGCAAGGTAGAAGGATATCGAGTTCTCAGTCGACACTTCGGGTCAAGTCAGCCACTGTCCTCTCTGTAGCTGGCCCGAACTGATCTCACCATCTGTGTACATAAGCTTGGGCAACCTGGGTTGCTGAATGTTGAATCTGTACACGCACCCCTCAGAGTTCCTGCAGCAGCTGCTTTGCGTTGCTGATGCGTTGCATTCTGTGACGTTTGTAGCTTCTGTGTGATCTGGGAAGTAGCACGTCCTGCTTTGTGATACCACTTCTTTCAAAAGAAGACACTGCGCCGCCAGGCCAACGAGAAGGCTACGCAAGGATGGCCCTCTAGGAGTTTGTGCGAAGGAAGATGGTGCAGGCAAAGCCCAGTTCAGGGAATCGAGGAAGAGGACCACTTACAGAACAATTCCTGGACGGACCACCAGAGCTGAACGTCGAACGAGGTACGTACGGCTTCGAGTACAGCTCAAGCCCTACGTCCTGTTAGAGGCACGATGTGGATGCATACAGGGTGTCACTGCCCAAGCACTGCCCACAAGCCTTGCAAGTGCTTTCAGCTCGCGCTTAGAGGCATACCAGTGACCAGGATAGCAATCCTTCGAGCATGCCGGACGATGTGGTCGCGGTGTTGGTTGCATCGCTTGGCAGTAGCACGGCACTTGCCAGAGGTGATTGCCAGGAAGCAAATCCTTTGTGGCGCGTACTGCGTGCCGTGGTCGATTTGCCTGGGGCTGTGGCCGCACATGCGATTGCATTGATTCCAGCCGGCAGGCGTTCTGTCGTAGAACGTCTGGACTTGAGAGGACATGGAGCAATGGGGAGGCAAGGCAAGATCGTGAAGACTTTGGTGAGGGAGAGGAGAAGATCACTGAGGACCGCAGAAAATGGGCAGGTCACGTGCATTCATCAAGTTCCGGTCGAGCGTCAGTCAAGATTTCATTCGGCCATGAACTGCGCTAGTACAGTATCTCCAGATCGCGAGCACATCTTGACATCGCGACAACTTCACTACCACCACATCTCATAGCACCGTCGATATGCCTCAAGCGCAGCCAGAACTGAAGAAGGTGAGTCGCACGTCTCAGAGAAAGAGAATGCTCCTCCCTGTACCAGCCCGACACCATGTCCCATGCGCCGTGAACATTTGAAAATATATGCTGACGATGAACACAGTACCTCGACAAGCGCGTCGAAGTCCAGCTCAATGGCTCGCGCAAGGTGATGGGAACCCTCAGAGGATATGATGTGAGATAACAAAATTCGCAAGGTCTGGCGCAAAGGCTGATGTGCTTCCAAGGTCTTCCTCAACGTTGTCCTCGATGAAGCCACCGAAAGCAAGCCAAACGGCGAGAAGGCACGACTCGGCATGTGTGTGATCCGCGGCAACTCGGTGGTCATGATGGAGGCGCTGGACAGGATCGACTCGGATAACAGACACCACGGTGGAAGGTAGAACGACGTTGGAGATCAAGCAGGAACAGGCTAGAGAAGAGAACAACTGTCGCGCAGGCATCGTCGCACGACGTGCGAAATTTGACTATTAAGGAGTGAAGCGCGCCCGGCGCAAGAGAGGCGCCACGAGGGATGAGCTTACAGGCGTTTGCCGCGCCAGATAGGGCAGAATGATACCACCAAAAAGTAAGGCTTCCTGCTTGCCTCTGCCATATCTGTGTCGTTATTTACATCTCTCCAACACAGGCGAACGCCTTCGTACCGGCTGCGACGCGAAGTCGTATGCTCATTGCCATCGTCGTCTCAAGGGTATCATACAGTCAGAAGAGAAGCCTCCCAGCGACTGCCTTATTCGAACTTCATAGCAGCGGACCAGGCAGCATATACAACACCTCAGACACGACCACCGCTTCGCCGCACATCCCCTAATCAGCTGCCTAACCTCAAGACCGCCATCCATAACACCACCCCAAGCACCCAACTCTTCCCTCCTCTCATTCTCCTTCCATTGTTTCTATCACGATCCCCACTCCCAGCTCCGTTATCATCATCACTGCTCCCCTCCCTCGAATTGCACTGCGCATTCAGATCCTCGTGTTCCATATCCACCATGATCCATCACACACTCCCCGAAATCCGCATTATTCGCCCCCGTCTTGCAATACTGAAAGCACCCATTGCTAACCATCACCGGCCCCTCACAACAATCTTGCAGGCTCTGAAGTGGTTCGCTCGAAGGTGGATACGAGAAACCGCAAAAGGCAGTACTGCACAGCGAACGAAGTGAGCTCACGTCCACGGCGTTCCACCGCAGGCAGATGTCAGAGGGACTT
Organism: Fulvia fulva; assembly: GCF_020509005.1. NCBI lineage: Eukaryota > Fungi > Ascomycota > Dothideomycetes > Mycosphaerellales > Mycosphaerellaceae > Fulvia > Fulvia fulva. Next base: position 2,631,892 of record NC_063014.1, on the reverse strand, counting down.
ACCTATTATTATCGAAGCCCCAGGGTATCTGCGATTGTGCGTCGCCGTTGCTATTGCACGCAGCTGAAGAGCTGTAAGCGTAGCAGATGATGGGGTGGGAGTATGGTAATATTGAGAGATACATACAGCTCCCGTTGTCGCCTCCTGATGGGATGGGTCCGGCTGCTGAGGCTGTCGAGGTGGAGTAGGGGACGTTTGCCATGATTTACGAGCGCGAGGGAGATGGTGACTGGGGAGGAGGCTTAGTCGTCGGTAGTAGTCTTTTAATGGTGGATGTGCGAGTGGTTGATGGTAGTGCCGGCGATTGATGGCAAGTTGCCTAGCAAAAACGAGTCCGCACTTCACCAGAACTGACCTCCGAGGAGAGGAGGTATTACACTGCTATCAAGACCTTCTTCACAGAACTCTGATGATGAATATGATGGAGCATACGCAACAACCCACCACTGAAACAGGGATACATTTGCAAATCACCACCTACTACCTCGCGAGAACATCTCGAGTCATCAAGCATGAGGAGGCCTGCCACAGCGCAGCAGCAGTGCAGCGGAGTACCCGTGCCTTGATCAACCATGGGCACACTGCTAGACTCTCAAATTGCGTTCAGGAACGAAAGATTTCCAAGGACCTCTTTGACAGAACCTTGACTCGTTTCAAGTTCTCTCGATGCTGGAACCTTGCCAAGCAGGTGCGAACAACCAGGGTTTGTGACAAATAATGCTGCCTGATATGGTGGAGGATGTGAAATTGCTCTCCCACTTTGAGATCGAAGGGTGGTGGGTTTGGACAGATTGGGTCGAAGAGGGAATTGCATCGCCGGAAAGGTGAAGAGTGTGGTGTTTAAGCAGGTCGAGATCGATCGTTCCGATCTGGTCTCTATAGACACGGGCTGTGAGGATCAGTCGCAGATACAGAGAGAAAAAGTGACAGCGTATCAAGACTCTCGAACATGTGGAAATATACCTATGCCAATGTACGACGACCTACCACAAATTCTGCACCGCGCCGCGTGATCTGTGCGAGTGACAGACACACCACCTAATCACCACCGCCGGGAACAAACCCAAGAAGATAAGAATGACATACGCTTTCGAATAGAGCCTCCCACCCCATGATCAACGATAGATCGATCACCTACCGGTACCTCCAAAAACGCCTTGCTCTCATAACCCCAGTCCCGCCTAAGAACGCTATCACCAAACAAGCAAGTTTCCGTACAAGCACCGTTCCAGCCAGCTGATCAGGAAATCTCAGTCGTCGCCATCATCGTCCTCATACCTATGTGTAAACGTGTCGTCTCAAGCGCATGGCGCTCAGCATACACCATTAATGTCATCGTGACTTTCCTTGATGCCATCACCATGCCCATTAACCCCGTTCGTCAACGCCAGCTTGGCCAATCCAGCTTCAAGACTGCCTCCATGCCCATTCATCTGAGGTGTCAGTCCGAACGTATCCCGGATAGCTTCACCAAACCTCTTGATTGCCTCATCGATCTTATCGAACGGCGCAGCAGCATATGTCGCGCGGAAGAACATCGTATCCCGCTTCGCAGCTCGGTCTGCACAGAACCATGACCCTTTCATCAATAGCGTGCCGTGCGCAATGATGCTCTGGAATATCTCCTCCTCGAGGTCATCGAAGGTCTGACTGTGATAGTTTGGATGTTTCTTGTAATCCAGCTGCAGCCAATGGAACATTCCCGCCATCGGCGGGACCCATGAGACGATATCCTTGGGCAGGTACTTCTCGCACGCCTGCATCATAACGTTCCGGCGGTTGGTATATTCCATGCGCATGTAGATCAACCAATCGAAGTATCCGGCGTGAGTCCAGGCCTCGTCGAGGAGCTTGTACAGAATCAACTGGCTGAAGCCGCTCGGTCCTTGGGTGCAGACGTCGGCGTGGGTGCGATATCGATCGCAGAGTTGTTCGGACGCTGTAATCCAGCCAACGCGGGTTCCTGGTGCAATGACTTTGGAGAAGGAATCTGAACGCATGACTCGGCCGTCAACGTCGATGGAGAGGAATGAGGGAACTATGGAGTGGAGGAACTCTTGGTGAGATGAGGGACCTGGAGCTGGGGAGCCATCGGGGCCTTTATAGGGTTCCATCTGCAGAAAGTAGTATGGTTCGTCTTCGAAGATGATGAGGTCGTGCTTTTGCGCGACTGCGTAGATTTCGCGCCTGCGCTGGATGTCTTGTGTGGATCCGGTCGGGTTCTGACCTGTTGGTACTGTGTATAGAACGAATGGCTTCGGTCCTTTACGGTAATCCCAGTTGGTCAGGACGGCGTCCAGATCCGTAGGCAGCATTCCATTAGAATCCATCTTGACCGCTGCGAACTTGACGCCCATCGGCGCAGCTGTCTCAACGGCAGCAGGGAATGTATACTGCTCGCTCAATACCCAGTCGCCTGGCTCGCAGAACATGCGCAGAGCAAAATCCCAAGCACATGTCGATCCTACAGTCATGGTGCAGCTCCAGTCCTGGTATGGAGGATTGTGGCAGATCTCCGTGTGCTCAACGAGCCACCTCAATAACTGAGCAGAACCATGGCCTAATCCGTACTGAGCAGCCGTGGCAATGTCAAAAGCAGACTTGCCCTCAGCCATATCGTGCATGCCTGCGCGAACGACATTGCTGCCTTCTTTGCCCTGGGCACAATGCCCGAGTCTTGGGATCTTCACACCGATTTCGTGAAACGGGAAGTAGTCGCTCGATGGTAGTCCGCCACCTAGAGAGATGATACCTGGAGTCTTCAGGTACCTTGCAGCAACCTTCAACGAACTACCTCCACGGCTCTGTGTCTCATGACTCAGGCGATCTAGGGTGTGTCAGCCTTACTTCGGGACCTTGGGGTACGATCAGATAATCGATCTTAGTCGACAAGGCTGTACTCACGATCCCATCGCTTAGCCAATGCCTTGTGGCTGTGGCTTGTTCGGCCTTTGAACTGCTCAACGTCTGCGTGCGCTGCTACTCCGGCAACAAGTCTGCCCGATGCGGCTCTTCGTTTGGCGACTTTCTCCGCCGTCAAGCGATCTGGGACGGTGAAAGTTGCAGTGTCGGTTTCAGGAAAGATGTTTAGATCGATTGTCGCAGCGGGAGGCGCCATCGTCGCGTACCGTGTCGACGGTGCTGTGATATGGAGAACTCGTGGGGGTTGAGGGTAAAGCAGTTACAAAGAAGTTGGCGATCAGGCGGGATGTTGCTGCTGTAGAGGAGTTCTGTGGGCTCGCCAGAGGCGGTGTGCGGCCAATCACCTTGATGGCTTTGGGTGAGAGATGGGGTATCCCGCGTTGCAATCCACGCCGTGCGTTGAAAGAGGCAATAGAGTCGTGGGATGATTTCTTCCTAAGCGGGTCAGATAACGGAAAGGAGCATGAACCTTTTGGAAGAACTGTCTTCTGATGTTCTGCTGTCCTCCTTCTTTTCTTTCACATCAGACAAAACAGTAAAATGCGGTGAAAGTCGTACGTTTGGCATGCGAGCAGCGTCGACGATAGGGCGCCAGGGACCGTCATCGGAAGCATCTTGTTACGAGAAGAGAATGAAATTAGCTTCGGCAGCCGCCAGCTTATCGGCCTACCAGAGGACAGCGTGAAAGCACACGACCAAGGATGCCACACCGCGGATGGCCCAGCCGGGTGTCAATCACGAAACTCTGCCATGATGCCATCGCCTGCATGGAGCGAGCACGTCGAGAGTTTACCGACTTTTGTATTGGCATTGGAGCTCTCCTCGAAGCTGTCTCCCATTCTGGACCGGCGCATCGCGAACCGAGGCGCAGAGAGCTGTTGTATCGGCCGAGACATGTCGTGGCCAGCTTTGGGTGGTCAAGCTTTGTTGCGAGCTGCAGGCATGACATGTGTTGAGAGGTGTAATTGTTTTCGACATGTGAAGGTGGTGCGGTGATGCGGTGGTGTAACACATGAAGTGATCTGCCGTGCAGACGCTGTGTGACAAAACTACTGCCGATCGGATGGAGCCGAAACCTGCTGAGCCTGCGAGTCTGCGACTGTCATCTCCCGCAATCCGCGAGCAGGAACGACACCCTCGTCTCGGACGAATGCGGAATTGCCGTAATATGATTGCCGTTCGCATACACCGATCAGCATGTTGCCGGACCCAGGAGACCTGCTCGCGGGTTGGATGCACCGGCAGGACCCAAGAGTGCACATCTCGGGTGCCACGTCCACGAACCACAGCGAGGCGGTGGGTTTCACGGCGACCACGTGCTTGTAGTGCCACAGCACGATATCAATGCGGTGAGAGTACTCCTTGCGCCAAGGGAATGAACCACCAAACCGCCGGGAGACTCCAGGTATCACCAACAGACGGCCCAAACTGGAGATATGCGTTGCACCGAAGACTACTTGTCGTGAAACACCGTCGCTGTGGTTCTTAACGACAGCAGCTAACTGTCCTTTGAGGGCCCCATCTAGCTGACTATTACATGGCCCATGTGGTCTTGACCGGCCGGCGGCGGATAGCATTGCACTGATGTCGCGCAAGATCTGCGATACGCCGTGTCGATGTATACATGATGTAGGTCACGGCCTGGCTCCGGCGGTGAAGTGATGTGTGTCGAGATTGTGGCAGGTAGTCGAGTCCAGTGGTATGGGCATGTCGCTATGAGGCGGTGTACGGCGAGATCGGGAGATCGGGAGAACGGCGCTGGGCTCTCATCGAACGAGGTGGCCGCCTCACTCCGAAGAGCATGGCAATTACAACCTGCTGAACAGGCGCCGAGTACATGTAGCTTCGTGGAAGTTGTCGGAGAGAGGCGCGCGCTCCAGCGGCTTCCTTCGCCACAAGCTTCGCCGCACCCCAGCAATCGCCGCACCCCAGCTCGGATTCTCGCGTTCCGACACATGGTGTTGCTGGCTTGTATCAATTGCCACACACGCTCAAAATACACGATATGTAGCTCAAATTGCTCAGAATAGCATCGCGAATACAGAATTTGAGAGCCTGTGGGCACTGTAGTGGGCTCCATGGTGTGTTGTTGTATGTGGTGAGGTGGTGAGAAAGCAAGAAACGCGTGAATCTCGACACGGGCGCATGAAGCTTTGGTGGGGCTCTCACCAAAATCCCATGCCGAAGCGTCAACACCAACCTCTCGGCAACACAACGTGTTTTTACGCGATATGAGTATGCAGAACATGGAAACAGATAGCTGCGAACATATTGGGAAAAGAATCAAGTTGATATGAGCAATATTGGTGGTGTTGATGATAAAAAGTCACTGGGGTGCGGCGATTGCTGGGGTGCGGCGAAGCTTGTGGCGCTTCCTTCCACGCGCAGTCGCCCACGACGCAGGGTTAGGCCGGTATCAGACAACGCTGCCCTGCTGTTTTGTCGGTGGGTACCTATTCTGTCACAGTCTCCCGGTGTGGAAGACGTGATGCGACTGACGGAAAACTGATTCCGTTCAATCTTCAATGTTCTGAACGTGAGGTTCTTGACGTGGCCACAACGTCAGAGCGCCTGCTTCAGGGATGCGAGGCAGGCGCAACGATCGGGTTTCCACCTCTGGCGCAAACGAGAAGCATTGAAGTAGAAGTTGAGTGGTATAGACATAACATCCGATCAAGAGAAGCGTTTGCATTGTAACAAACTATGGCTACAGCCGAGTCAAGCAGACTCATACAGAGCATGATAGAGGGAAGACAACATCTAAGTATATCTCCAGCAACGCTGCCAGGAGCATCTTCCAAGTGGGATAACCAATCATCCTCTTCGACCTCGTGCCTGCATGTTGTGTCGACTGAACACCTCCGTCGTTCAAACCTCAACCTTCACCTCGTCAGAGAAGCGCAGTCCGAGCTGAATCTCCTGCTTTCGAAGACTGTCCAGCCAGCCCAGATCGTCCCTCGGCAACAGGCAGTTGTCCACCACAGTGACCTCGTTGTTAGCAGCCTCTTCCTTGAAGCGCACATAGGCCGGGGTGTCGGCCTGCCCCGGGGCACGTTGCGACACGCTGCAACTACCGCCCAGGAACCAGCGGACTTCTTGTGCACGGGTCATTGCAACCTACAAGTCAAGTCAGTACACGTCTGAGGTATCAGAAGGAGCCTGGCACTCACATTCATCCTCTTGTCATCATCACAGAAACCGATGTCCTTGCGGCGGCTCTCCGAGGAGTATTCCTGGACCGAGCAGTCAATCATGCAGACAGATGCCTCAGCGCCTTGACTGGAATCGATGGTGAGGATTCTGGGCATCTGTGCGGTCGGTATGTTATACTTGCGCTGCAGATGCGCCATGGCCTCATGCCAGATGTCCATCTGTAAGCGATGTCAGCATTGTTGGCAACATGCACAATATTTTCGTGGCTTACCGCTCCCTTATATGCAACAATGATCATACACTGCTCCTCCATCTTCTCGCCATAGTATGCCCGCAACTTCCAGTAGATGCGGTCGAAGAAAACGTGAACGTGCTCCTGAACGAATGCGCTCTTCTTGGAATTGTCGCGTGTTCCACGGAGCTCGAGATAGTGTGTTCGGATGGACTTGTCCTCCTTTGCTTCGCTCGAGGGGGCGCCGAAGGATGTAGAACCAGCACCGATGAGGATGCTCTTGAGGCAGGCGAAGAGGCCAGGTTGCTTGTCAGCCAAGGTACCCTTGGTGCCCTCGCCGTCGCGCATACCACTACCTGAAAGGTTGTTAGTAATCATGACCGACAACGTGATATCTTACCACTTACCATAGAAGTTCTTGGATGGCCAAGATGAGATGTGGTGACTCATTCTGTGCTGCTCCACGAGCTCAACACACGGAAAGCCTTCTCTCTTGAGCCGAGAGAGCAACGGAATGTTGAGTCGCTCACTGAATGGATTGAACTGGACTCGTCCCTTGGCACAGGTATTGGTGGGCTCCAGTTGTCGTTCGTCGCCGAGCATGATCATGCCGGTGATCTTGGCTCGCCAATCTGGATGCAGGATCGCGGACAAGCTATCGATCTCCCTGTCCTTGCAGGCCTCGTCGAGGATGACGATCATGCCCTTGCACTCTACACCGTGCTTGTTCGATGCGAAATTGTTGACAATGTCATCACAGCGCACGTTACCGGTCGTGGTCACGACAAGACGCTGCTTGCTCATGAAGTGCGCTTTGCAGGCGTCATAGCTCTGCTGGTACTTTTGTACCGCTAGTTTGTTGTTCCAGTCGAAGGTTCCAGCTTGTGCATCGTCAAGGCATTGTCGGAGGACCTGCCAAACGTCCACTGGTTGCTCTCTACCGAGCTGTTCGATCAAGGTCTTCTCACCCTTGTGTGCGGCGTTCAAGACTTGTTGAGCAAGACCGAAGTCCTTGAACTGTGAGTACTTATCGCTGCTAGAGTGCAGCTCTGAGCGTATCATCTCCAAGTCAAAAACGTCGGCAAAGCCACTGTCGGTGGCAGGCGACGGCTCCGGGACGCTGGATGCGGGAACATCCAGTCTTGCGCTGGCTGCACCGCGATCGGTCTCGTTGGACGCAGGGCGAGAGGTACCGTGGTGTGCCTTTGCCTCTTTTTCGGGACTGAAGTCAGCTGACGGAGGGAACACCCTAGTCGCGAGCACTTCCTTTCCGCAGACAGTGGTGTCTTTTGGGAAGAGCTGAACAAGTTTCCTCATGAAGTCGGCACAGTTGCTGTTTGCCGGTGCCAGCACTAGGACATGCATATCCATGAGGTAGAAGAAGACGCAGATTGCCTGCAGGATCAAGGTCTTTCCTGTTCCTGCTGGTCCTGTAATGAGTACGATGCGTCCAACTGCCTGTCGAATGCTGTGAAGTGCTTGCAGCTGCTCCGGATTCCAATTGCGCCAATTTAGCATCCACTCAAGAGCTTGCTCTACGCCCACAGTGACCGCTTCCTCGGCGAGATCTGGCATGACCGAGGTGCTGTCTGGCTGTGAAGTGTTAAGGTCGGTGATGATGGCGGGGCCCAAACGCGACGTAGCAAGGTCAACCCTCGTAAGCTGATCGTGTCGCTGGTTCAAGATAATCTCATGCCAGCTGTGTGCTTGCTCGAGGTTCATGGCGGTCATGAGCTGGTTGTACAGAGTGCCTCGAGGTATAGTTGCGACGAACTTGACCTGAGCTGCGAACCTCCGATCAGTATCGTTGCGACCGAGACAAGCTTCTCGTAAGCGCTCATGTTCTTCGATGTTCCGCTTGTTGCTGATGATGAACAGAGCATCGTAGCCTATGGGTAGCCGCAAGGGTACCACAGTCCTGGACCCAGAGGCGCAGAGAGCCTCCCCTGTTCGAATTGTCAGCGATACATAGGAGCCCGTCAAGTGGATGGCTACTGACCAGTCATAGGATCGTCCCAGGTCATGCTGACTCTGAGACGCTCCGGCAAGTCGATCTTGACAATCCCAGCAGGTCCACCAAGTGGTCGAGTTGGAGCAAAACGGACAGCCATCACCATTGCCCCACCTATGCGGTACAGCGTGCCATTGTGAGGCACCGAAGCCCATTCCTCAAGTGCGACCTCTTGTTCCAAGTGAGCCATTCGGGCTGACTCATACAGCTCGACAATGGCCTCGTTGACAGTGGTATAGGTATCGTGGCACTCGTAAGATACCATAGGAAGTGGGTTGGGACCATAGATGAGCTCGGAAAGATCTCTCTCAGGCTTCGGAGGGAGCAACTGACTCCACTGTCCAGACGTAAGTGAGCTGAGTCTGTAAATGCTGCCTTGTGCGACGTATGGAAGCAGTGCACGGAAGGGAGAATGGACCGAGAGTAGCTGTCCGAACTGTAGACGCATGTGCTTCAATCTGGTGTCATCCTCGAGGAGGCGGCGCAACTGCTTGAGTGTTGAGGAGTGGCGCAGCTCTGGCTGATTGAAGCCTTCAACCGCAACGCCGCCAGCTATGAAGACGGCTTCGTCCACTGCGTTGCCATTGGCATTGGTCTTGCGCTCTACGACGAAGTCATCAATGCCAGGAATGTCATTTGCAAGAGCGTTGAAATGGCACTGGATGATGACGGAAGGTTGGTCCCGGAGGTTGGGCCACTCAAGGGCGATGTATACAGTCGGTGCAGTCAACGGTGTGCAGAAGTCAGCTTCAGGCTCGCTTGTTCAAAGAAGTCATGGCTCACCAAGCGGTTGAACGTCGCCAGGCTCTCGCAATAGTCGGAGTCACCGGGGTGCTGTGAGCGAGGCGGGAACTCGCAGCCGTCGATGACCAGTCTGCAGCGCTGGGACGGACGAGCTACAGATGTGAGGTTGCGCAGTTCGCGGCCTTCGGATGTCCACAGATCGTGTCGGTGCAGCGTCACGAGCTTGGTTCGTTGGGTCACCTCGAAGGAAGTCACTGCATCCGTGAGTCCGTGGCGGAACGCGAGTATCTGGTCGATGGTGCGCGCCATGTCTTCTTGTGGTGCTGTGTATGATTGTGTTGCTGGAAGTTTGTGAGTCAAGTCAGTCGAGAAGGAAACGGAATGGAAAACGTGGTGGCGGACACGCGGACTCGCTCGGGAAGTAGCCGTCATACTTGTCGCGTGGTGGGGCATCACATGGAAGAAAGTGAAGGAGCGATTCGAGCATCCCATGATGGGGTCACCAGCGCTGGATCATACCTCATGAATCCCAACAAGCATCTAGTATAGCGCAAGCGCCTCACGCAGGGTAGTATACTCTACGCATCGCATTAGCACGCAGGCAATGTCAAGCGAGAGGTTTGGTAGCAAAGACGATGGCGCGCTCGGCGACAACGAACAACATTGTCAACACGTGCCCTGGGTCTCAATGCTGATGGTTGCAGCTCTTGCAGCGCAAAACTCTCACCTTCTACCACAGAATCTCCAGCTCCAGCATACACGCAAAGAGCAATCGTCATTGCCCGTAGTGGCATCCGGATTGCTCCTCCTGCGAGACGTTCAATTGCAGCGTCTGGCAGCACCGGAACGCTCATTGATCCCTGGTACCGGTCTCAAAATCGGGTATGGACGAGTCCATCCTCCTGTGTAGAGGGGATACACCGAAGCGATAGCGTTGCGGCGCTTCAAGACGCTGTGCATGGTGCTTCTTTGGCCTACAATCTTACGCCTTCAATACGACTGACGACATCTTCGTCTTTCGTCCGGCGCAGTACCCTGCGAGACCCATCGTCGCCAATGTTCTTCCGTCTTGTATGATATCCGCGGTATCCCTCTCGTTGCCAACGAACGCTCTTGCTGCCGTGCGCAACTGCCTCTTTTCCTTGACCTTGTGCCATGCTTATAGGCTTTTACGGTCCAGCTAACACGCCACAAGGAAGTCGAGCGGCTACGATACTGTCATCTCTGTGCTGCCTAATCTTATACATTGCACGTGCGGTTCCAGTATCGCCGTCGATGCATCATGTCGATGTCGACGTCGAAGGTGATGTCCAGCCACATGGCTCCCTCCACTTCCTTGGCACAACTGCCAGAAGCCCAGAACATGTGAAGCCGGGGGTACGTCATATTTGGGCCGTGACTGCTCTATTACATTGTGAAATCGTGTGTTTCAAGAGCCCGAAGTTGTCTTCACATCCCTCCCGTGACTGCTCGAGCCCAAGGACGATATCTAAAGTGTGAGGCCGGACCTCACCGAGGCCACGCGAGCACCCGATCGGGCAGCCACCGTGCAACCAAACGAAGCAGAAGGCAACGCACAAGGCACATCCTTGCACTGCCAGCCTCACTGGAGTCACTGCTCCCAACAACGCTGCGCAAGAGCTGCGAGCGGTCCATCTGTGCTTCTGCCGTCTATATGCAGGCTTGATCCTCCCTCGCAGCGACCTGATCTCCCACAACTACCGAAGCTCTCACAATCAGACGAGTCAGCATTGCGGAGGGGTCACAAACCCATAGCAGACAAAGGACTCAGCAGCTATGTCGCGGTACAGGTCCTCAGGCGACGACCTAGCGTACGGGGAGATCCCACAGCGGTGGGATCGCGAGCGCTTCGAGCGATTCAGTCGAGGTCCTCCACCACCGCCGGCAAGAGGATATGAGGAGGACATTCGTTTCACGGAGCGTGAGCGACCAGGTCGCCGGGAGATCGATATCGCAATAGCAGATCGAGAGCCAAGCCGTGGACCACGACCTTGGGAGCGTGAGCGGTACTTTGAGGAGGACCGAGCTCGTTCGAGGCCGCGACGACGGACAGACCGCGAGCTGTTTGGCGACATGGACCCTCGTGAGGTAGCAGAGATGGCCCTCACACCTTACCGACCAAGGGACGATTTCGAGCACGGCCGCCCACCTCCACGCCCTGGACTTGTGCGACGTCAAAGTAGTTTGGACACGTTTGACAGAAAGCCAGCCCGCTACGAGAGGGAGGAGTACCGCATTCCAGCTTATCAGCCAGTACCTCTGCCGATCCGTCGATCCCGGGATGCATGGGAGGAAGAGCGGTACAGAGACGAGCCAGAGGACTATCGTGAGGTAGAGATTCACCGCGAGCGTTCTGTTCACCGCCGCCGGCCTCCAAAGAGCGAGCGCTCAGTCAAGGATGAGAAGAAGGAGACTCACTACCATCATTCCCACCACTCAGATGAGACCAGCTCAAGCAGCAGTTCAAGCTTCACAGAAATTGACGAAGTCAAGAGTGTCAAGAGTAGAGCACCAAGCAAGGCAGCGAGTAAAGCACCCAGCAAAGCTCCATCCAAGGCGACCAGCAGAGCTCCGACCAAGGTCTCAAGCAGAAGAAGCCGGGCTCCAAGCGTGTATGAAAGCATACATGAGACAGAGATCGAGGAAGACATCATTGAAGCCCCACCACCGCCGCAAAGTGTACACGAGACGAGTATACATGAGACAGCGTTCGAGGAGAGTGTGCGTGAGGAGCGCAGGTTCAAGAAGGGCAAGACACGAATGCCGAAGCGACTTGTAAGACGGGAGGCGATCATGGATCTTGGTTACCCATTCGACGAAGAGGATGACTTCTTTGTGCTGCGAATCGCACTGGAGAAGGAGCAAATCGATGAAGTGATTCACATCTCTGAGACCTACAAAGATGGTGGTGAGTTTGAAGCTGATTGAGCTGCAACAAAGCAATGCACTAACCCACCAGATACAGAGAAGAAGAAAGTCTACCATTTCGAAGAGAAGATTGAAGAGACCACCGGTGTCCCTCCACCTCCAGTCGGCGAACACGAACACGTCGAGCGTACCGAGTGGATCAACCCTCCCAGCATTGCCTACGCACGATCGCATCGCGCAAAATCAGTCAGGGAATCATCACCGACCATGACAAGCATCAGTCGCCGATCTCCACCACGATCGAAGTCACGAGGAGGTACCGTCTACGAGGAACGCAAGACCGTCATCGAAGAAACTCGCTCGCCACCTCCACCTCCACCACCAGGCCCACCCGAGTTCTACGAAGAACGAAAGACGGTCATAGAAGAGCGCGCACCAAGCCACAACCATGGCACTCTCGTCCTTTCCGAGCACAGCCACCGCAGCGACCGCGACATCAATGGCGAGATCCGAGCACTTGAAGCCGAACGCCGCGCCCTACGCCTGGAGCGCGAAGCAGAAGAAAGACGCGACATGGCCCTGCGACTACGAGCACATCCAGAGGAAGAATACCAACTCGTGGAATACCGAGATCGCAGCAGGCCACGGGAAGAGATGGTCGTGTACGAGCGCGAGCGTAGTCCGCCACGTAACGTTATACGAGTTGAGAAAGATCGGAAAGGTAGGATGGCTCTGGTGCGGTCTACACACTAAGTGGCTCTGGGTGGGTGCGTGTTTCTGCCGAACTCTTGCATACCCAACCATTCCCTATTCCTCCCGCACTTCGCTCGCTCGCTGAGGGTCATTGGCTGACGATGTTGTGTCCTGCAGAGAAGCGAAAGGCGAAGATCGTTGCGGCGGCTATGGCGACTTTGACGTAGAGACGATTGCAAGGTTGGTGTTTGAAAGAGATGGAAGCCGCGATGGCGCAGGTGTATCGGCTTGAGCACAGGAGTAGGTTTTGTGAGCACGAGGAGGGCATCGGTCTGCAATCAGGCACACAGCGATTTCTAGGGACTGAACGGTAGCATACTTGACGATTGCACGCAGATACGAATATCACTGACATTCCTGACCAAACCTTGTCTCGAGTCCTCTCATCCTGGCCCTACTCTTCCTTCTTCAGCGGCGTTGTAGGCGCTGTCGAGTTCAGCACCGGCTGCGCGAGATCCAAGTCCGGTGTGACCATCCTTCGCCACTCTTCCTGCTACAGTCAGAAGGGTGTCAGCCACACTCGACAAGCACATGATATAAACCACTGACAACCTTAAGAAACATACCGTAAGACTCTCAAAATCCACAACACCATCCCGTATTGAATCTCCATATTCAATCCCAGGCTGGAACCTAACCGGCTCGGCTGCTGGATAAGGCCTCGCAAGTAGATAGAAGACAGGTCCGATTTTCACATCGACAGCTGCTGAGAAGGGGCAGTTGTACTTGACGATCACGGCGGCGTCGAACTGAAGCGGTAGGCCGTCGGTTTGGCGTGGATCCTCCCTGCGGATCATGTCAGGACTGTGTTGTCATGTGTGGGGGAAAGAGTGGAAATACCTCAACCAGAAGCGAGTTATGTTTGGCTCCGTGTGGTCATGATCGCTGAAGTCCGCACCGTCAACGCTGGCGATGAAGCGTCGTCCATAGGTTCCGCTGATGCCGGCTGAGAGGGATGGTGTGGGTGTAATCACGACCGGTCCTAACGAGGCATTGGCGGAGAGAGTCGCTGTGTACTACCTGCACACATATCATTATCAACCATATCCCTTCCCTTGCCAAATATCGCGGACTATACTCACCAACTCCTCTTCTCCTCCGTCCCCTCACTGGCCAGATGCTTCGGTCCAAAATCCACCACTACAGGATCCTGCGCAGCATCCTTCACACTCACATCGCTCGATGCGAAAGTAATCTTGATATCCGCCTTCTGGAACCGCCAATGTGGATTAGATCCTAGAAACTGGAACCGAAAGCCGATAAGCGCTGCCGGCGAGCTGCGGTAGTAGCCGTACTGCACTCGCGTCAGGTGTGTGATGAGGCTGAGTTCTCCCATGTTACGTTGAGAGACTTTGACGCGGGAGCGGTATTGGGAGATGTGGTGGTCTTCGACTTTGCCGCCGTGGCGGAGGACTCGCTCGTCGATGATGTCGAGGGGGTGGAAGTTGGTGTGGCGTTCGTAGGGGGAGGGCATGGCGGGTGTGTAGGGTGTGGAATGATGAGCTTGAGTGGCGGAGAAGACTGGCGACAGTACGGAAGGGAGTTTGAAGTGCAAGAGTGACACGCGTCGTGCATCGTCTGCTCTTTCCTGAGCAGTGCAGTATCATGAGTGGGAAGCCCGTCGCTGCTGCTGAGAAGTAGTCACCATGATACGTTTAGTCATCTATTAATTCATCGGATTCTGCTCAACTACCACGTTGCAGGTCCGAATTTCTCTCCAACTCCTACAGTACGTCTGACAGCTGTACCCAAATAATCCATCGTCTCAAACACCGTGGTATTGCCCCACCACTGCGGCACAGTAGCTCCAGGCAAAGTGATAGCCAAGAAGATGACAATCGTGGAGATCAACAGCCCACAGTCCAGCGCAGCAGCAGTAAGGTAGTTGTAATGCGACCACCAACCGTAGAAACGCTTCCTGATCCAGTAGTTGAAGATCAAACCGGCGATTGCCCAGGACGAGAACGACAACGGCGTAGCTGGAGGGAGCCATGACATCGCACCCAGCATCACCGGAGCCTATAGGCCAGTATTAGAACTTGTATCGCTGTGGTTCAGGCGGAAGGGGCTCTAGTCAGGGCTGTACTCACATGAAGCCATCGTAATTTCTTCGATGGAAAGGTTCTGAGCAGAACATAGAATGCTACCGGTAGCAGAGCGCCAACGAGCCAGAAGTAGTTGAAGGAGGAGTAGAGGGACCCAGGACCGAACATGCGCTTCGGACCTGTCAAGCAAAAGGACGTTAGCCATACTATCAAGAGCGAGCATATCTCGGACAGAGTATGCCTTCCAGCCTTCGGCACTTACCTATCAAACCCCAAACGATGCTCGAGCTGAAAAACGTTCGTCCATTGGGACACGTGAAGTGATTCTTCTGCTCAAACTCACATACTCCCTCGATCGTTCCCAGAGTCCAATTCATAGTGGCAATCTGCACAATCGCCGCCCAGCAGGTCGCCGCGACCTGGCAGGCAAAGGTCGTTCTCGGAGCGATCTTCATGTATTGCGCGAACTTCAAATCCTGTGTGTACGTCTGCGCTTGACCCAGGACGATCGTGCTATAGACCTTGAAGATCATAACGCCAACAGGGCGACCAGGAATCATAAATCCAGCCAGGAAGGGCGAGAGGACATTCAAGCTGAGCATGATATTGGTAATCCCAAGGATCATACAGCATGGGATGACAAAGACCAAAGCAAGGCCGATGCTCACGAAGTATGTCCACCACGGCAGCTGAGAGCTGTAGCCCAGGATAGTGCCCAGGCCAAGGAAGACCGACACCACGAAAAGGACCAAGTACCACCAGTCCGGCGCCTCGCGATACTTGGCCATGAGCCGCATGTGAATGTCTGGCTCCTGGTTCCTCGCTGCTTTGAGGCGGTACCATACTTCCTTCCCGTGAAAGATGCCAGTGTGCACCAAGCCTGCAGTTAATGCTGCAAAGGACAGACCGTAATTGAGAGCGAAGGTAGGGGCCAAGAATAATGGCGAGTAGTCCTTGTACTTTTGCAAATCGAAGGTGAAGTTGTCTCCCATGATCTGGGTCACATTGTATTTGTTCTGCGTGTTGTCAAAGGTCGTCGATGTGTTGATGGGTAGATACTCCGAGAAAAGGGCTCCAGAATAGCTTATCCCGATCGTACTGATCATGACGAAGATGATCAAACCGACCAGGGTATTGAGGTGAGAGAATGTTGGCGATAGCAGAGGATCACTGAGGTAGGCCATAACATACGTCCAGTCGAAAGTGAGCGGGATCAGAGACAAGCCAGTGAATCCCCCGAAAAGCTGATTGACTACGACGTTATTAGGTGCAATCCAGGTTGGGAAGCTGAACACCGAGAGTCCTTGCCAGATCACTCCAGGGAACCAATAGTGTACGAAGGAGGCAATGGAGACGTAGGCGAAGTAACGATATCCAGAGATCTTCCAGCCATTCGTTACGGATGGATCCATTCGCTTCCTGTCATGCAAGGCATACAGGAGGGAAGTCATCGAAAAGTTTGCAGGCCAAATTAGAGCTGCTGGCCAGACCAGGAAGCGTCGAAACATTCCAGAGATGGCGATGCCGATGAGCTGCGAGCTCAGGGTGAATAGCAATTGAAAGCCCCAGCCAAGATGCAGATGGTAGAGTGGTTTGGCGTCCAGTGCCAACAAGGCATCGGTGCTGTATGCATAGCCGTATGTGACTTTCAGAAGATCAGCAGATGCTCCACGCAACGTTCTGGTCTTTTGACTTCGCTTCCACATACCGTTCGCCATGAGAGTCACGACGGAGTGTTCCTTGATGGTGAATCTACATCACAATCAGCTGTCGTTCCTCTCCACAACATGCCTGGCGACTAGGGTCATACGGTCCAGTATTCAGTGACCAAGTCACTCCGAAAGTCTTGAAGGTTCTTGACGGCATAACACGTGCCCACAAGCATCCAACCGGGTAGACCAGAAGCATAATCACAACTGTCGGGATCGTGATAGCTGGGCTTCGCATGCTAAGAAACATGTTGATAGCAGCGGCCACAGTGACGAAGAGGAACCCTGGAGAGGCGGGAGATGTCAGCATAGAACACAGGCCTACAAGATGCCGTGCGCTCGGTGAACGACCTACCTAGGATCCATGCTCGAAGCGTATTGGCGACTTCATCGCCATCAGTGTTGCGTACAGCGGCTCGGACTGACTCGTAGGGAGAGTCCTCCAGGAAGGTCTTCTCGACTTCGATGGCCTTTTCTATGCTGTTGTTGCGAGCCGCTTCTTGGAGAGCTTCGACGACGTCTTCGGACAAGTTGGGATCGAAGTGATGCGTCTTGTCAATGGCCTTCGCTTCCGAGATGATCTGCGTCTGCACCGCGACATCGTTCTTGTCCTGAACAGCTTCGCCTTCAATTACTTCCAGAGCACCATGCTCAATCTTGTCCTCGGCTTTGGTGGTGAACGGTAACCTCATCGCGATTCCGGATGGTCAGTCAAAGATCACCGACCCGTGGGTGCGTGGAGGCAGCTTTGGTATGTGGTCAGTGGAAGCCAGAGGTGAGCGAGCATGCAAGGCGGTCCACGACAGCGATTGTCGGCACGTGGGACCGTGAGGAGGATGAGGAAGCATCAGGTAGTACATCTCCGTATCTCGTGTCGCGCGCCTAACGAATCCTGGAGGTTCAATCTGCTGATCAGTAGCTCCCAGTCCCAGCCAGCGTTCAGCTTCCACGAGGGAAGTGGTGGAGAGAGCGGCAAAAGCGGACAGAGCTAATGCTGATCAGGCAACTCGATATGAGGAGTGCAAGGTGCTGCCGTACGGTCTCGCAGTAGTCGGTACCTTTTACGAGGACATGGTTGCGAGCAAGCATACCACTCCAGAGATAGGCCAAGCACATTCAGGCGATGCAACTTCAAGCATGGCTGTTCGGCCATGAGGGCCTTTCACTGTCTGGAAGCTGAGGAGGCCATTGGCGTGCAAGTTGCTGTCTTCATCGCCATCCGCGTCGTGTGATGCGGTTGTCGCATAGCGACGAGTATGTACTGTGTTCGGCACTTGGAGGAAGAGACGTTGGTAAAGGCAGAAACAAGCATTCGAGGTGGAGAAGGACTAGGGTGTCGCGGCTAAAGCGAGCACCGCGTGACAGCCAATGCTCCAACACAATCGATCATTGATGTTTGCGATGTTGGTGACAAACATGTTGTCTCGCAAGACCTGCAATGCTGCGCTCGTCACGAACAGACTGACAGTGCCTCGTTCTTACCACTTTACCGCGCTGCGCAAATGAGCACATTCATCAGCAGCAGCGACAGAAGTGTCTCCAGCAAGGGAGTTGCTTCAGCACCATATGGTCCGGATGCGTAGTTGCAGCTGTGGCCGGTAGTTCCTTTAAAGCAACACCATGATAGACTTTACCTGTGCAATTGCCGTTCAGGGAGTCGGGCTCTGCCTCGATGCACAACATTGAACGTGTCGTGCATCAGAACACACACAATCCAAATGCCATGATCCACACAGTATCTGGACACTTGAATGTCAACGAGTGAGCTGACGGGACCTACTGCAGTGAGTCCATCGTAGCGCATGAAGTATAGGGAGCGGACGCCCTGATAAAAGTTGGGTATTGTACCACTAAGGTCACGCAATACTGCTCGTTGGTCGCGAGGATGGCACCATCACGGTCATCGGCATCATGCTCCAAGACGTCCATTATGTCGAGAAGTCGTCGAACTGAGCGACTTCCGCCTGCAGCTTCTTCGCACTTCACCTCTTCTCGGTCGATGTGCCGGCCTTTGCAATCGCTGTCCAACCCGCAGATCACCATCAAGCACAGCCAGCATGCACTCCCTCTTCAACATTTGTTGTGTGGTCTCACTCTCACGAACATGGCCGCACCCTCCAGACCGCTCGTTCTTGGATCTTGACTCGGCAGCCTCACATGTTTCGCGCACTCTGACATACAGCGGGCCGACATGGGCGCGACGCTTCTCTTCTCAGCACTGTCCGTCGGAGGACGGTGCAGAGTGTTGCTGGCCAGACCAAAGCAGCATGGAAAGGACTCCTGATGGTGGAAGGAAATGGTTGAGGGAAGCGACGTGGTCGGCCCTCGTCGTCGGTGGCCGCTTGATATCCTTCTTTGGTACCTCCCGCACGCGATCGACTTGGAAGTTGGAGGCTCAGGCAAAGCGGCACCAGGCACGCAGGGTCTCCTGTAAGGATGTCCCCACCGGAGTCTCACATCACCCAGTCATGGCACAACACTGGGTGAGATGAATGATGCAGGAGGAAGTGCAGAGGAAGTCCAACGGCAGGAACGACAGCAACAGCGGCAATAACCACCTCGAGCCAGGGCCGATGAGCACATGTTCACCGAGACAACATCGAAGTCACATGCCAACAACAAGCAAGCGAGCAGGAGAGCGAGCGTTGACGGGTGGTGACCTCACTCTCACTCCAAGTGTACCTCCTACTGTGTCCCGGATTCGAGGAAGTCTAATCTCAATCTCTCACATCATGTTGTGCATTTGTACGCGGTTTGATTGGCCGCTGCGTCCTTATCTCTGAGTCCCTGTACTCGCTCTTCTTCCACCTGAAGTCTGCACCTCACAGCTCGTTTCTCTTATGTACAGAATTGCGCTTTTTACGTACACATGTCAGGCAAGCGCACGCTTGTGCGCTCATCTGAAATCACCTCGCCAATGTCCATCCACCACTCTGGTTGCTGGCTTGGCGCTGAGCGCTGCCCTGCGCGTATATCATGCATATCCTGCATCATCCACCAGCACACGACCCCTTCGCGTGCCTCTCGTTTCCGCTGAGGTATTATTCCGTTCATGAAGATCAGTCGAAGCAGAGCGTCACGCTAGTCGGTCAGTCGTCTCAATGACCCCAAAGACTCTCGACCACCTCATCTTCATCGCCGCCCTTTGCGGCTCCTCCGACCACGCTTAGTGTTGCCATTTGTCGCGCTCCTGCGCTTCCTTTTGATGGTCCAGCTTGTTCGCTGATAAGCCCATCTATTGCTCCCGGCTGCCTCTGCACGTCCTGATAACACTCCAGCACGCGGTTTGCGGGTGTGACACCAGGGACCTTCCTCTGCATTAAACATCTGAGCCACGCGTCCGCATCTGGAAAGGCTGCAGTGCGCGCTTGCCTATCTACAGAGACACTTATCAGCATCGGCGTCAATCACAGCCACTTCCAGCCTGCAGATATGGCCACGGCTATGGCCGTCCCTCCATTGGCCCCACGGCCTATAGCTGTCTGGTCGCCTCCCAAGCATCATCATCACATGGACGGCAAGGAGAACCGGCCTTCTCTCAAGCACATTCAACAAACAACACCTCCAGCACGCTCCCGGAGAGAACGACCCTGTGACGGCTGCCGACGACGCAAAAGCAAATGTGTTCTCCAGGAGAACCGTCGTTGCGTTTTATGCGAGTTCCACAAGCAGGACTGCACGTTTGTGGAGAACGCACAGCCCAGGAAGCGCAAGACAGAGGATGCTCCCAGACCTGATAGTCCTTCCAAGAAGAGCCCTGCTTCTATCCAACGTTCCACGCCCACCACCACTGCTCCATCCCGCCCCGCGACAGCGCCCGCTCCGCTGCCTGCGCCACTCCAGCCCTCGATGAGGAAACATTTCGCAGTCGATGAGACGCTGAGCCTTCAGCGCCATCGTCATTGCAAGTATCTTGGCCAGACGACAGCCTTGGACGCCTCCCTCATCGGCCTCGGGACGTTCAACGAGAAGAACGAGACAGAGTCGCAGGTTGGTACCCTGCGACAAGTCACCAGCAGCGAATACTTCAGCACTCATGCCGATGCTGATGTGCAACTACCGGACGATGAGGCTCGAGCCCTAGCAGATATCGAAGACATTGTCGGATCTCATGGTCCTGCTCTCATCGACATATACTTCCGCAATGTGCATCCAAGCTATCCCATAATACAGAAGCCAGCGTTCCTCGATCGGCATCAACATGGCGACAGGCAATTTAATCCTCCACTCCTTGCAGCGATGTACCTGTTGGCATTGGCATGGTGGGACCGAGATCCAGCATTCCGATTACATCCCAAGCCTGACACCTCCAAGTTGGAGTATGTTGCAATCACGAGCCTCACGATAGCAATGCAACGTCCCAAGATCTCGGCAGTGCAAGCTGGTCTACTGTTGCTGCAACGTGCCAAGTCCAGCACATGGACATTGACTGTCCAGCTTGTAGCACTCGGTCAAGATATAGGATTGCACCTCGACTGCTCCGACTGGTCCATACCAAGATGGGAACGACTACTTCGCAAGCGACTCGCATGGGCATTATACATGCAAGACAAATGGAGTGCGGTCATGCACGGGAGACCTTCCCACATCAACGAGGCCGACTGGAACGTGTCTATTCCCACCGAGGAAGATTTCGACGAAACCATCCAGCCCCTGCCCACGCCCAGCGAAGACGTCGACGAGCAACAAGCACGAGGCCGAATGGTTTTCATGCAAATGATCTCCCTCACCAGCATCATGGCCGAAGTCTGCGAAGCATTCTACAGCGAGACTGCAAAAGCCGAGTACGCCCGCGCAGGCCGCTACGCGACGCAACTAGTGCTCACTCGCGCCAAGCCAGTGCAGCTGAAGCTGAGGAACTGGCACGCGAGCCTTCCAGCGAATTGTAAGATGGACAGCTTCACATCTGGACAGCTCTCATCGCAAGGATACCTTCACCTGGCATACTTCGCTACGGAGATCAGCATACACCGAAGAATCGTCCAGTCTCTTGACCCGGCGAGCTCTGAACCGTACGCGCTCTACGTGTGTCGCTCAGCAGCGAAGACGCGATTGATAAGCGCGCTGGACTTTGTCAACCGTCTCAAGCCAGAACACCTCGATGCGTTCTGGTTCTTCTCCTCGGCATCCAACTTCGCTCTGATCGGAACCTTTGGCGCATTACTCATGGCGACAAGTCCTGGCCGGGAGGAAGCACATTTTTACGCTTGTCGTCTGAACGAGTTCAAGTGGACTCTGACGGTGAGCAGCAAGAAGGCGGTTTGGATACAGGGCGCGTTGGAGAAGTTGGATGCCACCAGTCAGATGTTGAGAGGCCTCCCTGAGAAGCCGAGTGTGCAGCCGACGAGTGAGCTGAACATTTCGAGTTATCATCATACTGTGAATGGGGATGTTGTGGAGATTGATCGGTGGAGTACGGAGCCTACTGTGGCATAGAAGGGCACGCGGTGCCAGTGGGAGTTCTGGCATTTGATGACTTAATGATAGATGATATCGATAGATGGAGAGATACGACAGGCTCTTATGACCGGTACAGCATTGCTGTCATGTTTGCCTCGTTCATGGGATGATGCTTGAGTTAGTCGCCATGATTCAGATCTAGTCCAGCCCCTGTCGGGCACGGGCAGGGTTCGGGTCGCATTTATACTTCAATGGCACGAGGGGTATGGTCGTCAACCCCCCCTCCAAGCTCCTCTCTTGCACTTTGAAGCCTCCCTTCGTCACGATCAAACAACCTCTCCAGTTGCCATTCTCACGCTCAGAACGTGCTCTCCACGACATGGCGAAAGGCAAAGTGTCCAAACCGTCAACCGCACGCAAAGGCAAAGGCCGGCAGACGCGCGACGCAACAAGCAGGAGATTGGTAGAGTATGCAGCTGTACAGCTCGCAGACCACGACAAAGAGACTACTCAAACTCCTCCTACGGGTTCAGAGGATCACAATGGCACAGACGCCGGGCCTTCTTCCAGGCCAGGCCAGAGCAGGATACTCCAGCTCGTATCTTCCAACGATTCGAAGCCATCCTGGATCAGATCGAGCAAGCTCGCCAAACGGATCGAGATGCATTCGTAGCAAGTCAAGCTGCAGTCACAACAAGACTGGCCCAGCTTGAGCAGGACGCCCATGCCCGTACAGCACAACAGCTCGACGCCATCAACGCAAACCAGACTGCAATCATGGCAAGACTGAAACCAGATTGAACGAGTTCGCACAATGGATCGCGTGGCACCTTCACGCATGGACTGCACAGCATTTCCCGGGACGTAGAGGTCGTCAAGAACAACGTTGTCGCCGTCGAGGCTCGCCAGAGCACAAGGCTGCACGAGATCGACGAGCGTCTCGAACGGATTGACGCGAACGTTGACTGGCTCGAAGGTAATCTCCAGCGGATCGTGACCGAAGCGGAGACGTCTACAGTCGATTCCATACAAGCAACAATCGAAGAAACCGTTGACCGAGCGATTGACAGTTCCATACAATCAACGATCGAAGACGCTACTTATGCTATGAGAAGCGTGGTGCTGATGAGCCGCTGCTGAAGAGCGGCTGCTAGTACTACATGATCCGTGTACATTTATCTTTTGGGTCCGTCGTACCCATGAACAGTAAAGGCAAGTCCATCAACCTTTCTAGTCGTCTTCGTGATATTCCTCCCATTGTCGACGTTCCCCAATGCCCAATTGATCAGATCGCCTGCCCAGTTGAATCGTAAGAAATGGACTGACACCGCACGCCACGCTTGAACGAAACAGACAAAACAATGACACCAAGGACTCCAAGGACTCCAAGTCGTCATATGGCAGCCGCAACCTCTGCGGCTTCCTCCATCTTGACATCCTCATCAATGGCCGAGCCGCCCTCTGCCGCTCTGGCTTCGGATGACGATGATGGTTGAAGAGCAGCTTTCCGTCTGGTATAATCACTCAAGCTCAGCTTCTTCTTGGCAGGCGTCGTGGCAACAGCGGCCTGCACTGAAGGGGAGAACGCCGAACTGCCAGCAAGAGAAGCTGGAGACTGTACGACCGAGTTTGCGTTCGATCCGGGCGTGCCATTTGTGGCGAACATACCAGCAGCAGAAAATGGATGTGTAGGTGGAGGCATATCGATGTGCATGTTCGCAGGTTTGTTGCTCCCTTGCGACACCTCTGACTCTACCGAAGGTGCTTTGCCTGGCCAAGGGGGTGCTGGAGGTTCAATGGGCGGCGACTGCTTGAGATCGTCTTTGTCAGCGTCAGGAAGTGGAACGCCGTGTTCTGCGTGAGGAGATTCTGCCACGTCTTCGACCGTGGGCGAGACATCTTCCATTTCAACGTCCTGTCGCACTGCAGGCTCGGGTTGTCGTGTAGAAGCGGATAGCTCACTACTGCGCACAGGTATTGGTGATGACGGTGGGCCCACGCTCTCGGCGCGAGGCGAGTCGAGCTCCATCTTATCTGCAGTAACGGCCGGCGAAGCTGCTTGGAGGCGTGCACACTGGCTGGCGGCAATGGCACGATTGTTCCGTGCGCACATCTGCAGCAACCTTTGTCGGTTGGAGACGAATGGCGTTCGTGGCTTGGGTGTCCGAGGTGGTGGTGCTGGAGAATCAAGGTCGCACTGTGTAGCCGAGTCGACATAAACGGGCTTCGTGCGCTTGATGACCTTGTTTGGCGGCCTACCAGGACCTCTTGATGACTTTGGCTTCCTGCCGAGCGGTGCTCTGGCGGACGGTCCTGCAGCTGGCCTCGTACTGCTAAGTTCTGGGTACTTGGAATTGTTATTTGGGAAGCCAAACTGCTTCGAAGAGCTTGCACTCGGGGTGTTGAGGTTTGAGCCATTGCTATTGCGCTTCTTCTTCGCTTGTTTCCCAGCACGTTCTTCCTCTTGCTTTCGGAAGATCTCCTCTTCCTTTGCCAGCTTCTTCCGTTCCCTCTCAGACAGTTCGGCAATGCCGGAGGACTGACCATTGGTGGAGTAGTGCGTGTTGGGCGTGATGTCTCGACTGGCTGAACCTCGGCCAACAGAGTCCGACGTCGATCTCGAGTCGGTTCCATCATCGTCAAAGTCGACCTTACGTGCTTCACTACCGGAACGGCTGTTGACAGTGTGGGTATCTAGAGGTGCGGTGTGCTGCCCATTCTTGCGCTTCTTTCCCTTGAGTGGCTTCTGCTGAGCATCTTGTTGGAGCCTGCCTCGACGATCGAAGCGAGACATGGAGCACTCAGAGGAGCCGCATGCACACGGACCGCAATTGGCAAGCGCTGTGGAGACCCACCCCGAGAAGACCTCCAATTGTTGCTGTGTAAGGTTGTTCCTTGCCGCCAACTCGGGAAGTCCATCATGCGTGTCCCAGCTGACTGCCACTTCAACGCCGGGGTCGATCTGTTGCGTCGCCATGAAGCAGAAGTGATAGTTCACTTGCTCCGTGACCAGGATCTGCAAGCGTGCATTTGGGTTACAGCTGCGACGCACATATCGAAGTTCGGTGCCTTCGTTCCGTGCATCGACAAAGATGGGCAGCTGTTGGTGGAAGAAGACGAATGGCTCTGGATGGCGTAATTGTGTCCACCGGTTGGCATCGTCTTGCTGGTAGTCCGTCTTGAATCCGACATGTCCTTTCAACTCGCCAATGTATGCTCCTGGCGCGACAGGCTCGACCACAGTGACTGCTTTCCACACTGGAAAGTCGCCGTCGTAGCGGACAGAGTTGTCGCGGACATCCATAATGTCAATTTGTGCTTTGCCAGGAATGTCATCCAGTACACCGTCCCATCGCATGAGTACTTCTCCCTTGGATTGGTGATGTTCAGCACGAAAGTCTTCTTCCGAGCAATTGACCCAGTCGGACAGGCTGTTGGTGACGGCAATGCTGTTGTACAGGTTGGCTTCGGTGACGGCCCACTCGTCTTCACGGTAACGCTGCAGAAACTCTTCCGAGTAGAGGTCGACGGGTGATTCTGGCGAGCGTGACACGCTTCGACGCTGGTTGACGCTGGACACATTGCGCTTCCGCGAGTGGCCTTTGACAGCAGTGGTGGCATTGGTCGTGGTTGTAGTGGTAGAGTCTGATGTCCGATGGCTTGTCTTTGGACGCTTTGCGGGTGGTGGTGCAGCGTCTCGAGGACTGGCGCTGTTTCGATCGTGTCGCAGCTTGTCGACCGGCCAGCCATTGGTTTGTGCGGTGCCTGGCTCTTTCACCTTCTTTTTATGGCTCTTCGATGGAGCGCGCTTTATACCGTTAGTCGCAGGTTCGACGTGCTCTCTCTTTTGGCGCTGTCTTTGGCGCGCCCGGAGATGGTCCACCTCGATGTCCGGATTGCAGTCGACGCAAACGTGCTCCAGGTCGTCGGGTAATCTAGACTCGTCGTATTGAGGGTAGTAGCATGATTGATGCTGCCATCGGTCGCATCGGTCGCATGCGACTGTCCAGCCATCGTCGTCGGCGTAGCCGCAAATGCAGCTGATCTGGCCGTCGTCCTCGGGCACGCTGGACTCTGTGGGAGCATGGTAGTGCTGCTGGTGGTGGAGCGGATGATACGCAGACGCAAGAGCATTGTGGGCGAAGTGCGGACCGTTGATAGCCTTGACAGGGTAAGAGGTGTCTGTCATGCTATCCTTTCTGTGGAAAAGGTCTTGGAGGCTAGGTGACAGGATCTTGGTCAGGTCGGCGGCGCATGACTGGAAGGCCACGATCTGGGCGGTATGGACGGTGGTGAAGACGCCGCCTCCCACTGCGCCGAGTGTGTCGAGTATTGTGCGCGTTTTGGGCTCCTTTTTCAGCGGACAAAGGACACTGTGTAGAGACGAGTGACGAGAGCCAGACGGTGATGTGGACCCCTTAGAGCATGGATTCCAACGCCTGTCGAGTCCTGGCGGCGAGTGCAGCGTGTTGAGCGGTATGCCAGAGGGTCATGGGCGTAGAGCGCAAAGTTTTCGAGGTTGAGGCGGTGGAAAGGCGACCGGAAGCAGCAGCTGAGAGGAGTCGCACGGCGCGGGTCGAGATGTCGTCGCAATCGGGGCGGTCGAATGGGGTGGTGTAGACTGACGAAAGGGAAGATTAGCGGTCAGTAAGGAGTATCGTGTGAAGAATTGGAAGTGTGTGGTGTGGACGGCGGCTTGTGGCGGGCGAACAGTGAGAGAGTAGTAGGACGGCTGCTGCTGCGTGTGAGTGCCAGAATCGACCGAGACAGAGACAGAGGCCTGAGCCGATGCGGGCTAGCGCCGTCGCTTAGTTAGCACAGCCAAAACTCTGAGCGGCTGCCTCCTCTCCTCGCAGCAGAGCACGTAGGCAGGTCGCAGCGCAGCCGCATATCGGCGCCCGGATACGTGCTGCACTCGAGCAACGCCCGGCGCTGTCTCCTGGCCTGCGGGAGGTATATCGATGTGCTGCAGGACATTATCCTCTGGGACGCTGCTGCTCTTCGTCTGATGTACAAGTACATGTAGGCACCCGGACAGCGGACAGCGAGCGCAACGATGAGGTCAGTTGGGGATTGTGGAAATCGTTCACGCTTCACGCTTCACATAAGCATGCCGGCAACAGCAGGAGGGGCGATGCCGCGCTATGAGCTGAAGCGGTATAGCGCAGCAGGTGAAACGCGGGACGAGATGAGCAGCGACACGGTGATTGGTTGTGTGCTCGCACTCGTCCAAGGTTGATGCTTTAGGCTTCGTCTGCTCTGCCACATAACTACTGGCACGCGGGCAGCCGTCAGGACTTTCGGCCAGCAGCCAATGCTTGCACGTGCTTGTGCCGTACGAGAAGGCGGCGGCAACGACGAGATGCCTTTCTCTTTAGTGACCTTTAGCAACGCCGCATGAAGCCACATACGGTGTTTCCTACTGCCACCTGTTATCCACTTTATATAGACCTCGGATATTGCTTATTCGACGCTACTATCTACTCTTTCTAAAGCTATAACTAGGGCCTAATATCGCTCGATTATTAGACAATCTCAAGAAGGTAGATATAACTCTTCGACAGTACGTAGCTCGTTTTAGTGCCTATAGGACCGTGTCGGTAAAATATCGATACGAAGTCGCAGAAAATAGAAGTGCGTAGAGGTAGGTCTATACCTTAAATTAGTTATATTCTATTGATTATCTCTATTAGCTCGATCACTAGTACCCTTAACGTATACGTATCGACGTAATATAGTCGTACGGTAATAGTAAATAATACATTAGTAGAGCGGTAATAGTTTAGTAATAGTATTAGTAGTTTTAAGGTAGTATTATTAGTAATATCAATAGTAAGTTAGAAGAAGTAAGATTACGAAGAAACACGCCTTATTATATAGTATTAGAATAGCCTATTCTATAATACCTAAGGCTACTATCTATTTACTTACCGGACGATACTAATATAGCCTTTAATACTAGCTTCCGTAATATCTATCTAGCGGCTTTATATTACTCTCTATAAGCTATTTCTATCCTTTATTAAATAGGTACGGGTAGATAGTGGCGGAGTAGAGTAAGAGATCAATCTTTAACTAACTAATAGCACGAGTATATAGCAATATATTAGGAACTAATATGTTAATTATGTTAGATATCTATCTAAGCTAAAGGGGAGAGAAGGTATCTCCCGAAAAGCTAAGTTATCGTAGATACCTTAGGCTACTAGATCATATCCTAATTATTAACTCCCTTTAAAATGCTATATCTTAACATCCTTTATAATATAACCGGGTTATTAGTATATAATACTCCTTAGAGTAGTATCGTCTATCTACTAACTTATTATTACGGGCGAGGGGGCAATAGTATAGTCGGGTTAAGATATATATAGTTACGTAAGCTATCTAAGAGGTCTAAGGGAAGGCGAATAGATAAAGAAATCGGAAGGGCGCTAGCGCCCGGAATTACAGCCGATAGCGTCGATATATTACGGGGTAGTACGTAAAGTAAGTAAAAGGGCTGTCTCGTAATAGTACCCCCCCGCCTTAGAGAAGGAGCTCCTACGACGTTACTACTACGTTTAGTACTCGAAGTATATAGTAGACTAATACTAGTATAACTATTATTACTTGTTTTAAGAGCTTAACGTGCTTTACTACCGAGCGGGCTACTTTTGCTAAGAACTATATTACTTCTATAGATATAGCTATACAACTACTATTATAGCGTATATTGTCTTTAAACGAGGCCAAACTGACCTTAGCTATCTAGGCTACGAAACGCGACGCGATAATTACGAATCGACTTACTATAAAGGTATACGACGCGTCTCAAACTATACTAGGGTATCGATTGAATAGACGACCTCCTCGGGGTGACTACGAGCCTAATTCGAAGAAGCTTATAGAGCTAGAAGAGAGGGTGATACTTGAGTATATACTCGAGCTAGATCTTAGAGGTTTCCCGCTATTAAAGGCTAGTATACGAGTAATAGCCAATTTATTACTATAATAGAAGGGTCTTGAGCCCGCTAGTCTTAATTGGACAGACAGGTTTATTAGGCGGTATCGTGAGCTAAAGGTTCGTATAACGCGTAGATATAATCGTTAGCGAGCCCTAATAGAAGATCTAGACGTTATTAAGAGGTAGTTCTTACTTATACGTAATATAAAGGAGAAGTATAGCATCCTTAACTAGGACACCTATAACTTCGACGAGACAGGGTTTATAATAGGTATTATTACGTCTTAGAGCGTCGTTACGGGTTTAGAAAGGCGTAGTAGAAAGAGAAAGGTCGTTTAATAGGGCAATAGAGAGGGAGTAGAGAGATAGCGTATTAGATAGCTCTTATACGAAGCGAGATTAGTAAGCTACGTAAGTCTAACGAGGCCCTTATATAGCGGAAAGTACGAAAGCGCAAGTATATTCAGTCTAGAGGGTTATATAACAATAGATATATACCTATATAGGCCGAATAGGGTCCTAGAATAGGGGAATAACAAATCTATCTATCTATTAAATATAAGCGACTCGCGGCGGATCTTAGGGCGACTAGTAAGTAGGGAGTACCTACCGCCTATACTCTTAGCTAGCATCTTGTTAATAAAGGTACAATTGTTCTTATTAACTTAGACCTATTACGTTTGTCGCGCGATTAGTATAAAAAACTCGCGATAAGCGTAGTTTCTATATCTTTAATCTATTACTTTATAGATCCTTCGTAGTACATATTCTACGGTTAGTAAAGGAGGTCTAATAAAGTATTAGTAAGCCGCTCTTAATATAGAGCAAATAACAAAGTTGTTAGATAGACTATCTAAGAAGAGTACAAGGTACGGAAAGTTAATATATAAGCCGAGGTATACGGGCCGGCCGGTACCGAGTTACGTAACCGACTACTATTTACTAGACGTCCGCCTAGGCCCGTAACAAAGGCCTTCTAGACCCCTAAATACTCTATAAAGGTAAAGGAGGCTAGAAGGATAAGGCAATAGTAGACGAAGGAGTATACCTAAGAGACGTAGGAGTAATACTATCGCGTAATATAAGAGAAGAAGGTATAGATAAGACGTAATAAGCTATAGGACTAGAGAGCAATAATCGGGCTTGTTATTAAAAACCCGGAAGAGACTTAGAGACTAGCTAAATAGGCACGACTACCTAAAGAGTAACGAACCCCTTACTTCTCTCTAATCGTAGACCGCGAAGGGATTGCCTAGACTACGCCCCGGGGTAAGGTAAGAGTATTAGCCGACTATTTCTTTTCTACGTAAGTAGAGGTAGACCTTACGGATATCGACCCGAGTAAATACCCGGAACCCCTAGATAAAGATTAGGCGGTTAGCTCTAATATAGTAAAGGGAGTTATAAGTAAGCTAAAAGGACGAAAAGCCCTAGGCCTAGATAGGATACTAAATAGATTAGATTTGTCATTCCCCTATTCTAGGACTCTACTCGGCCTATATAGGTATATATCTATTGTTATATACAAAGGGAAACCCGAATAGGTAAAAACCCTTCCCGCCCCCGACTTCTCCTTATCTAGATTAGCTTTCCCTCTAAACGTACGTAGTCTATATTACTATCCCGTTAGCCCCCGCTCCTAGCCGGTCTCGTCGCGCTACGCCGTGTCCTCTCTTCCTATACTACTCCTACTAGGCGGTACTGTTCTAGCTAGCCCTTCTCTAGTATCTAGTTCGTAATACGCCGTAGGTCCTTAACGTTATTAAGAAGTGCCCTAATCGTCCGGTTCCTCGCCTTTACTATCTACTCCCCCCTTCCTAGCGACTACCTCGGATAGATAAGGAGTATATACCGTATATTCTAGGAGTAATAGCCGTAGGGGTAGCTAGTATTCGTGTATTCTAGAACCTTCCTCTATAATAGGTACTCCTAGAGGCCGATATGTTCGCTTCGTAGTTAGGTTACTATACTACTCTATACCCCCGTAAGGCGGTAGTAGATAAGCTTCGGGGGGTACTTAACCGCGGATTTCGTAGCTAACTATTATTAACGAGCTAAGGGTCCCTTTGGACCCTAAACCTTGCGCGTTAAATCTCGTTAACCTTTAACGGTTAATTACGTAGTAGAGGTATATAGGGGTACTACTAAGATATATATAGTTAGGAGGCGACCTTAGTAGGAAGCTAAAGATTTACGAGGAATCGCTCTATAAGGCAAAGATACGGAAATCTAAAAATTTCAGATTTATTATCTTTTTTTTTCAAGATCGCTATATATACTTTACGGCCCGTAGACCGGTATGTATAAACACCTACGCGTAAGCTATCTTAAGGTCACTAGGCGCGCCCTTACTTACTAGGATAGTTGGTCGTCTATATTTTAGTGGTTAATAAGGGGGGGTTTCAAGTATATACCCGGTAGTATTATTAGTACATTTTAGTAAAATCAAGGTTAAGGTCGACTAGAAGTCGAAATCTTAAGGTATTAAGGCACCTAAGGTCAAGGTTCTTAGTATTAAGTAAAGTAAGTATAACGTTACGAGCAAGGTTACGGTTACGAATAAGGTCATAAGTTTTAGTTATATCTTTACCGAGGTTCGAGTCGTTTGCTAGTATTAGAGCTAGCTAAGAGTTACAAGAAAGTCTAACGAAGGCCTATAGGCCTTATAGAGAGGCTATAATCCTAGAAGGGATAGAAGACTCGGATAGCGACGAAGACAACACCCCGGAGGCTTTAAGCTCTAATAATAAGGGCAAGGAAAGAGTACGACGAAATGACTAAGAAGAGGATGACTTAAATAAGGGCACTATAACGTAAGGAATGCCCTATAGTCCGGATACGATAGTAGCTTTATTTAGCCGTCTTACTATTACTATAGAAAATGTAGGACCTCGCTTCCCTACTCTAGGGAGTCCGGAAAACCCCCTCTTTAATGGTAGGAACGCTACTAAATTCTAGGAGAGGTTCAATAGTCTTATAGACTAGTATCTACTAAGGCTATTAATTAAGAAAGACAACTTCTAGGGTCGTTTCGAGCGTAACTACGAGACCACTATCCGACGTTTAGTAATAAGGTTAGAGGGATAGTAAGTAAGGCGGAGTACCTTTAGGAGGTCCTTCTTAGCTAAATTTTCGAGATTCGATACCTATTCGATATTAGGAAGTCGAGAATATCTAGAAGAGATAGTCCGGGCCGAGTAAGGGAAAAGCCCTAAGGAACAGGATATAAAGAAGTTTATCCGTCTCTTCGTGGCCTCTAGTGACCTAATTAATCCCGAAGACCTCGATAATAGCTCCCGTAGCCGTCTTCTACTTTAGGGGCTCCTAGAGTCAGTTACTAAGGTAGTTTACAAGAAATATAGGCTCTATCCGAAGTAGACTAAGAAGTTTCGGCGCTTTTAAAAGATACTAGACGAGGCGATAAGTATCGCTAATAGTGAAGAAGGATAGAAGGCCGTATATACGGACTTTCTACTTACTTTACCGTAGCTTTATCGGTTAGTTATAAAGTAGATGCCGCGCTTAATCCCTAAGATTAATATACTTAATAGACTAGCTATTTCCGCTACTATCGACGATGACCTTATTTAGAAAATAGTAGAAATAAGTATTCGGGCTTACTAACGAGGTCGCGCGGCGGAGGTTAGATCCTTTAACCCTAGTGAAAATTAAAGGTCTATATAACTAGAGAACCCCGATCGCGTGCCTAAACTATAGGTTTACTTAATATAGCGCCCGTAGTTATAGAACCGCGAGCAGTCTAAAGCGCTTAATAGGTACTATTACAACTATAGTAGTACGGAACATTAGGCTAATAGGTACCCCGCGATACTGTTCCTTATATTATAAGGATATGTCTTTTTAGCAACAAACAACTAGTAGTACCTAGGAAAGAAGACCGATTTAAATCCCCCTAAGTTCAACTTCCGACGGGACTATAGCAAACCTAAGCTCCTTTATATACTTCCGTAGCTTAAGGAATACTATAGCCCGATTCTATTTA
Organism: Fulvia fulva; assembly: GCF_020509005.1. Taxonomy (NCBI): domain Eukaryota; kingdom Fungi; phylum Ascomycota; class Dothideomycetes; order Mycosphaerellales; family Mycosphaerellaceae; genus Fulvia; species Fulvia fulva. The sequence continues at coordinate 2,599,085 of NC_063014.1, read as the reverse complement.
ATAAGGACATGAAAATCCCTACACTTCGGAAATAATAGATAGGTCGAGATTATACTAGTATCTAAAGCGTGAAGCTTCCTAACTACTCTAAACCTCTACCTAATAACCGACACCTTATAGAATACGGCCCTTAAGATGTTAGATCTAGGTAGTAACCGACGGCCGCTAGTAGTTACTAGATCTAGTTTAAGGAAGAAGAAGAACCGGCTCTATAAGAAAGTAGGATTATAAACTACGACGAGGTTAAGATTAAGGCCTACCTAATCTAGAGTAACAAATCTCGAGGTAAAGCTCTAGTAGGAATTATAAAGAACCCGAATCCTCGAACTAGGTCTAGTATATAGGCATTAAGAGTACAAGCCGAGGCCGCTAAAGCTATACGATAAGAACTCGAAGAGGAGATCCGGTAGGAAGAACTCGGTTAGTAGGAGGTAGAGATAATTAGAGACGCCGGTTCTAGGGCTAGTAGAAGCTAGTTAAGGGTAGCGTTAGGAGAGACTCTTAGAAGAAGGACGCCTAAGCCTCGAGCTAAGTCAAGGCCTACGCCCTCGGAATAGCCGGCGGGGCCTATTAATGCCCTATTCGTATAGCGTAAACGGCAATAGAATACAAAGACAATAAGGATTAATAACTACGTCCGATAGTACGGTATAGGAGATAGGCCCGTTACTAAGGAGGAGGGCGTGACCTATTAGATTGATCAAATCCTTTAGACTACGTTTCTAAACGTTAATACCCGGGACTAGTTTCGGTATAGTCGCTAGTTTAAGACTACCTTATTTAGGAGAGTAGCAAATACCCCTGATCTATAGTCTAAGCTTACTACCGTCCGTAAGTTAGCTAGTTAAGAAGGGACTAAAGTCCGTACGAGTCATGTCGCTACCTATAAAGACGAGGGAGAAGAGGCTAATAAAGAAGTCTTTCGGGATAATTGTTAAGCTCGCTTTATAGGTATGTTCTTAACGATGTTATATAGTAAGGATACTGTCCCTACCGCCGAGTTATACGAGAACATTAAAAAGATCGGTCTCTCTAGTATACTAGACGATTTTGTAATTATACCTAGCCCTTAGGTAGTTACCGAGCTTAGGACTAGTAAAGGTCAGACTCGAGCCCTACTTAACGAGGGATCTAAAGTCAATATTATTAGCCCGAGGATAGTATATAAGTTTGGCTTGCCTATCGTACCTAGCGCCTACTTATCTTTTCGAGGAGCGGGTAGAAGAGCGAAGTTCAAGGGGGTAATTTTAAAGCTTAATACTTAGGTATTTAGTATATACTACTAGATCGATATGTTTGTCTCCGCTAATCTAGATTTGCCTACGATCCTTAGCCGCCCTTAGTATAGAAAGAGACGACTAATAGGCCGTAACTACGACGATAGATTATAGGAGGGAACAATTGCTAGTAGGAAAGGTAAAAGTGTGATATTCACGGCTATTATAGGTACTAATAAGTACAAAACTCTTTAAGAACTTCTATAGTCCTCGAAAAATACGAACGCGGGTTGATTCATGGTAGTTAACCCGCTATAAGCATTAGAAGTCCGGTTTTGAAACAAGTCCGCTTTTCGAGTCTAGTCGGGGAGACCTTAGTAAATATATTAGGGGCGGAGTGTTCTAATAATACGGCGTATCGACATCGATAAGAAGGTATAACGAAGCTAAAACCTAAGCCTATAGACACGACTGTCTTCGACTACTTTAAGAACTACCGCGGCCCCGTATTATAATAAAGAGAAAATGTCCTCGACCTTAGCCCGTATTCGAAGAAATTACTAGGACTACTCGGGAACCGCTAATACTTAAGCGCTAAGGTGACTACTAACGCTCTAGGAGAGTAGGTTATTATAAATATATACTCCGTATAGGGCGACTAGTGTACGGAGATCCTGAAATAGGGCCAGATTAATAGGTAGGCTTAGAAACAAGACGTAGGGCTATATAGACCTAGTATTAGGATACCGTATATATTTACTATATATAAGCGTAAAGCTAATAAGAAAAGACCTATTAATACGAGCGTTTACGAGAGGCCTTAGTCGAAAGTAGATAGTAATATAGATTAGAAGCGGAAGGCCCTTTACTAGGAATCTCTAATAATAGTAGGGTAAGGCCCGTTCGATAGGAGGTATCCTATTACAAAGTTCTCTAGTATTAAGCGCGGCTCGAGGATTATACCTAAAAGGCTCGCTAGTATTAAGGTTAGTATCGCTCTCTCGGCTAAGGAAAGACAAATGTTTAAAGAAATGCTCTTTAACCGAGAAGGTGTCCTAGCGTAGGATTTTAGCTATATACGGTAGATTAGACATAATGTTATGCCTCCTTAGAAGATCATAACGATTACGTATAAACCGTAGTAGGCGCGGAACATTCGGTTATACCTAAGCTTACGAGCGATTATAGAATAGATAATCTACGCTCGAATTAAGAACAAAATCCTTAAGTATAGTCAAGGTACTTATACAAATGCTTAGTTCTTAGTAGCAAAGAAGGTCAAGCTAAATAGTAAAGCTATACTATATAGGTTAATTAACTCCGCTATACTCTTAAACGAGGTAACGATAAGGGATACGAACATTCCCCTAGATACGGACGGGTTCTTAGAAGACTTTACTAGGTATAGAGTAGCCTCTTTAGTAGACTTGTTTTCGGGGTACGACTAGATTACGCTTAACGAAAGTAGCCGAGATTTAACGGCCTTTATAACGCCTCTTAGGCTTATACGGTATATAACGTTACTATAGGGTATAACGAACTTAGTTACTTAGTTCGTACGGGCAATAGCTAAGGTGTTAATAGACTATATTTCTTACCGAGCAAAACTATTTCTTAACGATATCGGCGTAAAAGGTCCTACTAAGGACTATAGTGACGCTAAGGTAGAGCCTAGTCTTTGATAATAGGTCGTAGAATATATTATATCCCTTAATCTTGTTCTTACGGACATAGAGAGGGCCGGAGCGGTAGTTATAGGGGAGAAGTCGTAGTAGCTTTATAAGACCCTAAAGATCGTAGGCTATATTACTAGCCTAAGCGGCCGCTATCTAGATCCTAAGGTAGTAGCTAAGATCTTAGACTAGCTAACCCTAAAGTACGTAAAGGACGTTCGAGTTTATATTAGGATCTATATTTACTTCCGGATTTAGGTCCCCTAGTTCGTAATCGTCGCTCGGCCACTATATAAGCTTTTAAGGAAGGACGTCGAGTTTGTCTAGACTAAGAATAAGTAGTTCTCGAAAGAGAACCTAGTAAGATTCTTAGTAACAGTACTAGCGTTAGTGACTATCTCCTACGCCCTAGGAGCTAGTAGGATCTTCGTTTCTATTAACGCGAGTAGCATTAGGTAGGGTTGTATAATATTGTAGGAATCACTAGATAATACTCGACAAAGATACCTAGTAAGGTATAAGAGCGGTACCTAGAACGTAAACGAGGCTAAGTACGATATAGGGAAGCGGGAGTGCCTTAGAGTACTAAAGGGCCTTAAGAAGGTATAGCGCTACCTCGTGGGAGTAGACTTTATCCTCGAAGTTAATACTAAAACGCTAGTATAGTAGTTAAATCGGCTAGTATCTACTATTCTAAACTCTATAATAGTAAGGTAGGTTACTTAGATCCGGCTATTTACCTTTAAAGTAAGGTATGTCGATAGGAAGAAGTACTCCGGACGGGATGTACTGTCTCGTAAACTACCTATAGCTAAGGAGCTTACGGAACCTAACGATAATATTAATAAGATAATTAACGACAAATTCTTCCGTTACGCCGAGCTAGTTAACACTTTCCCCGTTATTCTAGAGCATGAACGACTCCTCGAACCCTAGTATAGTAATAATTCCGAGCTTATAGCTTATATTCTAGTATATCGAACACGACCGGAAGGGGTCACCCGGGCTAAGTGATAAAACCTCGTTAAGAAGAGTCCTCGGTACTACTTAAGAGATAAGCTCTTGTTTTATTAGCGGCGAAGGGGTGCACCGATGTAGCTAGTAGTAGACAATAATAATGCTTAGAAAGAGATCGTAATATACTATTATAAAAAGTATAGTCACCGGAGTATAGAACTAGTATATAATCTTATTACTAGCCGGTATTACTAGGAGGGCTACTTCTCCGACGTATCGAATTAGGTAAGGACTTATACTCCTTATAACTTTCGCGAAGGCAACTAGAGAGTAGGAGAAATGCACTTATCGACTTAGTAGGTTATAGGAGAGAGGTAGTACTACGATCCCGTCTACGTATATAGAAATAAGTACTTACTTGTCGCCCGAGAAGCTCTAAGTAGGTAGATTAAGGCGAAGGTCGTACGAAAGCCTCTAAATCCGCGGGCGATTACTAAGTTCCTATACGAGATAGTATTTAGCCGGTATAGATACTACTATAAGGTTGTGCTTAATAACGCTAGTATTAACGAAGGGGAGGTAGAGAGGATACTTATTAGTATAGGTATTAAGTATATCTAGATCTTACCCTACTATCCGTAGTCAAATATAACTATAGAAGTAGGATATCGACCTGTTCTAGCTACATTAGCTAAGCTTACTAAGAACACCTATAAGTCCTAGGAACGATAGATTACTACGGTGCTTTAGGCTAATAGAACTACGGTATCTAGAATTACGGGTATAGCGCCGGCGGAGGTTCTATATAGCTATCGTACTATTCTTCCGATCAAGGTAGAATACCTAATATAGGCGAACTATAAATAGGGATCTATTAGATTAACGGAGGAGCTATTAGCTATTCGGGCGCGTTAGTTATAGGTACGAGATATAAGTCTTTAGGAGTTATAGTTACGAAGAGTAAGGCTTCGTGCCCTAAGTAAGGAATACTTTAATACTAAACGTAGTATTAACTTCTAAGGGTTCTAGGTCGGAGATCTTATAGTCAAGTTCGACAAGCCGTATAAGGATGACCTATCTAGAAAGATTAGTTACCGCTAGCTTAGGCCGTATTATATAGCTAAGGTGAACTCGGGGTTTAGTATATACGTCCTCGAGGAGCTTAATAGTACGAGGTTAAAGGGTATATAATCCCGAGAGAACCTAAAGCTGATCCTATAGTTAAGACCGGACCTAGAGCTTGATCTTCCTAAAGCTAAAGACATAATAGAAAAAGGCGATCTTCCGAATAAGAACAGACCTACTACGTCCGAATCTAACGACGAAGAGGATGACGATATACTTCTAATAGGCATTAATAGAGCTACTATACTTCCGGAACTAGAATCTGAGCCGACGAGACTATAGGTACGGCCTTATAACCTTACTACGGAGGAGATAGCTAAATTCACTAGGATTTAGGTCAAAGGAGGGATAGGACTCTATTATTTCCTTTTTTTTCTTAGGCGTAAGGAGTTTACTTAGTAGTTTTGGTTTCTAACCTTAGTTTAACTAGCTTCTAGTTCTAGTACCTAGTTTCTAGCGTACTTAACTAATTTCTAGGCTATATCTTAATTTGAGAGTAGGCTTACTACAAAGACTAGACTTTGACTTAGCCTCCTTAGCCCCTTATAGAATGAACTTACGATCTCCTTAATATCTCTAGACTAACTACTTGACTAGACGCCGGATCCGCCTTCCTTAAGTATAACTTATAGGTATAGTTTCTTAGTTTATATTAGCGTAGCGGAGGTAGAACTAGGGACAGTTTCTTAATAGGGGAGGATATATTAACGAGCTAAGGGCCCCCTTTAGACCCTGAAATTTACGCGTCGAATCTCGTTAACCTTTGACGGTTAGTTACGTAGTAGGGGTATATAGGGGTACTACTGAGATATATATAGTTAGGAGGCGACCTTAGTAGGAAGCTAGGATTTACGAAGAATCTCTCTATAAGGTAAAATACGGGAATCTAAAAATTTCAGATTTGTTATCTTTTTTTTAGGATTACTATATATATTTTACGGCCCGCGGACCGACAAGTATATATACCTACGCGTAAGCCATCCTAAGGTTACTAGGCGCGCCCTTACTTACTAGGGTAGTTAGTCGTTAATACTAGCTATTCGTCCCTTACCTAGTAGTTCGGCTCGTTCCCGGGTCGAATGCCCTTATATACTAGTACTAATTCGCGGGCCCTTACGACTATACTAGCGATGACCTTCTATACTAGGTACTATACCGACTTGCCTAAGTAGGATACTTAACCGCGGATTTCGTAGCTAACTATTCCTTAGGTTATCCCGCTAGCTAAGGGCGTCTACTATACCCTACAACCTAGTTGTTCTACCTCTCTTTCTATAGTTGCTCTCTAAACGATTTCTTACCTTCCTATTATATTGCTAGCTATTCGTCCCTTACCCGGTAGTTCGGCTCGTTTCCGGGTCGAATACCCTTATACGCTAGTACTAATTCGCGGGCCCTTACGACTATACTAGCAATGACCTTCTATACTAGGTACTATACCGACTTGCCTAAGTAGAAGGTCTATAGTCCCTAGATATATAGGTCGATCGGCGGTATAGCGGTCTCGTACTTAAGTATCCTCGTTAGTATCGACTTATATACCCCGGTAACCTTCCTTAGGCATTAGTTTTAGATCTTCGCTAACGGCGCGACGAGTCCCTTTAATAGGTAGGCCCTCTTGCCTAGGGACTATACTTAGCTACTATAGGTAAGGACTAGCCGTATAATAGCCGTATATAGAAGTCGTAACTACTAAAAGTCCGCTCCCTATATAGACGTAGTGAGCCTCTAGTATAATGCTATATTCTATTTAGCTTTCCGTAATATTACCTATACGTACTTTCTCTACCGTAGCGCCGGGTCTACCTATAGTCCGAGGATCCTAAGCTAGTTTACCGGGTTAGTCGTATACCCCTATATCTAGATAGAAGCTTATATATTATAGAACCGTCGCCGGCGCGTAAAGTGTATTAGATTATACTTTTCTAGGGCAAACCGAGCCCTATACCTCCTAGCCTAGCCCTTATAGATCTTATGCTTCTCTTCTAGTAGCCTATAGTTCTCCTTAGTCGAGGACGACTACGCTAGGATGTTCGTATCGTCTACGAAGCCGCTCGTAGCGGTGTTCTAGGATTCTAGGGCTAGAAGTAGCGTCGCTATAAAGAAGAGGAATAGGATAGGTACTAGCGTTAAGCCTTACGGGATTCTAGTATAGACTACTCAAAATAGGCTTTTATACTAACCGACTAGGATCGCCGTACTACGGCTTTAGAGATAGGACCGTACGAAGTTAATAAGCTACTTAGGAAGTCCTTTCGACCTTAGGACATAGAGTAGCCGCGGGTATAATATATAGTCGAAGGCTCCCGATATGTCTAGACTAAGGAAGGATACTACCTTATCCCTATTCCTATACTAGATAGCCTTTACCTAAGAGGTAATAAGTTCTATCGCGGATAGCGTCGATCGCTATAGGCGCGTACCTATCTAGGTGTCCGGGAGTAGGGAGTACTTATCTACTGCCTCGGAGAGTCTCGTTATAACTAGCTTCTTAAGCGCCTTCCTAAGAGTATTAAGGAGCGTAATCAGGCGGTACGACTTCACCTACGTATAGTCTTCCTTTTACGGCTTACGTAGGACTACTATCGTCGATTATTTAAATGCTATTAGGTAGTATCCGGTCTATAGGTAGGCGTTAAAGATCGCTACGACTACTAGGGCTAGTTGATCTCTATACTTCTTTAGTAGCTCGTTTAGGATCCTATCCGGCCCCGGGGCTTTCTTCGCCGGTAGCTTTCTTAGTATAGCGGCAACTTCTCCCTCGGACACCTCCTATTAGACCGCGATACTAGGGGCTAGGGGAGTAGAGCTGTTTATGTCGCTTAGATTAGCCTCGACTAGAGGCGGGAAGAACTTGCTAGCTAGTAGACGCGCCTTAGCCTCGGGGTCGCTAACCGGGCTACTAGGCGATTATAGCGCTAGGATAGAGAAGGAGGGGCCCTATATAGGGTCCTGTCGGGCCCATTTCGCTAGCTTCTATATCCTCTCTAGCTTACCGGCGATTTCTTCTACTATAGCCCTCTAGCCGACTGCTTTCTCCCTCCGTATTATAGCTTTCTTCTGTTAGTATACCTCCCTATATACGTTCTAGGCCTCCTCGCTATAGCTACTCGTCTATACCCGGCGGGCTCTCCTTACTTCTCTTACTACCGTAGTGTACTCCGGCGTCTAGTATAGTTAAGACTATATCGTTAGTTAGGTAAGCGGAACGTAAAGTAAGGTCGCTTTTCTTATTTCGTCTATCAACCCCTAGACTACTTCATCTATCTCGTCTTTACTGTTATATTGCTACTACGCGATCTAGACTAGCCTCTTAGAGTTATCGAGGTACGCCTAGATATTAGCCTAGTAGGCCTTTCCCTAGTTTAGCTTAGGAGTTCTCGCTAGTATACGTTATATCTATGTCGTAATAGAGGTCCTGACTAGTATATAGTCTAACGACGCCTCGAGTTTATATTCGATCCTATAGTAGGTTACCGTATAGTAGTAGCTATCTAAGATCTAGGAGAGGTCGATCGTGCCTTAGAGTCCCCCTCTCTTCTAGGTGCCTAGGTCCTTCGGGGTATTAAGGGCAATTGCGTTACTCGCTATCAAGTCGAGTATTTCGTCGGCTATAGGGTACGGCTATATAAGGCTTTCCTAGGAAGGGTAGTATATATTAAAGTCTCCTACTACGATATAGTACCCTTATCTCTTAAGCGTACTATCTAGGTATATATAGACCCTAAGGTCGCGGCTAGACCTCGAGGCTAGCGGTTATATATATATATATTATATATCTAAGTACTACCTACGTAGAGGGGGGTAATATCTCTCCCGCCTTCTTCCTCTACGTAGTATACTACCTCCTAGTCAGATTCTAGTATGTCCTTACTAATATAGAAGTACGTACGGGGTCTACCGTCGCTTTATAGGTATATCGTATAGCCTAGTAACTTATAGGTCGTTAGTCTCTTATAGTACGGGTTAATCTATAGCTTCTAGATTACTAGGACGTAGTAGACGTACGGGTCCGCCTTTTATAGGAAATGGTTCTATATTATATCCTTACTATAGTTAATGTTATACTAGATAATACTAAGCGTATCGAGGCTAGTTATTGTTATTAACAATCATTTCCTCTTTAATGTCCTATGTCCTACTACCTTATACGTCCTAGTCTACGCCTATTAGCTATATACTAAAGGGGAGCCGGGCCTAGTTAGATTCCCTCGCCGTAACTAGTAGAGTACGTAGCCTTCTATACGCCCTAGGTTACGTATCCTTTATATTATTCTCGGCCCTAGAGCGCTTATACCCGACCGCCGCTAGCTAGTTCCGGTATAGACTAGCCTTACGGTCGCCGTAGAATCTTAGGGCGACGGTTCTGTTTATAATTGCCTTGTTGTTCGCTAGTTTCTACTATAGGCATTCCGCGCTATATAATAGGTAGTACCCCGGACAGTTCGCGTACCGCCTCGTAGCTAATATATAGTCCCTAGATATATACTCTCCTATATAGTTCGAGTAGGCCTACTTGTTTATATACATATAGGTTTAGTGTCCGTACTGTTAGTATTTAGAGTATTAGAGGACACGAAAGGATAAGGAGTACTTTTCGACTATCTTAAGGCTATATTACTAGATTAGGCCTTATTCTATTACTAGATCCGCCGCTTTCGCGTCTTTTAGCTATATAATTAGCGCCGAGGCCTTCTTACCTTTAGGCCATTTCCTATAGAGCTAAGTTACCTTCTAGATTAGAGAGTTAAGAGTAGGCGGGTTGTCCCCTTAGAGGGTACGTAGGTGACCTTAGTTAGGTCGAACTCTTTAGGTATATCGTAGACTAGGATCGTAAATTACTTTATTAAGACCTTCGCTAATACCGTAACCTTAGATAGCTACTATAGCTATACCTCTAGGTACTTCCTAGTAGTAGTAGAGCTAGTATAGATATATAGAGTACCGTTAGACTATTAGTTCACTACGACCACCCCTAGTTAATTAATTCGTTAGGCGTGCTCCTTATTTAATAGCTTCGTAACTTCGGCCTAGTCTTCCTTTACTATAATACGGATCGTAACTATATCGTACGTTAGGCGGGGTCCTAGTATCGATACCGCGACCGATACCTAGTAATAGGGGTGTTGATTCCGGGTAGCCTTATTAATCGCCTAAGACGTCGTCCTTATTTCTTATTGCCCTCGGTAATACGATAGTACTAGCGCCGTACGTAGCTAAGTAATTATTACCTATAGAGACCGGTATAGAAGCTAATCGTTAGTTTCTATAACGTACTTTACTACCGAGCGGGCTATGCTACCGAGCGGGCTACTTTTACTAAGAACTATACTACTTCTACTTTAATTACGACGGTATCTTAACACGACGACATCCTATAGCATCGTTACTAGGAGGACAATTCCTCTTTAGATTCTTTGCTATCTAGTAAGTCTACTTTATAGGTACGTACGTTATACCCCGACTCGCTATATCGCTTATAGCGTTATAGCCTTAGTGCTGGCCGAACACTATCTAGCGACTCTCTACTCACTTCCTGCCTCCTAGTATCCTCTAGAGGTATCAATTGCGACGCCTCATCGAAGGTTAGAGACCCTCTAGACTAAATGTACTTGCGCTTTCGTGCTTTTCGCTATATAAGGGCCTCGTTAGACTTACGTAGCTTACTGATCTCGCTTCGTATAAGAGCTATCTAATACGCTATCTCTCTACTCCCTTTCACAAGCTAATGCACTCCTTCCTATAACGAGTTTGGCGATAGACCTGCCCGGGCACGTATTTTGTTCGTTACTAGTGTCGATTAAGAGTCGAATTCTTTTGTAGTTCGTAGTGTCTTCGACTCCTAAGGGGTATAGTCCGGAGCTAGAGCGGTTAGCGTACGTAGCTTGATATCAAGCTTGTCTATCACTACCTATAGATTGAATAGAACCAAACCAGCGCCTCTGAAGCTCGATAGGATGTTCTCCTATCTAAATACAGCATTATAGGCTGCCCGGAAGGCGCGTAGGAACTCTACTTTGTCGATATAAGTAATGCGCTAGCGTGCTAAGCCCGAGAGCTAAGTACCGTATACCTTCTTTAAAGGCAAATAGCAACCTATATCTAATAGCTAGAGTAAGTACGAGGCGTACGATAGTATATATAGGGCTAAGATCTTATATTCCTTATATAGATTCTAGAATGCCTTCGAGTTGTAGCTCTCGTAGCTATTAATAATAAGTAGTCTCTATACCCTAGTCGTACGAGCTATAGTATACTTCTAGAAATACTCTAGCTACCGTATACCGAACTCATTATTAGTCTAGCCGTTCTCTATTAGCCCGATTGTCTAGTCTAGACCCAAGTTGCCGTCTTAGTACTAGGTAATAATGTACTATTTGCCTATAAGGATGACGTAGGGTAGGAGCGTAGGGTAGGAGCGCTATTCCGTCTATATAGATAGTCTTAATTACTATTACCTATTCTCTATTGCCCTATTAAACGACCTTCCTCTTTCTACTACGCCTTTCTAAACCCGTAACGACGCTCTAAGACGTAATGATACCTATTATAAACCCTGTCTCGTCGAAGTTATAGGTGTCCTAGTTAAGGATACTATACTTCTCCTTTATATTACGTATAAGTAAGAACTACCTCTCGATAACGTCTAGATCTTCTATTAGGGCTCGCTAACGATCGTATCTACGTGTTATACGAACCTTTAGCTCACGATACCGCCTAGGAAACCTGTCTGTCCAATTAAGACTAGCGGGCTCAAGACCCTTCTCTTATAGTAATAAATCGGCTATTACTCGTATACTAGCCTTTAATAGCGGGAAACCTCTAAGATCTAGCTCGAGTATATACTCAAGTATCACCCTCTCTTCTAGCTCTATAAGCTTCTTCGAGTTAGGCTCGTAGTCACCCCGAGGAGGTCGTCTATTCAATCGGTACCCTAGTATAGTTTGAGACGCGTCGTATACCTTTATAGTAAGTCGATTCGTAATTGTCGCGTCGCGTTTCGTAGCCTAGATAGCTAAGGTCAGTTTGGCCTCGTTTAAAGACAATATACGCTATAATAGTAGTTGTATAGCTATATCTATAGAAGTAGTACAGTTCTTAGTAAAAGTAGCCCGCTCCGTAGTATAGCCCGCTCGGTAGTAAAGTACGTTACTTTTTACGTCCTCTATAAGTTACTACTAGTTGTCTTAGGGGAGCTTCGCCTATATAGCCGTAGGCGCCGGTAGTACTATAGCCTAGGCTTCTATTACCTAGGAGTTGCCTAAAATAGCTAGGTACCTCCGCGGCGTTTAGCGCTAAGGAAATAGGGTAACGAGAACTTTAAGCTTTCTAAATTAAATAAGGTAGAACTCCCTTAATTCTAGGGGTAGTAGCCTACTTTATAGATCGTTAGAATAGCTCTAATAAGGGCTTTCGAATATATCGTGTTTCTATAGGCTATAATAGGGGGGTTATACTAGTACCTACTTCTAGTAATTATCTAAGTAAGAATACTAGCTCGGCTATACCTTTATATACTCGTACTAGCTATATTAGCTATAGTAAGGGATAGGCTAACGGCGCTATCTACGGAGGACTAGAATTAACGACGTAAGCTTATATAGTTAAGCTACTAGAGGATACGATAGATATAGAGGATAATAAAGCCTTCGCGTACGTATTAAGGAAGGTTTAAGGACATACGCTTCGAGACGAACGTGTCTTAAGGGGGGTAGTGTTACGGTAGCTCCGTAAGTAGAGGATTCGGATCGGGTTACGTAACTCGTGATCACGTGACATTGATGACTAAGCTCGGCCCGAGCGCGACCTCGGCTTCCCTTAAGAAGCCCTTTCTCTCTTAGAACTACCTTCTCTCTTTAGCTATCGACTTCGTTAATAAACCACTACTATACTAGCCTACTATAGCCTCGTAACAAAAGTATTAGACGATATATCTTTCTAAAGGTACCGTCGATAAACCTAAATACCCTATCTACGCTAATATTATAGCCTATTACTTAAGTATACTACTTTAGATACTCGGCTATTAGATAGTATAGGTCCTATAGGAGTTTATTACTAAAGTTATTGTTAATATAGTCTATTACCTTATTAAATATTATACTAATTATAACGTGCTTTATTACCGAGCGGGCTATACTACTAAGCGGGCTACTTTTACTAAGAACTGTACTACTTCTATAGATATAGCTATACAACTACTATTATAGCGTATATTGTCTTTAAACGAGGCCAAACTGACCTTAGCTATCTAGGCTACGAAACGCGACGCGACAATTACGAATCGACTTACTATAAAGGTATACGACGCGTCTCAAACTATACTAGGGTATCGATTGAATAGACGACCTCCTCGGGGTGACTACGAGCCTAATTCGAAGAAGCTTATAGAGCTAGAAGAGAGGGTGATACTTGAGTATATACTCGAGCTAGATCTTAGAGGTTTCCCGCTATTAAAGGCTAGTATACGAGTAATAGCCAATTTATTACTATAAGAGAAGGGTCTTGAGCCCGCTAGTCTTAATTGGACAGACAGGTTTATTAGGCGGTATCGTGAGCTAAAGGTTCGTATAACGCGTAGATATAATCGTTAGCGAGCCCTAATAGAAGATCTAGACGTTATTAAGAGGTAGTTCTTACTTATACGTAATATAAAGGAGAAGTATAGCATACTTAACTAGGACACCTATAACTTCGATAAGATAGGGTTTATAATAGGTATTATTACGTCTTAGAGCGTCGTTACGGGTTTAGAAAGGCGTAGTAGAAAGAGGAAGGTCGTTTAATAGGGTAATAAAGAGGAAGTAGAGAGATAGCGTATTAGATAGCTCTTATATAAAGTAAGATTAGTAAGCTATATAAGTCTAACGAGGCCCTTATATAGCGGAGAGTACGAAAGCGTAAGTATATTGTCACGGCCGCTCTATAAGTAAAGGATTCGAATTTAATTACGTAACCCCGGGTCACGTGACCCGGATAACTAACCTCGGCCTAATACCGACGCCCGACACCTCGGCCTTTAAGTATAGGCCTCGTTCTTAGACTCTCTTCTCTCTTCAGCTATCGACTTTGTTAATACTATACCCTTATACTCCCGTACTATAGTCTCGTAATACTTTAATAGCTTATATTAAGGACGCTACTATATTTAGCGCCGCTTAAGACTCTAGAAATCGCGATATTACGACTCCTTAAAATCCCCGACTCGTACTAGCGTAAAAGTAGCGTAATGCTCTCTCTTTCTCCCTAGATTAAGACGCTAAGAAGGCGTATTACTATATTATAGCTAGGCTATAGGGTACCGGTAGCCCTAGCGGCGGCGGCGGCGCGACTAACTCGACACTTAGAACTTTCTACGCGATCCGATTAATATACCTAGTCCGACGACACCGTCCTACTAGATCCCTTTACTAAGTACGCTAATAAGGAACGCGCGGTTCTCGATAGGCTCCTAGAAGAGGAGGAAGGAGATAATACCTAACCCGAAATTATAGACACTTTTAACCTCGTAGTATTACTCTATAACGGCGATATTATAGACCACCTCGATAAGAATAGGTCAACCGACAATACTCGTAAGGACTTTGCTATTAACTATATAGACGACCGCGGTCGTACCGGGATATACCGTATCCTACTCGACTAACTACGGTTACTTAACGCGACTTAGTTTTACGACTACGTCTAGAACTAACTAGAGGTAATTACCTACGCCCTTCGTAGACTCGAGGCTAATTACCGCTAAGCTATCCTAGATAGGGCGGCGCTATATTAAGCTAACGAGCTAAATAAGAAGAAGTTTAAGGAAGTATATACCGAACTATAATATACAGAAAAGTATATATAGGAATGTAAGTAGGACCTAGAACAAGCTAATAAGGACCTTATAAAGGCTAACTAGGACGTTACTAAGTATAGGAAGTAGGCTAATAACTAGTATAGCTCTACTAAGAGAGCCGAAAAGGAGGTCGATATATTTAAGGTTAAAGTCGCTAAACTAGAAACACTCGTACCGGACGACTCCGCCCCTACGGCTACCGACGTAGTAGGGCTATAGTAGACTATCGCTACACTTAAACAGGATCTCGAGGAAGCTAAGCGTAGCCGTACTACCGAGAAACCTAAGGAGCGTAGCGCCCGCTCCCTCTCCGAGTTACGACGTTGACGCGGCGATAGACTAGCTAAAAAGCCCGCCGAATAACCCGCTACGAAGTCTACGCGGAAGCAACGTAAGGAGCGATTTGCTAATAACTCCTCCGACCCCGATTCCTCCGACTCGTCCTTAGACTCTAATTCCGATTTCGAAGAGCGTCCGCGCCGTCAGAGTAAGGGTAAGGATAAGAGGATAAGAGATCGAGAAAGAGATAAGAGACCGTTATCGTCGACGACGACGACTTCGAGATTATAGATAGTAGCGTAGATATCGTACGCTATGACCTAACTATAGTAGAAGACTTTAAGACGAGTTCCCGTATCGAAGTACCTAAGCCTAAATTCTTAGAAGAGAATATAGGTAGTAAATACTCGCCGATACTTAATAAGTAGACTACTTAACTCGGTAATAAGCTTGCCGTTTCTATCTTTAAGGACGTACTATCCGCCCTACGTTTCGTATAAGAAACTACTATAGGGTCAGTATACTCTATACTCTATAACTATATTCCCTAGAAGATCGTCTTCTCTAAGGTTCCCTCCGCGAGCCGGCTATTTAAGAGCGTAAAGAAATGCCTACGTTTCCTAGATAAGAACTTCGGCGACTATAATCCCGAGGGCACCGCGCGTAACAATATAGACGCGCTTAAGATAGTAGAAAATAATAAGTTCTCCGAGTTCTATACTAAGTTCTAACGTAAGCGCGCCTAGCTCCTATAAGGCGCGAGCCGTAAGTACGAGGTTATCGAGCTTAAGAAGAAGCTAAGCTTTAAGTACCGTAATCGACTAGTCGTACTACCTAACGCGAAGTCGGTTAAGGAGCTTACTCGGTAATACTCCCGCCTAGAGAGCGAGCTAGCTTAACTTGAACACGACCTATTACTATTATAGTCTCCCTATAGAGTATATAGAAGGTAGGGACAGAAGAGCCTTAGAGTGCTTAGAAGTCGTTAAGAAGTAAAAGTCTAGCTTAGTGTATAAGCGCTAAGAATTATATGCCCCGTAATATTCACTACGGGACCTAGCCCTCCAAATTCACTACTCTACTAAACCTTAATAGATTCACTTCGGCTCGTAGCTATATAACTTACGGTACTCCCGCGAGCACCCGCGACTACGCTAGACCCTAGAAGAAGTACGTAGAAGACTCGGAACGTAGGGCAGGTTAGAATAAGGTTTTGAGTAAAGCTACTAAGCGCGGCTTCGTATAGGTTAGCCCTATTAATACGGGGATACGTACTCGCGAGGGTCGCGTATAAGTATCCGGCCTTCCCTAGGCCTCTCTTACTTTCTTCGTCTTTCGTTTTGTATAGCAATTATACTATACCCTTTATATCTTTACTTTGTACCTACATTCTCGCTTTTACTCTTATATCTTATAGGCTAGGCTCTCGCCCTAATAAATACGTACTTAGAACGACGAGAAGAAGGATAAGAAGACGACTATGCCTAAGGGCAATAGTACGGTATCGGTACCTCTGATAGTAGGGTAGATTATACTACCGATACTCCCTTTAGATAATAGTATACCTCTCGGCCGCTCTCCTTATACTAATTAGCCGCTCCTTCCGTAGAAGGACCGCCCTAATTAGTATAAGAACCTTATATAACCTACTTAAGATTAGCGTACTTAGATTATTACTAGCGGTAGCTACCTACGCTACCGGGGTACCGGCTATATCTTAGGCGCCGCCGGCTACCTACTTGACCTATACGAGCGTCCTAAGAAGAAGGCTAATAATAACGGCCTTACGGTTACTAAAGCACCGGCGGGAAATGCCTAGGCTATTATTTGAGCGTAATAGATAATAGTCCGCCTTAGGAAGTCTTATACCCTTATAAACCTTATAAATATACCCGTACTATATAGGCGTTCTCCTTATAAGCCCGAGCGAGCACGCCCTCTTCTATAGAAGTAGATAAAGGACCCGAAGTTTCGTATTACTTTGTAGTAGAGGGTAGGGCAAATAGAATATATATATATATATACCTTCCTTAATAATAGTACTAACTCTAAGCTCGTTAACACTTCCTTTACGTAAAAATACAAATTCCCGCTCTACGATATTAAGCCCTTTACGCTAGGCCTAGGTAATAGCTCCTAAGTACTAACAATTATTACTAAAGCTATAAACGTTGAACTGAACCTTTAAGGCTATATCGAGACGGTTAAATACCTAGTTACCGATACCTACTACAATATAGTCCTTAGCCTTAGATAGTACGCGAAGTATAGCCCTTATAAAGACTAGAAGCGAAGCGTGCTTACCTTTAACGACGTTAACTATTAGAATCACTCTCTCTATAAGAACGTTAGCCTACTAGTAACGTTACCTATCCCCGAGTTACTACTAACGCCGGTACCCGATTACGATAGCCTTAAGCGACCCGATATCCGCGATATACCGGTCCCTTAGCCCCTTAAAGTCGGCGCTAAAAGAGTTAGGGCTAGGTATAGAGACGACATTAAGTAGATCAACTTATACGAACTCTGAAGACTCTGTTATACGAGAGGTACGGAAGTATATACTATATAAATTAACCTACGTACAGTATATACGGCTAAGAGCGCGGCCAATCTAGTTATAGTATAAGCGTTAGGGCTTTACGCTATAATAGTACGAAAGGTTATAGGCGGCAACGCTATATTCGCGTACGCTATATATATTAAAGACAGCTACTATAGAACGCTCCGTTATCGATAGGAGTACTAGGTAGAGGCCTACGCGATTAACGTAGCTTTTTATAACGTGTTTATAGAAAAGCTATACCGGAAGTAGAAGGACCCCGACGTACTCGGTAAGCTACCGGCTATATACTATTATCGGTAAGCTCTATTCTCGAAGTTAGAGTTCGATAAGCTACTACCTTATCGCCCTAGCCTAGATTATAAGATTAAGCTAAAGAAGGATACTCGGCTACCGTTTAAGCGGTCCTATCCGATTTCGAATAGAGAGTTAGAAGTAGTAAAAGCTTAGGTAGATAACTCACTTTAGAAAGGTAATATCTAACGTAGTAACTTACCTATAGTATTATCGGGAATTATCGTACGTAAACTAGGTAGTAGACTACGCGTCTATATTGACTACCGTGCCCTAAACGCTATTACTATAATATCGAGGTACCCTATCCTACTTATTTAAGATACCCTTAACCGGATTAGTAGTAAGAAGTACTTTACTAAGCTCGATATAATCGCTACCTTTAATCGTTTACGTATCGCGGAAGGGGACGAGTAGAAAACGGTATTTACTACGCGCTACGGTCAATTCGAATGTCTAGTAATACCCTTTAGTCTCTATAATATACCCGGTACCTTCTAGTTATATATTAATAACGCGCCCCGAGAGTACCTAGACGATTTTACCTCCGCGTACCTCGATAACGTACTTATATTTAGCGACACCCTAGAGGAGTATATCGTTTACGTCGAGCAGGTCATAGCGAAGCTATAGGAGGTAGGACTTTAACTCGATATCGATAAGTACGAGTTTTACGTCTAAGAGACGAAGTACCTTAGCTTAATTATAGGCGCGGACGATACTAAGACAGATAAGGACAAGATCGCCGTAATCTAAGAATAGGAGACCCCTCGTAACCTAATAGATATTATGTCCTTCCTTAGCTTTTATAACTTCTATAGGCGGTTTATTCGTAACTACTTAGGCATCGCCTACCTAATAATATAGCTTACTAAGAAAGACATACTATAGGTATAGGGTAACGAATATTAGGACGCTTTCTAACGTATGAAACAAGCGTTTACTAAGGACAATATTATACTCGTATATTTCGTACCCGGGCGAGAAATAAAGCTCGAAACGGATACGTCGGACTTTGTCACTACTATAGTAATGTCGTAGCGAGGAGAAGACGGTATATAGCGCCTAGTAGCTTTTATGTCTAAGAAGATATCGCCGTAAGAATGTAACTACGACATCTATAATAAGGAACTACTCGCTATCGTAAAAGCCTTTAAGGAATAGAAGCTAGAGCTTATGTCTAGAGACATTAATAGAGATAAGGCCGACTTCGAAAACCTTACCGACGAAAGCGGCAAGCTAGTCCTAGTATACTCCGATTATAAGAACCTTAAATAGTTTATAAGTACTAAGGTCCTAAATAGACGCTAGGTACGTTAGTCCGAGTTCTTATTATAGTTCTACTTTAAGATTGTCTATATCCCTAGTAAGACGAATGTCAAACCTAATACTCTAATACGGCGGCTATAGGACGTCCCTATAAACGATAACGACCTACGAAGATAGTATTAAGAATAGACGTTACTACCTAAGTACCGATTTCTTAATATCTTGCCGATAGAGATCCGTCTAGGCCGATAGGACAATAATGTAACGGTTTATAATTATATTAATATAAAGTAGCTAGGTACGTAGGAAAGAGGAGCGCGAGGTACGCCGAGGTTATATATAGCTAAGGCGCGCTAGTGACGCGCGGTCACGTGACCTATATACCAGCTAACCATCTACTAGGCCTAGGGCCGTAATACTACCCCCCCTTCAAAAATCGCGCTTAGTCCCTTAAGCTCGTATTATCGCTACTACGAAAGTAGTGTTATCCTCTATATTGCTATTTCTATTACTTCTATTATCTATTCTATCCGCTATTATATCGTCGTTACTACCTCGGTCGGTATTATCGTATCCTCCGCGGTAGCTAACCTAGCCTATATAAGTCGTGATTTCGTGCTTACCGTAGCGATTTACGAACTCCGCGAAAGAGTTCGTTATAGCTTCTGTTACTTATATTAAGGAAGAGCTATAGTACCTATTACTAACTAATGTTAGCGGTATAGCTATAGTTACTAAGTTAAGGGAAGATTGCTATTCGCGTTAACGCTTGTCTTATACTTACCTACTATCGGTTATCTTTCTTAAAGTAGCCGCCTACGGGTCTTTACTTATACTAGTCTTAGGCTCGTAGCTCTTAACCGGTAGTAGAGCTATAGGTACCTACGTAATTAGTGTACGTAGCCCTCCTATAGTTACTAGGTTAGACGTAGCTATTAACGAAGCGTTTATAGCATCGCTAATTATACCGTCTTCGGGTATATCCTCGTTCGGAATCTACCCTAGTAGTAGTATAAAGCCGGCTAGCCTATCCTTCGTAGGATAGTTATAGTAGAAGTCGGTAATAGAGGCGGCGGTAGTATCTATTAACTCCTTAGCGGGCTCCTAAGTAGGCTCGCTATAACTAACCTATTGTACTAGATACTCGTATCGTCTCTCTTTCCTTCTACTACGTAGCGCTAGTCCCGGCGGTAGCGTACTCTTTATATCTAGTATCGTATCTAGTAACTAATACGTACTTATATCGCTATTATCGTCTTCTACCTCTATAGGTGCTAGTAGTAGTTATACTTGGCCTAGTATCGGTTCGTATACCGGTACTAGTAGGTTAGCGTAGAAGCCGTTATATAAGTTACTTAGCGATCGCGGTAAATCTAGGCGATACGTATCGTGTAGTAGTACTTTAGTGATCGTATAAGGTCTGGTATAGCGGTAGTTAAGTTTCTTTAACGGGCGCTTAGTACGCTAGTTACGAGTGCTAAGGTATACTATATTACCTACTTTGTATCGTAGTACGATCGTACGGTATTTATTTGCGTACTCGGCTTACGACGCTTATACTATCTCTATCGAGTCTCTTAGTTTATAGCGAAGCTCTATTATACGCTATACGAAGGCATTTACTAATTCCGCGTCTAGGCGTTGTTTATATAGGAGTAGCTATATAGGCAGGTTGAGCTCTATATCCGCGTATCTCGGATTCTTGCTAATATTAGCTATAAAGGGGCTTATACTAGTCGTTTTAGAGACATAGTTATTAGCTATAAATTCTACGAGCGGTAACTAGTTCGGCTAGTCATCTTGTATATAGCTAATAAATACGCGTAGATATTACTCTATTATCTTATTCGTATTCTCGCTCTGTCTATCGGTCTTAGGATAATACCCGGTAGAGATCTTACGCCTAATCTATAGTAGTTTATAAAGGCGTCCCTAAAAGGCTGAAATCTATTAAGGTCCGCGGTCCGATATAATCGTCTTTAGTAATCCGTAGCGTAAGAAGCTATGCTTAATATAGACGTAGGCGATATATTTAGCTATTATTTCGAGAACTAGAATATAGTAGCGCTCCTTACCTAGTCTATTAGTCACTGTAAGCGCATTCTCGTACTATTGACCGTCGGCCGTATACTTCGCTCTAGGTAAGTCGATAACGAAGTCTATAGCGACATTATCCTAAGTATCGAAGGGGATAGGCAGTAGGGCCAAAAGTCCGTGCTATAGTTTGTTAATACTACGGCTATTACGACATATCCGGTAGGCGCGTACGAAAGATCTAATAAAACGGGTCATCCTTAGCTATATATAATATCGTAACACGAGCCTACTCGTAGTAGTCTTACCTAGGTGTCCGGCTGCCGGTATATCGTAAAAGGCTTTAACTATACGTATATAGACAGTGTTCTCCTTATCCTCTATAGGTAGAACGAAGAGGCTATACCCGCTATGTCGGTTCTTAATATATATTATACCGTCGACTAGTATTACGTACTTATCGTCTATCTTATTCTTTCGGAGTAGTTTTACTAGTTCTCCTACCGCGAGTTAGGTAGTAGCTTCGACTACGTTATCTTGTTCGTATAGCTTACTAATATCTACTACTAGGGCTTTGTCTATAACTACTCCTTCTACTTCGGATACGGATAGTCTTAGGATCTAGCTTACGCTAACCGATAGGAAGTGTTCTAGTTTCAGTAGCACCCTATCCTATTAAGCATAACGCGGATCTGACTTGTTATATAAGATAGCGTCTTAGGAACGTCGAGTAAGGCTGTCTAGCTTCGCTCCTTATACTCCTAGTCGGTATACGATCTTAAAGAAGAACTGTAATAAGAACTCGGCCTACCTAGCTTAGCGTCTGTTTAGCTACTTAGATGTTATAAAGTATTCCAAGTTCTTATGTCGCTATAGACGAGTATAGGGTGGCCGCTTAGGTCGGTAAAGTTCTCGAAGTCTAGTTTATTAATGTCGCCGGCTATTAGCTCTAGCTTCTATTCCTTAAACGCCTTAATAATTACGAGTAACTCCTTGTCGTAGATGTCGTAGTTATACTCCTACGGGCTCATCTTTTTCGATAGGTATACGATAGGGCGGAGGATGTTGTCCTCGTTATATTACGATAGGACTACTACGGTCACAAAGTCGCTTACGTTAGTCTCTAAGACGGTACGTCTCCCGGGGATAAACATCGCTAGTACTGTTCCCTTAGCGTCGGTAAATACTTACTTTAGTCCTTCGAACGTATTCTAATATTCGTTTGTCTAGTACTAGGGGTTGTCCTTCTTAGTTAGCTTTACTATAGGCAGAACTATCTTACTATAGTCCTTAATAAAGCGTCGATAGAAGCCTAAGAATCTATTAAACGTAAGGATGTCCTTTACGTTAGTAGGAGTCCCCTATTTACGTATCGCTTATACCTTGGCTAGGTCTATTAATACGCCGTCCTTACCGATAATTAATCCGAGGTACTTAGTAGACTAAGTATAGAACTCGTATTTAGAGATATCGAGCTAAAGGCCTGCCTTACCGTACTTACGGAGCACCTTCTTTATATACTCGATATGTTCTTCGAGCGTATCGCTAAAGATTAGGATGTCGTCGAGGTACGCGGACGTAAAGTTGTCGAGGAACTCTCTTAGGGTATCGTTAATATACGATTGAAATGTCCCGGGTATATTATATAGTCCAAACGGTATTACTAAGTACTCGAACTAGCTATACCGTATTGTAAACGCCGTAAGCCATTCCGACCCTTCCGCTATACGTATATAGTTAAAGGCGGCAATAACATCTAGCTTAGTAAAGTACTTCTTCCCTATAATACGGTTGAGTATTTCCTATATTAGGGGTATAGGATACCTAGATTTTATCGTACGTTTGTTTACCTGTCTATAGTCGATATAAACTCTAAGTCCTCCGCTAGGTTTCTTAACGATAAGTATAGGTAAAGATACGTCTACCCTTCCTTCGTATCTACGGATACCCTTCTAGGCCAATTGTTCTTAGACCTAATAAGCTATTACCTCGTCCTCTTAGTTTGATATACGGTAAGGTCGGCTAAAGGGTAGAGTCGCGCTAGGCTTTAGTTTGATCTTATAGTCGATACCTAGCCTATACGGTAGGAGCTCCTTCGTATCTTACTTAGAAAAGACGTATATAAACTCGTAATAGATAGGTAGGAGGTGATCCCTCGGATCGATTGTCTCCTCCTTTTTCTTTATAAACTTGTTAATATTAGACTATACGTATATCTTATAAGCGGATAGTGTCGGGCTAGTACGCTACGCTACTAGTACGAACGCCGCTACTCGAGTATCTAGTCGTTCGATAGTCTTGTTATTAGATAGTATCCTATAGCTAGTATCGGGCCTATATACTACTATCTTACGTATATTCCGAGCGCTTATAGCACAAGCTATTAAAGGGTCCGTTACGCGGAGATTCCCTAGTTACTATTGTTCGTTCTTATCGAAAATGAATATTATATATACTTTGGCTCCCTTTTACCTAGCTATCCTATCGATAGCCGCTTCGCTAACTTCCTAGATATCGATATCCGGTAGTATCGGTACGGGCGGCGTCTCGGTCGATATCTCGGGCTTAGGTCGTTACTTTATAATCACGTCGGAAGTTATAGTCTAGACTAGATCTCCTTTATCGTCTTCTTCTACGGTGGCTTGATATAGTAATCGGGTCTTTAGAGCTACTTCGAAGCTTTACTTAGTAATTATAGGCTCCTACTTATCGTTAACACTCTATACCTAGACTAGCTTACCGCTCTATAGGCAATGTTCCTTATAGTGCTCCGAGTCGAGGGTCATTATACTAGAGGCAAAGTAGATACCTAGCTAATGTTTATCGTGCTAAGGTCGCCTAGTACTATATCGTATTCTAGGTAAGTAACCTAGAACGATCTCGTTTCTCTATAGCTATTGCTAAGCGTGAATTCTATACTTATACGGTGTTCGATCATTTCCGTAGCTATAGACCTATTAGCTAATCCGAGTACTAATAGGTTATTAAGCTTAGTTAAGGGCAGGTTATGTTTACGCGTATAAGAAGAGTTAATATAATCTAAGTTAGTACCGTTATTAAGGAAAGTCAATATATATTGCCTATTAGCTACGCCCGGCATCACTAGGTATAAGCTAATAACTAGGTTATATTCTATTTCTACTATCCTAAGAACATATAATAATAGCTTAAGTCCTTCTAGTAGAGGCTCTACTAGTAGTACTTCTCTTAATTCTTCGTATGACTATTCTTATTTATATCTACTTACTTCTACGCTTAAGTAGTAGACTACGTATTTCCCGCCGGTAATTCGACGACGTTAGTACCGCTAGCGTTAGTACCTAGACGTACCGGCATTTCGTACTCGAAGAGCTCGTAGGTACGCTACTATAAGCGGTGACCGGGCTTACGGCACTTCTTATAGAGGCTCTCGCGTATATAGCGAGTGTTCTCGGCTTCGTCTAAGGTCTTACCGAGACTGCTCTTAAAGGGCTTAGGACGGGTCGACTAGGCCTTACGAGGTAGCTTACCGGGAGCTACGCCTACTAGCTTATCGTCCTTGTCCTTACCGTCCTTCTTATTATTCTTAGGCTTCTTATTACGGGGGTAGAGGCTATCTAAGATCTTAAAGTCTTTATCGGCTTAATAAAGGTTATCGATTATATCGCTAAGAGAGGTTGGCCGATACGTTAGATACTTATTAAGGTAGCGGACTATTAGCTTACGTTATAGGTAGTCTATCGCGTCTTTACCCTTTAGGCCTAGGATGTTTACGTTCTAGCGCTACTTCGGGTAGAAGGACTAGAAGGTGTCCTTACCGTCTATCTTTAGAGAGTATATACGCTCGCGGGCTCGGCCGATAGGGTTACGGTCACTATAGCGATTAGCGAGCTCTTAAATTAGGTCGTTAATACCCTTATATAACTTCTTATTACTCGTAAGGACGCTAGAGATAGTAGGAATCTTAGGTCCGACCAACTCCTACGCGTCGCTAGGAGAAGTAAGGAGGTTATAGACGAACTTTAACACTACCTTCTTATTACGGAAGACCGTATAGTCGACGATAGTCTCTAACTCTAAGAGGAACTTCTTAAGAGAGGGTCCTAATAGCTTACTATCGATAGTACCGATAAACTTCTCGGGCTTATTAATACCGCGCTAAGTCTTAAAGGGCTAGCTAAGTTCGGTATCGTACTTAACTAGAGACTTAAAGTCGTACACCTACTTCTTCTCCTTAGAAGAGCGGCAATAAGCACGGGCATTGCTATCTAACTCCGAGTCTTCCTCTAACTCTAAACCTTCGGATAACGGGTCCGAGTTATTATAATCTGTCTTATAAGAGTATTTCTTACCCTTACTTAGTTGCTCGTCTACCTTCCGCCTTATCATCCTTACCTCTTAAAGAGTCACGACCGTTCTATAGTACGCGGCGTTATAACATTGCGCGAGATAGCGACGAGCGTACCCTAGACCTACTACGATCCTCGAGTTACTTCTTAAGCTCGTCGACCTAGTTTTACTAGGATTGATTTAGCTCCTAGATATCGTTCTAGTAGGTTTGAGCCTCTACCTTATATATGTCGAGGTCTAATTCAAGTGCCCTAATCTTAGAGTCGTTATTGTTAAGCTATTATAGGGCTTCCTTAGCTTGCTTCTTTAGAGACTTGTTTTATACTACGAGTACGGCGCTAGAGGAGGGTTTAGGTTAAGCCTTTAGGTTATCGAGTTCCTACTAGACCGTAATAAGCTGCTGCTTAGCCTAATTCATCTCTACTCGTACTATGCCTAAGTCCTTCTAATATATATTACGGTACTTAGTAGCTTCCTCCTTCTTAGTCTTCTATATATCGCGGTCCTTAACTAATACGTTATACTCGTTACGTATCTACTGTTCGTAGCTCCTCTATTTTCCGAGTTCCTACCCTACCTTACCTAGTTGTTCGTAAAGGATAGTAGCTATCTATATTACATTCCTATACTCTTACTCGGCGCGGCGTAGGATAAAGTTAATAGCCGCTACTATCTCGGGATCTTATATTAGCTTAACGAGCTAGTTAGCGTCGAGTTAGAGGAAGTTATTAACTAGGATACGGAGAGTTTTCGCGACTTATTATGTTTCTTCTCCTTCGCCTTCCTCGGTCGCGCCGTCGTTATTGTAGTCGACTACTACTATAGCTATACCGTTAACTTCTTAAATCTCGTCGTCGGTAAGGAGGTCGTACAAGTTAAA
Organism: Fulvia fulva; assembly: GCF_020509005.1. Taxonomy (NCBI): domain Eukaryota; kingdom Fungi; phylum Ascomycota; class Dothideomycetes; order Mycosphaerellales; family Mycosphaerellaceae; genus Fulvia; species Fulvia fulva. The sequence continues at coordinate 2,572,627 of NC_063014.1, read as the reverse complement.
CTTAGTAGGTAGGTAGGTAACTAGGCGCTATAAGTTCTCGAGTCTCTACTAGATAGCGTCGTCGGTAGCCTACTACTGTTCTTAAGTTTGTCCTTAAGTCTATATATTAAATATAGACTCGCGCCGTACTACTAGGCGTATAGCTAGTAGCGAGCCTCGCTATGCTTAGGGTCGTACTATATTAGGTGCTACTTAGTCTAAGGTAGTCTCTTATACTACGTCGTACTCTTCTATCGTACGCCGCGATTTCTTATCGCGGTTATTAATAATCTACGCTCTTATAGATCCCGTCGTAGCTCTTCTACGGATATAGAGACCTAGCTAAGTATAACGGTTTATAATCGTGTTAATATAAAGTAGCTAGGTACGTAGGATAGAGGAGCGAGAGGTACGCCGAGGTTATATATAGCCGAGGCGCGCTAGTAACGCGCGGTTACGTGACCTATATACTAGCTGACTATTTACTAGGCCTAGGGCCGTGACAAATAAACTTATAACTAAGATCCGCGTTATATACGGAGAAGCGGAGCTATAGTAAGCGTTACGCTAGTTAGACGTAGGAGAGCCTTATACGCTACTACGCTAGTACCGTATAGATAATAGCGAGGCGGTAGCTATAGGCGGCCTTATCTATATTAAGTATTAAGAGCATATAGGCCGTAGGACAAGTATATAGGTATAGGTGTGTTATATAACTAGATTACGTAACTAGGGTTTACTAGCCTATAGGCTAGTAAACATCCGGATACCTAGTATCTACCTATACTAATACCGGTAATACTATATATAGATATACGCTATCCTATTAGGTCCTTCTTCGTCTTTTGTATAATCCGCCGTCTTCTACTACTACGTAATTCGTACCTATTTTTATAGGTTATAAGCCCGAGTTAGTAACTCGGTATTTTACCCTCGACAAAGTCGTATTAGAGTTATTCCTCTTTAGAACAAAAGGAAGGCAGGCTGGAGGCCGTACCCGCATTGTATAGGAAGCTATAGCCGTGCTATAGGTATATATAAGACGTAAAAGAGCCTAGTAAGGCACTATTAGACTCCGAGTTAGGGAGCCTATACTAATACCTTAGATAAGTAGGCGAGCTTACTAAGAAGAGTCGCTCTCCGGACATCGCGTTCGTATCGACTAACTGTTTATTCTAAGAGAGCCGTAGTGTCTTAGAAACCCCCTCTACTAAGAGAGTTACGCTATAGTGTCTTAGTACTAATACGATCCTTCGACTTTCCTCCCGTTCCCGGCGGATAGCTATCCTCTCCGCTATTAACCTCGCGTTCGTTTTATCCTATTTCGATCCGATCGCGTACGACCGAATATATCCTTTTACCTAAGGGTAGCTAACCTGTCTCTTAACTTACAAAAAATAGAGATCGAGACTAGGTTTATAAGGAAGAGAGTAGTACCTATTCTAATAAGAGAGAACTACGAAATATAGTTCAAGCTAATAAGAATACACCTAGTATTAAAGCAGGTTGACTAGGTCCTCGAAGACATTATTATAGACATTCCCGCTACAACCCTATCTATAGCGACACCCTCTATATTATCGGAGTCATCTCTTCCTTTAGAGTATAGACGGTATAATGTAACGGCCCTATATAAGATGTATATCTATCTGTCGATAGATAACTAAGAGATAATATACGAGATCCGGTATACGAAGGAGTTATAGGAATAGGCTAAAGCTAAATATAAGAGAAGACTTCTCGCTACTAGAAGAAGTTTGCTTTAGTAATACACTAATTTCGTGATGACAGAGGACTAGTCAACAGATAACGCCTAGTAGGAGCTTAGCTCAATTATAAGGAGGGCTGTTTTAATCTCGCCTTAGTTCTAAGACATCAAGACTAAGGATAGAAAGATCTAGTAACTCTTAGTAGCTCTACTAGACTCATTTGGCTCAATTCGCGATGTAATTAATGCCTAGGTAAATCTCTTACTATAAGACATTCTTGTAATTCTTAGGGAGAAGCAAGAATCAATGATTTATTAAGGGACAGCTATATTTGCTAAGAAGGGTTTCTAGGGCAAGCTTACGTGCTATCTCTACGGTAGTGACCATTTTATAAGCAAGTGCCTACACCTTTCTATAGCTTAGTAGGCTGTTAGGAATAAGGACAAACTAGCTAGGGTTACCTACCCTACTAAGAGACAACCGTTACTACCTCGTAGGAGGTCATTATTACTAAACCTTCGTGATGTCCTTAAGGTAATAACGGACCTTATAAAGCAGATAAAGGAGAGCCGCAAGCCGAAGGCCTCCTCTAGTAAGCCTATAAGGGCCTATACGACCTAGGAAGACGTATCAGACCCTAAGATACTATCAGAAGATGATAATGTTAATAAGGTTGCCTATTCTACTATAGAAGCTAAAGGTAAGTACCCCTTGTCCGAGTAGTTACTTGACTCTTATACATCATTATATATAACTGACTAAGATTCACTATTTAGGACACTAAAGCCTCTTTTAAAGAGGAAGTGGATCAAGGTTAGGGGTGGCTATCTATAAGCTATATATATAGGAAGTGTAGTAATAGGTAGTCCTTCTAGAAAGCAAATTGTCTTAGAAAATGTCCTGTTTGTTCCTAGCCTTAGAGTTAGTCTTGTTTCGTAGAATCAGTTTAGCTAATAGTTTGCTATCTAACTACCTAGTTTCACCCTAAAATCCTTGTCTAGTAAACCCGTTGTCTAGACTAAACTTCGAGGAGGAGTACCGTTTATCTACTCGATCTCGGAAATTCTTAAGCTATAGTATACTAGTATACTCTCTTAAGAACGTGACGGTACCGCTATAGCTAACACTAAGTCCGAAGATCAGTAGGAGCTATAGTATAGAAGATATACACACCTTAGTAAGGGACTACTAAGAAACCTATACAGAGTCACTAATAAGAAAGATCCTATTCCTATTCCTTCTAAACACTAGAATTGTAAGGTCTGCTCCCTTATAAACATAAGGAAGTTCAAAGGACCTACTATAGAGAGGAAAGGGGAGAGGCTAGCCCTTATCTCTATTGACATCTATAGGCCTTTTTAGGGCGTAGTCTCTAGGCTAGGATACAAATATTGGCTTAAGATTATAGACAACTTCTCTAGGAAGAAGTGGGTAATCCCTTTGAAGGCTAGGAGCGACGCTCCTACAGCCCTACGGGATTAGAAGGTCTAGGCAGAACGGTAGTCAAGGTGCTTTCTATCTACGATCCGTAGTAATAGTATAAAGGAAATTCTCGCCTTACTAAAAGAGTAGGAGAAGGAGTTTAGTACTTAGATAGACACAACTAATGCCTATAACTCTCTTTAAAATAGACCTATAGAAAGGTTAATTCAAGCCTCTAAGAACATAGTCTGGGCTATGCTTAAAGACTCTAGCATACTAGTTAAGTTCTAGCTAGAAGCTTTGTAAGTATAGACTATAATCAGAAACAGACTGCCTAATAGTCCGATCATTAATAGTATTACTCTTTTACTAGAAGAAGCCTTTACTAGCTAAGTACCGTTAGTCGACTATTTCCGCGTCTAGGGATACAAAGCTATAGTCTATATAGACCTAAGAGCCTAATCTTAAGGCTTAAGGAGAGACAAGTTAATAAACCGAGGAAAAGAAGCCGTGTTTATAGGCTACTTAGAAAACACTACAAAACAATAGCTGTTCTAGGATCCTGATATAAAAGCAATAAAAGCGTATAGTTACGTCGACTAGTTTAAGAATAAAAGGAAGCCCTTTAGGGCGAAATTTTCCGATAGGGGATTATTAGAGACACCGTTACGAAGGCTAGGAGAAAATATTAAGGCGGTTTCAATACTGTCGAAGGCCGATAACGGTGGATCTATACAGAACCTACCCAAGTCATTAATACTATAGCAACCGCTGTTTATATAACTTCCCCCTCCCCTAAAGGACATTAGGGAATACTAGAAGTTTAGAGATCAGGGTACTCTAATAAAAGAAAAAGAAGATGTCGTTCAGTTCGACCTATCCGAACACCTAGCGCTACCTTAGGTTATAGGCAACAAGAGGTTAAGGGGGGACGGAGATAATAACTCTAAAGAGTATAAGGCTAAATACTATAAGGCTCTTATCGCCTAGATGTTCTATCTAGACCCTATAATAAGCTAGGTAGAGGAGATTCTGAACGACGTAGAAGAATATATATTTGCTACTATTAGGTAGGCTATAGCCTATTAGTAGGAAGTGCCAATCCCAAAGTCCTATAAGGTAGCCGTAGGAGACCCCGAATAGGGATATATATAGAGAGAGGCAATCGAGAACGAACTTATTGCCTTAGTAAGTAACAATACCTAGGAAGTAGTTGTACCGCTAAAGGGTACGAATCTAATTACTTCTAGGTAGGTCTTTAATATAAAAAGAATGATTAGTAGAGCTATTAAGGAGTTTAAGGCAAGACTAGTTATAAGAGGGTTTTTATAGAAATATAGGGTTGACTTCGAAGAGACCTTTATACCTACTGTTAGACATAATACTCTCCGAGTATTTATAGTAGTAGTGTGTAAGAGAGATCTCGAGATACACCTAGTAGATATAAATAATGCTTTTACCTAAAGTAGCCTTCTTAAAGACATCTATATAATCCTACCCCTAGGAGTTAAAGCACCTCTAAATATAGTGTTCAAGGTCCTACGAAGCCTTTATAGGCTTAAGCAAGCAGCTAGAGACTAGAACAAGCTCTATGTTACGAAGCTAGAGAAGATTGGATTTACCTAGTCCTAGGTAGATCTATGCCTACTTATCTATACGGATAGAGACCTTATAGTCCTTACCTATATAGATGACATACCTATTACAGCTCCGAAGCTATTAGATGTTTAGTGGTTTAAGGCTAAGCTTAGAAAAGTGTTTAAGATTAAAGATCTTAGTGAACCTACGAAGATCCTTAGAATAAGAATTATAAGAGATAGGTCCTAAGGCACTTTAAAGCTTAATTAAGGATACTATATCTACACTAACTTAGCCAAGATGAACATGGCTAGAGAGAAGGCTACGCTAACCTACTTACCTATAGAGAGCTACGAGCATTTAGTGCCTACGGCACCTATAGATAAGAGGTGCAACAAACAGGATTACTAGAGCTATAATAGTACCTAGATGTAGCTAATAACAATAACAAGGCCAGACTTAGCATTCCCCCTTAGAAGAATTAGCTCATTTGTTACTAATCCCTCGTAGTAGTATATAAAGGCTTTAAAGAAGCTCTCCCGATACCTACGGTCGTACCTAGACCTTAGTCTTATATATAGAAAGGGAGGGGGCAATCTCTAGGGATACTCGGACTCTGACTACGCTATAGACAAAGTGGATAGAATCTCAATTCTAGGATACGTATAGTTCCTTTATAGATTACCTGTGTCCTAGATGAGTAGGAAGTAGAAGTCTATTACAACATTAATAATAGAAGCTGAGTTCATAGCTATAAACGCAGCCGTAAAGTAGTTACAATTTCTTGCTACTATCCTTAGGGAAATGGGGTGCCTAGAACTGGTAGGAAAGAGCTCTTTCTAGCCGAGTATAAGGGCAAGCAAGGGCACTATTGACGAGCTAAGGCTAGCTAAGCTTATAGGTAATAACTAAGCCGCTTTAACACTTGTTAAAGATGCCTATATATATAAAAGGTCAAAGCATATTGATGTTGTATATAACTATGTCAGACATCTCTAGTAGTAGAAGAAGATTGTAGTAGACTACTACTATATAAAGGACATAGCTACTAATAGGTTAATAAAGCCCCTTAATAGCTAGTAGTTTCAAAACTTTATAAGGTAGCTCTAGCTTACGTAAAGGGATTGTAGGAGACTATATAGCCTAAGTAGGAGTGTTAAGAACATATAGGCCGTAGGACAAGCATGTAGGTGTAGGTGTGTTATGTGACTAGATCACGTGACTAGGGTTTACTAGCCTATAGGCTAGTAAACATCCGGACACCTAGTATCTACCTAAACTAACACCGGCGATACTATATATAGATACATGCTATCCTATTAGGTCCTTCTTCGTCTTTCGTATAATCCGCCGTCTTCTACTACTACGTAACTCGTACCTGTTTAATATTAAGAATAGATACGGCGGCTATAACGTCTTCGTACTAGACGTACCGGGTTTACGCTTTAAGGTCTTCTAAGTATATTATAGTACCCCCTCTACTAGTCACCTAGGTTGTACGAAGACCTACGAGCTTATTACTCGCGACTTCGTCTAGCCCGGCCTTTTATAGTAGGTACGTAATAAGATCTTTAAGTACGACGAATGCCGCTCGTTAAAACCCTCGTAGACGTAATACCTAGGGCTACTAAAATCCCTACTAATCCCGTTTAGACTATAGGACGAAATTGCTATAGATTTCGTAGTAGGACTACCGAAGAGTACTAATTATAATAGCGTTATATATACTAATACCCTTACGATTACTAACCGTACTGGTAAGGGATACTATATAATCCTAGTAAAGGAGATAACGGCCGAATATATCGCCGAGGTCTTCGTCCGGGACTACTACCGCTTATATAGTACCCCTCTACCTATTGTTATAGATCGAGGTAGTTAGTAGCTATTAGCTTTTTAGTAACGCTTCTACGAACTAGTAGGGATAGTCTATAAGTTGTCTATAGCCTTCTATCCTAAGACCGATAGACAGTCTAAGAACACGAATAAGGAGATAGAGAAGTACCTCCGTATATTTATCGACTACGTATAAGGAGATTAGGTATAGTGGCTTCCGCTAGCGGAATTCGTAAAGAACAACTATATTATAGAAGTAATAGGTATCTCGCTATTCTTTACCGACCGAGATTGTTATCCTCGTATAGGTAACTTTAATAGAGATAGCCTCTCTAAGCGTTTAATACCTACTAAGTAACGCCTATCCGCCGAAAAGGTAGAGCGTTTTACTTAATAGATAAAGAACATCTATACGTACCTATACGAATACTTACGTTACGATCAAGCCCTATAAGTAGATAACGCTAATATATACCGTACTATACTACCGTAATATAGCCTAGGCGACCGTATCTATATTAATACTAAGAACTAGAAGTCACTACGCCTAGCTAAGAAGCTTAATATCAAATAGTTTAGACCGGTAACAATTACTACCGCGCTTAGTAAGAATACGTATAGTATTACTATACTAGAGACGATCCGCGTATATAACTCCTTCTATTTAAATCTTCTCCGACCGGTAGATCTAGAAGATAACGTACGACCGCCGCCGATCGAGGTTACTAATAAAACTAGTAACACGTTTAAGACCTAGGAGGTTAAACGCGTCCTAGATTCTAAGCCGAAGGGCAGAGGTATTACTATACTAGTAAAATAGAAGGGCTATTTAGATAGTAAGTCTACCTAGGAGCCCGCGAGCGTAGTATATAAGGATATACCGAAGGTAGTCGTAGACTTTAAGTATAACAACCTAACTAAGTCTATACCGATCAACTTTTATCCGCTAGAAGATTAGATTCCGAATAAGACCTTAGTCGATATAAGGCCGGACGCGAACGTAATAGATCTAGTACCTTAGTTAACCGTAACGGTATAGCCTCTACGTAAAGGTAATAGCCCTATAGCTCTAGCTAAGGATAACTATACGCCTAATGCTAACGATAGCTATATTAAAAGGGTTTTAGTACCTACCTCTAGTAAGTTATTAGAGCTAATAGACGAAACGAACGATATAGAGGATAATAAAGCTTTCGCGTTTACGCTAAGGGAGATTTAAGGATATACGCTTCGAGACGAAGGTGTTTTAGAGAGAGGGTAGTATTACGGCAGCTCCGCGAGTAAAGGATTCGAATCTGATCACGTGACCCGGATAACTAAGCTCGGCCCGATACCGACGCCCGACACCTCGGCCTTTAAGTATAGGCCTTGTTCTTAGACTCTCTTCTCTCTTTAGCTATCGACTTCGTTAATACTAAACCCTTATACTCCCGTACTATAGTCTTATAATATATATTTAGTCTAGAGGGTCTCTAACCTTTAATAAGGCGTCGTAATTAATACCTCTAGAGGATACTAGGAGGTAGGAAGTGAGTAGAGAGTCGCTAGATAGTGTTCGGCCAGCACTAAGGCTATAACGCTATAAGCGATATAGCGAGTCGGGGTATAACGTACGTACCTATAAAGTAGACTTGCTAGATAGTAAAGAATCTAAAGAAGAATCGTCCTCCTAGTAACGATTCTATAGGATGTCGTCGTATTAAGATACCGTCGCAATTATAGTAGAAGTAGTATAGTTCTTAGTAAAAGTAGCCCGCTCGGTAGTATAGCCCGCTCGGTAGTATAGCCCGCTCGGTAGTAAAGTACGTTATAAGACGTATAATATCTGACTTATAAAAGCGAAGGTTATTTACGTACTTATCGCTCGTAAGATTAGCTAAGCTAAACTATAGAGTCCTATCGTAATAGTCTTTAGATAATAGTACTAACTTATTAGTAATAGTACGTCTCTTCCGCTTTAATTTAATACTAGGCTAAACCTTATATTTATCGTCCGAGTCTCTAATTTACGACTAAGTTACTACTACGACTATTATAGAAGTAGTAGTAGCGATAGTAGTACTGTCTTCCGCGGTTTTCTAGAGAGCCTAATTAACAATATCTATAGTACTAGTAGTAGCTTACTATACCTTAAATATCGATAAGATATTACGGTAGTAGCTAAGGTAACAACACCCTGGCCGATTACAGTAGATACAACATACTTAGAAACAAGATAACTAAAGTGCTTAGGTAAGCACGGACGACAGTGATATCACCTCAACTCGATATGGCCTAGTACGGCGGCAACATGGAAGTGGATACGACACCTCGAAGAGATTGCTAAACGTCACTTTTGATACAGCACACCCTCTTCCTGCTGCATCAGAATTCTCCCTCCTCACCGTCTATCCACAGACAGGAGGCAGCATTGCTTCTCAACATGGGCCATGGCCAGTCTGGCCTGTTATGCATGCATCATCAGTTGCATGTGTGCTTTTGGCTTCGAGGCATGGGAATGGGAATGCTAAGCCGCTCCCGCGTCCGCAATCCTCGAGGGCTCGACACCTCAATCGCGGATTCGTGCGGAAGCTGCCACCTGCTTCACCTGCCATCTCCAGCTCCAGCACTTCTTCATCACACCACGCATTGGAAGTAGGGACCTCTTCTCCTCATGCCCTCTTGGCTCTCAGATTGCTGGCGGGCAGCGCAAGGGCCAGGCCTCAGGCGCAATGTGCAGTGCTCCAGATGACCGTTGTGAAAGCTAATCCTGGACATTCTCAACGTCAACACAACGAGACCCCAAAAGTTTGGGACGTGGCCAGGGATGCGTCACGATAGAGCTGTGTCGCAGCCTTGTACCGCTGTGCCAACTGCGAACCATCAACTATTCATGGCCGCCCACGAAACCTGCCTGAGACCTTCCCTCAAGCAGTCTGTATGTCATTGAAGAATGCGATCAACGATGTGACACACGACGAGCTACAGATTTTAGGATGAAGTGGAAACGATATGGACTCATATTGCCATGTTCTGCTGTAGTGCTTGCACCATCACTCGACAACATACGCTGGACACGATTGATGCAGTGGACAAGCCGATGCGCTGAGATGCGTAGGCGTCCCGGAACGATGACCAAAGCCGTCAAGGACAGCCGCACGCAATTGCTGACAAGGAAACCCAGTTCACCATGTCCATCATGCAACGCGCCAGTCCAAACACGAAAGGCTCGCGACGTGCATCCCTCAATCCTCTACTCGAGGCACCCACCTTCTCACACGGTCCACAAGACATTCAGCAGCAGCAACAAGCAAAAACATGTCAGTCAGAAGTTCCAGTCCACGGGCACGCACCCACACGATATCGACCATGCCACTGCTCACATGCCCTCGACCGCTTGTTCGATGACCACCTGGTACGCAATGTGAATAATGCAAGACCTCAGTAAGAGTCCCTTCAAGCCGGCGACCGAAGACATATGATGGTGAATGCATACGGCAGATCGGACGTTGAAGTGATAGAGGAAATCACCGCGGATCTACAATCGACACAGGCATGCCATGAGCTTGGCACGGCCCACACCAGGCGGAGTAGATCATCTGCTGAGTAGCCGAATGCTTGAGTGACCTGGTGCATGCATGCGCGCGCTGTGTTGAACTGGCAAGGCTGGATACTGAAGTGGAACGTGAAGCTGTAAGGTCGGAGGTGCATCGTCAATTGGCGCTAAGACTATAGCAAAAACTGTAAGAGGTACAGCTAGCTGTAAGGCTGCTGATCCAATGCAGTAAGTCCATGTTCAGCTGAAGATCGCGGCCTCAGCAATGGCAAGTAAGATGCAGGCGGTACGGGACATGTGTGCTTGACTGAAACATCGTGTATCCATCTCGAGGCTATACAAGTGATCTGGCAGCACAGGCGTTGGCTCTCTCGTTGAACCACTGGCGGTCCACGCTATGGACTGTTCACTCCCCGAGTGAACCCATTGCATGCTCTCATATGCTTCGCACCTCATCACTGATTCACCACGCTCAACCCCTTGCCAATCCGCCCCTGATCTTCCCCAGGCGGCGGGCTCTGCGCCGTCTCTACAGGAGGCCTCTCACTGCTCGGCAACTCGCTCACGCCCTGGAACGCAGAGTACTGTCCACCAGCCCCACCTTCACCACTCTTACGCGCAGCCTCGGTCGCTCCACTCGACATCTGCTGAGCACTTTGCGCTGGGGCAGGTTGATACGGCACCGGCTGTCCAGGATACGAGCCTCCTCCATACGGCATGGGTCTAGGACCCATCGGTGTGAAGTCCTGCGGTTGCGGTTGTGGTTGTGGGTGCTGTTGGCGTGGTATATCTCCTCCCCACAACTCCTGCGGCTGCTCTTCTGGGACGAAGCCGAGGCCGTTGGCGGTTGGTGGGTTCAGGTTGTGGTTCGAGAAACTGCCGGTCGTGATGGGTGAGACGGCGCTGTGTGGGCTGTATTGTTGGCGGGTGACTGGCGAGCCGGACATTTCGGATATGGCTTGGCTGAGGTGGCCAGGCTTTGTGCTGGAGGCGGCGACTGGGTAGCCGTCTGCTTCGGGACGTTTGCCGTCGTGGGTGGTGTTGCTGCCGTACATGTCGACGAGGTCTTTGCGCTCGGAGGTGGGAGGGTCGCTGGGTGCGGACTTGTTCTTGCGGCGGTGGCGCCAGAGGAAGAATGCGAGGACTGAGGCAACGATGAGACCGAGTGGTACGCCTACGGCGATGCCGACTATGGTGCTGCTGTTTGATTGCCTTTCGTGTGCATGTGGCGGAATTGAACTCTCCTGCAACGGGTCGACGAGTGCGGTCGTCATGACCATTATCGTGGTCGCTTCGCCTTGGGAATTCGTGGTGGTGGCTTGCGTGGTGATAACACTGGTCTGCGGCGGCCGACTCGAGGAAGCTGTGCTCATGCTGGATGTCGAGCCTGAGCTGGTGCTGTGGGAGTCACTCGTGGAGCTGCTGGGGGAACTGCTGGTAGAGCTTCTGGTCGATTTTGTAGAGCTGGCAGACGAGGCCTTTGTCGACGAACCCGCCTTCGTGGAGATCGTAGCAGTCGCGGTACCATCCTCAATGTCGATGAATCTGACCTTCTGCACACAGCAAGACTTGCTCGCATCATCCTCGTCCACCTCCGGTCGGTTCCTGTCGCAGCAGTATCTTCCATCACTGCACTGCTGCACTGCTTGGTTACCGTTCTCCGGTCCACTATCTGTGCATAGTCAGCGAAAATAGAAAGCACGCGCAGTCTGACCGCCGCTCACCATCTCTGAGGCACATTTGCGGACAATCGTCTCCCCAGGATTTATCCGTGCAAGAAGAGCGCTGGAAGAACTCTTGTGCTGGTAGGTAGCAGAGTCCATTTGATATGCATTCCCAGCTCAGAGGGCAGCATACGCTGGAGTCACCGCATACACCGCTGTCATTGTCCACCGCGCCGCCGGGGAAGTAGCAGCTCTGGGCAGATGCGAGATAGCTCGTGAGGTGAAGGGCATTGAGGAGGAGGATAGCGAATCTTTTGGTCGAGGAGATTGTCATCTTGTATGCCGTTGCATGGCAGAGCAAGCGCTTGTATCGGGGGTGATGGTGGTGTTGTTGAAGCCGTCTCGAAGGAGAAGAGATGTGCGCGTGACCAAGAAGAGATGTTGACGTTGGACGTTTGCTGGAGCACGCAAGTCAAGCTTCACCCTAGTCGAATTGCTGGACAGCTGCAGGGGTAGTTGCATGTGAAAGCAAAACAACTGCGAAGCTGCATGCAACTGCCACCTCTTCACTATGCAGATGTCAGGCACTCGAGTATGATGTCGTCGTGCCCCTGTTGCACTGCCACGGGCACCTGAGTGTATCTGGAATCAAAGTCTCACAGTTGTGCCAGATCAAGAGCCGAGGCGCGGGTATCTGCAGGAAGGTGGTTGTTGCCGTGCGACTGTGCCACTTTCTATTCGACGTGCAGCGTGATTGATGTTGAGACCAAGGCAAGGTGGCACATGTGTCTGAGTACCAGACAAAGGCCGCAAGATGTCCTGGGCGTGGTCTGTCGCAGTTGAAGGCTGGTGCAAGACGATGAAAGCAAAGAAGTTTTCGGACCTCGTTTGCACAAGCGTCTTGAGCTCGACAGTCCGTTGAGGTTGCGTGCTTCTCACTCCGAGGCTTGCGTTTGGTAGACCATGTTTGATGGTCAGACGACTCATGAGCAGGACGAAACTTGCTGAGACGGTGCGGCGAGGCAATGCCGAAGTCCATGGAACTCTTGCGGATTTTTACTCCAAGCACGTTGACCAGGTCAAGAGGCCACCATGCTGATCGCTCGATATTATAAACGGTTTCCTTGGCCCAGTACTTGCCACCACATTCGCGCCGCTCAAGAGCACGAAGTACTGGAGTGGAACCACGAGCATATTAGATATGGACGTCATCGGGATGGTGTCTCCAGCAACAGTAGGTACGATGGCGGAAGATCAAGAATATCGCACTCGCAGTGCAGTCGTGAACATTGGCGTTGGCGTACCGGTCCTGCCGTCTCGATCTTCAAAGTTCAACGGCAGGAAGGACGTCACGTACGTGATCGTTCCTCATAGTACCCTATCCGGGATCTTTGTAGGAAGATAATCGCCTCGGTCTGGTGCCAACGCTGCCTGGAGCTTTTCCTGATCGCGGCGGTGTAGTCGACATTTGCGTCTCGACCCCTGCTCAGTCGTACTGCCCTCACTGCTTACACAGCTACAGGCCTTTTGGACTGATCAAACGCCCAACTTCAGGATACCACGGTATGTACCCAACCCAACATCTTGGACCCATCGAAGAGAGTCTTGAACGATAAGCGGTATCAATGCAAACTGTCACTTCCGTCGACAGCATCACTATCGCTTCATGCATACTGCTCGATAGTACTGTGTTTATCAGTGTCATAGCTTACTTCATATGATGTTACACGTAGCCTGCTATGATGCTTGTTCAAACAGCTATGCTTTTACCCCTCCGCCGGGATGGACCTGGTGGAGTATGTGGACCTCCTCACTTTGTCTCGTTGCCATATCTCGTCTCACGCTTCACGATGCTTCGACGTTACACGGGATTTTTGGACGGACGACTTGATGATGATCAATCTCTTTCCCGGTGTAGCTTTGGTGATTGGTGCAGCTTCAGGTACGTCGTTATTGAACAGCTTATCACTCGACTCTGACGTCCACAAGGCATCGGACAAGCAACAGCCATATCGTTTGTTTCAGAAGGATGTCGGAAGATCGTGATATCTGATCTCAACGAGAAGGGACTACAAGAGACCAAGAATTTGATCCATCAGGCGGACGAGTGGGGAGACGCTCAAGTCGAGATCGTTCAGGTCAACGTATCGGATGAGGCCCAAGTCCAAGCGCTCGTGGATAAAGCTGTCCAAGCATTTGGTAGAATCGACTATGCCGTCAATGCTGTATGTGGTGGTCATGAGCTCACATGCGATAGAGAAAGCTGACCCCGACCAGGCTGGGACGCTTAGCAGAAACACCAAGTCTCACGAGACTGCACCAGAAGAGTTCGATCGTATCAATGGCATCAACTATCGTGGCTGCTGGTTGGCTTCCCGAGCGCAACTCTCACAGATGCTGATGCAAGACCCTCTCGAAACCCACGATGGAAGACCAGGAAATCGCGGCAGTATCGTCAACTTCGCAAGTCAACTCGGCATAGTCGGCAGGCCAGCAGCAGGTCAGTCTCCTGCGACCAGTGTGATGTCCGACCAATTTCTAACGATAAGTCAGCCGCCTATTGCGCTTCCAAAGCAGCAATAATAGGAATGACCAAATGCGATGCCATCGATGTAAGACCTCCCCAATCCAATTTTGACACAAACCAGCTAACAAGAAGTCTCAGTACTCCAAAGATAACATCCGAGTGAACTGGTAAGTCAGCCTAAACATGTATTCATCCGAAGTTCGCAGCGAGAATCTGATGTGAACCCCCAAGTGTTTGCCCAGGCGTTATAGATACCCCTATGACTCGGCCAAACATGGACGTGCTAGACTCTGCGATTTCGATTGCGCCACTGGACCGTCCAGGAACTGCTCAGGAGGTTGCCGACGCGGTGTTGTTTCTGTCGTCGTCGAAGGCGACGTTCATTCAAGGCTCCGCACTCGTGGTAGATGGAGGCTATACCATCAATTGAACGAAGCTGTCGCGTGCTCTAGAGCAATTCCGCTTCGACTTCTCCACCATCATACTCCAGCCTTTCTGGTTCACAAGACGACATTGGCCGTCATCAAGTGAGAGCATTGATCTTGCGTCACCGAGCACTCCAAATACAGTGAAAACACCGAGATCGAATATAGGGTGGTTAAAAAATGTGCTGTTGGATTGGCACTATCGTTGATCCAAAGAAACGCGAAGCACCTACGATAACGTGCTTCACCACCGAGCGGGCCACTTTTGCCAAGAACTGTACCACTTCCACTTTGATTACGACGGTATCTTAACACGACGACATCCTACAGAATCGTTACTAGGAGGACAATTCCTCTTCAGATTCTTCGCTATCTAGCAAGTCTACTTGACAGGTGCGTACGTTATGCCCCGACTCGCCATATCGCTTCTAGCGTCGTAGCCTTAGTGCTGGCCGAACACCATCTAGCGACTCTCTACTCACTTCCTGCCTCCTGGTATCCTCTGGAGGTATCAATTGCGACGCCTCATCGAAGGTTAGAGACCCTCTAGACTAAATGTACTTGCGCTTTCGTGCTTTTCGCTATGTAAGGGCCTCGTTAGACTTACGTAGCTTACTAATCTCGCTTCGTATAAGAGCCATCTAATACGCTATCTCTCTACTCCCTTTCACAAGCTGATGCACCCCTTCCTATGACGAGTTTGGCGATGAACCTGCCCGGGCACGTATTTTGTTCGTTACTAGTGTCGATTAAGAGTCGAATTCTTTTGTAGTTCGTAGTGTCTTCGACTCCTAAGGGGTATAGTCCGGAGCTAGAGCGGTTAGCGTACGTAGCTTGATATCAAGCTTGTCTATCACTACCTATAGATTGAATAGAACCAAACCAGCGCCTCTGAAGCTCGATAGGATGTTCTCCTATCTAAATACAGCATTATAGGCTGCCCGGAAGGCGCGTAGGAACTCTACTTTGTCGATATAAGTAATGCGCTAGCGTGCTAAGCCCGAGAGCTAAGTACCGTATACCTTCTTTAAAGGCAAATAGCAACCTATATCTAATAGCTAGAGTAAGTACGAGGCGTGCGATAGTATATATAGGGCTAAGATCTTGTATTCCTTATATAGATTCTAGAATGCCTTCGAGTTATAGCTCTCGTAGCTATCGATAATAAGCAGTCTCTATACCCTAGTCGTACGAGCTACAGTATGCTTCTAGAAATACTCTAGCTACCGTATACCGAACTTATTGTTAGTCTAGCCGTTCTCTATTAGCCCGATTGTCTAGTCTAGACCCAAGTTGCCGTCTTAGTACTAGGTACTAATATACTGTTTGCCTATAAGGATAACGTAGGGTAAGAGCGCTGTTCCGTCTATATAGATAGTCTTAATCACTATTACCCATTCTCTATTACCCTATTAAACGACCTTCCTCTTTCTACTACGCCTTTCTAAACCCGTAACGACGCTCTAAGACGTAATGACACCTATTATAAACCCTGTCTCGTCGAAGTTATAGGTGTCCTAGTTAAGGATACTATACTTCTCCTTTATATTACGTATAAGCAAGAACTACCTCTCGATAACGTCTAGATCTTCTATTAGGGCTCGCTAACGATCGTATCTACGTATTATACGAACCTTTAGCCCACGATACCGCCTAATAAACCTGTCTGTCTAATTAAGACTAGCGGGCTTAAGACCCTTCTCTTATAGTAATGAATCGGCTATTACTCGTATACTAGCCTTTAATAGCGGGAAACCTCTAAGATCTAGCTCGAGTATATACTCAAGTATCACCCTCTCTTCTAGCTCTATAAGCTTCTTCGAATTAGGCTCGTAGTCACCCCGAGGAGGTCGTCTATTCAATCGATACCCTAGTATAGTTCGAGACGCGTCGTATACCTTTATAGTAAGTCGATTCGTGATTATCGCGTCGCGTTTCGTAGCCTAGATAGCTAAGGTCAGTTTGGCCTCGTTTGAAGACAATATACGCTATCATAGTGGTTATATAGCTATATCTATAGAAGTAGTAACTATAGTTCTTAGTAAAAGTGGCCCGCTCGGTAGTATAGCCCGCTCGGTAGTAAAGTACGTTATACTAATTACGTAACTTAATCTATCTACT
This sequence comes from Fulvia fulva, assembly GCF_020509005.1. NCBI lineage: Eukaryota > Fungi > Ascomycota > Dothideomycetes > Mycosphaerellales > Mycosphaerellaceae > Fulvia > Fulvia fulva. Next base: position 2,555,831 of record NC_063014.1, on the reverse strand, counting down.
AAACACTAAGATAAACCTCTTACTATCTTCGATTTAATTGTAGTGTTACTTAGCTTACTTAGCGCCGCTATTCTTACCGCTATTATTAAGTAGTAAGTCTTTATCTACCTAGAGATCCTCTTCGAGCTCTTCCTTAGTACGAGTAACGTAAGTAGTAGCGGTAGTACTACTATTACTTAGCGGGTATCTCCGCGGATTAGTAAGTACCTACTTTCTACGTCGCTTAATATTATACTAACGTATAGCCGGTATATTAGACCTAGCTATAGTACTAAATCTATCGAGATCGAATAGCTTATTAAATAGTAGATCGCTAAGCTTCTTTACGCGGCTTACTACGACGTATAATAAGCTAGCCGCGACCTTAGGGTCTATAGACACCTAGACAGTACGCTTAAGAGACAAGGGTACTATATCGTAGTAGGAGACTTCAATATATACTACCCTTCCTAGGAAAGCCTTATATAGCCGCACCCTATAGCCGACGAAGTAATCGACTTGATAGCGAGCAACGTAATTGCCCTTAACACCCCGAAGGACCTAGGCACCTAGAAGAGAGGGAGACTCTAAGGTACGATCGACCTCTCCTAGATCTTAGATAGCTACTACTATATAGTAACCTATAGTAGGATCGAACACGAACTCGAGGCGTCGTTAGACTATATACTAGTTAGGACCTCTATTACGACATAGATATAATACATACTAGCGAGGACCCCTAAGCTAAACTAGGGAAAGGCCTACTAGGCTAATATCTAGGTATACCTCGACGACTCCGAGAGGCTAGTCTAGATTACGTAGTAGTAATATAATAGTAAAGACGAGATAGACGAGGTAGTCTAAGGGTTAATAGACGAGATAAGAAAAGCGACCTTACTTTACGTTCCGCTTACCTAACTAACGATATAGTTCAAACTATACTAGACGCCGAAGTATACTATAGTAGTAAGAGAAGTAAGGAGAGCCCGCCGGGTATAGATAAGTAGCTATAGCGAGGAGGCCTAGAAAGTATATAGGGAGGTATACTAATAGAAGAAAGCTATAATACCGAGGGAGAAAGTAGTCGGCTAGAGAGCTATAGTAGAAGAAATCGCCGGCAAGCTAGCGAGGATATAGAAGCTAGCAGAATGGGCCCGATAGGTCCCTATATAGGGCCCCTCCTTCTCTATCCTAGCGCTATAATCGCCTAGTAGCCCGGTTAGCGACCCCGAGGCCAAGGCGCGTCTACTAGCTAGTAAGTTCTTCCCGCCCCTAGTCGAGGCTAATCTAAGCGACATAAAGAGCTCTACTCCCCTAGCCCCTAGTATCGCGGTCTAATAGGATATATCCGAGGGAGATATTACCGCTATACTTAGGAAGTTACCGGCGAAGAAAGCCCCGGGGCCGGATAGGATCATAAATGAGCTACTAAAGAAGTATAGAGATTAACTAGCCCTAGTAGTCGTAGCGATCTTTAACGCCTACCTATAGACCGGATACTACCTAATAGCATTTAAATAATCGACGATAGTAGTCCTACGTAAGCCGTAAAAGGAAGACTATACGTAGGTAAAGTCGTACTGCCTAATTACGCTCCTTAACACTCTTAGGAAGGCGCTTAAGAAGCTAGTTATAACGAGACTCTCCGAGGCGGTAGAGGAGTACTCCCTACTCCCGGACACCTAGATAGGTACGCGCCTATAGCGATCGACGCTATCCGCGATAGAACTTATTACCTCTTAGGTAAAGGCTATCTAGTATAGGAATAGGGATAAGGTAGTATCCTTCCTTAGTCTAGACATATCGGGAGCCTTCGACTATATATTATACCCGCGGCTACTCTATATCCTAAGGTCGAAAGGACTCCCTAAGTAGCTTATTAACTTCGTACGGTCCTACCTCTAAAACCGTAGTACGTCGATCCTAGTCGGTTAGTACAAAAGCCTATTTTAAGTAGTCTATACTAGAATCCCGTAAGGCTTAACGCTAGTACCTATCCTATTCCTCTTCTTTATAGCGACGCTACTCCTAGCCCTAGAATCCTAGAACACCGCTACGAGCGGCTTCGTAGACGACACGAACATCCTAGCGTAGTCGTCCTCGACTAAGGAGAACTATAGGCTACTAGAAGAGAAGCACAAGATCTATAAGGGCTAGGCTAGGAGGTATAGGGCTCGGTTTGCCCTAGAAAAGTATAATCTAATACACTTTACCCGCAGGCGACGGTTATATAATATATAAGCTTCTATCTAGATATAGGGGTATACGACTAACCCGGTAAACTAGCTTAGGATCCGCGGACTTTAGGTAGACCCGGCGCTACGGTAGAGGAAGTACGTATAGGTAATATTACGGAAAGCTAAAGAGAATATAGTATTATACTAGAGGCTCACTACGTCTATATAGGGAGCGGACTTTTAGTAGTTACGACTTCTATATACGGCTATTATACGGCTAGTCCTTATCTATAGTAGCTAAGTATAGTCCCTAGGCGAGAGGGCCTACCTATTAAAGGGACTCGTCGCGCCGTCAGCGAAGATCTAAAACTAATGCCTAAGGAAGGTCACCGGGGTATATAAGTCGACACTAATAAGGATACTTAAGTACGAGACCGCTATACCGCCGATCGACCTATATATCTAGAGACTACGGACCTCCTACTTAGGCAAGTCGGTATAGTACCTAGTATAGAAGGTTATCGCTAGTATAGTCGTAAGGGCCCGCGAATTAGTACTAGCGTATAAGGGCATTCGACCCGGAAACGAGCCGAACTACCGGGTAAGGGACGAATAGCTAGTAATATAATAGGAAGGTAAGAAATCGTTTGTAGAGTAACTATAGAAAGAGAGGTAGAACAACTAGGTTGTAGGGTATAGTAGACGCCCTTAGCTAGCGGGACAACCTAAGGAATGGTTAGCTACAAAATCCGCGGTCAAGTACCCCCCGAAGCTTATCTACTACCGCCTTACGAGGGTATAGAGTAGTATAGCAACCTAACTACGAAGCGAATATATCGGCCTCTAGGGGTACCTATTATAGAGGAAGGTTCTAGGATACACGAATACTAGCTACCCCTACGGCTATCGCTCCTAGAACGTACGGTACGTACTCCTCGTCTGTCCGAGGTAGTCGCTAGGAAGGGGGGAGTAGATAGTAAAGGCGAGGAACCGGACGATTAGGGCACTTCTTAATAACGCTAAGGACCTACGGCGTATTACGAACTAGATACTAGAGAAGGGCTAGCTAGAACAGTACCGCCTAGTAGGAGTAGTATAGGAAGAGAGGACACGACGTAGCGCGACGAGACCGGCTAGGAGCGGGGGCTAACGGGGTAGTGACATAGACTACGTACGTTTAGAGGGAAAGCTAATCTAGATAAGGAGAAGTCGGGGGCGGGAAGGGTTTTCACCTATTCGGGTTTCCCTTTGTACATAATAATAGATATATACCTATATAGGCCGGATAGGGCCCTAGAATAGGGGAATGACAAATCTATCTATCTATTTATATACTCCTTCGTCTACTCTCGTCTAGCCCTCCTCGCCTCCTATACCCTTTCCGCGTACGCCGGGGTCTAGAATAGCTTCTATCTTTAAGAAGGTCGAATATAGGGTATATACCGACGAGCTACCTCCTATACGACTATCGTTATCCGTTCGGCTTCTTTGTCGAGCTCGGCTTCTTGTTCTACTTCTATTTCCGCTTCTAGTCCCGTATTTGCTCTATTATTATATAGTCGTACGGCTAGTTCGTCTCGGATTTCCTCCTACGGGGCCTTCTTCTAGTTTAGGCGTAGTTCCGCTATAGGTTCCTCCTCGACTCCTACCTCGATTGTTATCTAGATCGGGATATAGTCTAATCCTACTTCGAGTAAGAGGTTCGGGCGGCACTTATCTAGTCTTATTACTAGCTCTCTCGAGAGGAAGTATAGGTTAATCGTACTTACGCTTAATCTCGCCTTCTACGTCTCTATACTCTTTAGGGTCGCTAGTTCTATATCGCGACTCGCGGTGATTTCTAGTAACTTGCCTCCTAGGTATACGTATAGGGGGGTAAAGTCTAGACCCTATTACGGGTAGTGAAGGTTGAAGTCGCCTACTAGGACTTAGTATATATCCTCTTATTCGAGTATCCGGTCTAGCGTAACTAGGGTTCCTAGGTCTCTACTCGTTCGTCCTTATAGAGGAGGGTTATAGACGTTATAGATTCGGACGGTTCCCTAGCCTATTACTATTTCGATTGTCGTTATGTCCCCCTAGTAGCCCTCCGGCTATAGTACGACCTTCTATACTTCTATACTAATAGCCTTACTTACGTAGGTATATATTCTTAGGGTATATCCTATACCCCTACTAATTACCGTATAGTATCGTTAGTCGTTATAGGTTACTAGTTTGCTTATATATAGGTTAGTCTAAGGTTCCTATAGCGCTACGACATAGTGCTTTTAGTAGTCGAGTTCTTATAGGAAGTAGAGCTAGACCTTATCTTTACTTTTATTAACGTTATACTATATAATAGTAAGGTTGTCCTATACTACTACTACGGGCTAGCTAGGATAATGTCTATAGGGATACTCCGGGCTTAGGTAGTACCTACGGTTATTGTATCTTCCTCTTAGGTTAGTAGGCCTTTAGCCGGTAGGGGTGTTCTAAAAATCCGTATCTGTCCTATCTCGTTTACTACCCTATTTAGCCCCCTTAGCCGTCCTAGCGGCGGGTACGTGCTCAGTAGAGTACCCCTTATTACCTCCTCCGTTCTCTTTCTTTTTGCCGCCTTAAAGCCTTTATATTAAGCGCTACTTTACTACGGGGTAGGGTACCTCGCTAGGGTCGTTATTCGTACTTAGTTAGCCTTCCCTTTTACGGCGATCCGGGTTAGGCATTAGCTCGAGTACGCCGGGTGTTTCCGGCTATAGTATACGTACCTTACTTCTTCTTGTAGGCATTACTTTCCCTAGTATAGGCCTACGTAGTATAGGCACTTCGGGGTCTTCTCCGTATATTTCGGGGCGATATATTCGTACTGTTAGTAGTTAAAGCATTAGAGTACTCTATAGCTACTCTAGTAGATTTCCGTATTAAGACGTTTGTGGTTCTAGTATACTCCTTTGTCTAGGACAAGGTTTGCTTGTTCCGTATTTACTATCTAGACGATTAATAAGGAGTATATCTTTATTAGTTCGACGCTCCTATATAGCCAGACGGCCTTAGAGAAGCGTACTCCTAGGGATGTGCTCTAGTTCTATGTTTATAGCTAGGGGAGGTCATTTTCGACCTTAAAGGTTCTAGGGACCCCGTAGGCTATTACTATAAATTGTTAGTAGGAGACCTTCGCTAACTTCACTACTTTAATTATCTATTCCTTATACGTCTCGAGTCTTTGTCGGTCTGTCTCCTATACGGTAGAAAAGCCTTACTACCCCCCTTAGCTCTACCTTCGCTCCTACGATCTCCTTCCGGCCGATTCTATCTACGAGCTCCTTACTCGTAAGGCCCTCGAGTTCCCTTTTCTCCTCCGGATTGGTAACAAAGACTCGGATCGCGTTATTAGTCCTCTAGGGCTAGGCCGGGTAGTATCCCGCGGCGATTATCGCCTACGTAGGGTTCTTCTATTATATTACGTACTATATAGTCTAGTAGATCGTTCTTAGGGTCTAGTGTTCGAGTGCCTTAAGTGTACTAAGGAGCTACGCGATTATATTCTTATATACTCGGGCTAGGTATTCGTCTTCGTCTAGTATTACCTAGGCTTCTTTATATAATTCTATCTACGCGGAGAGGCCGGGGCGGCTAGGGTTCGTTATGCCTTTCCTAGGCCCTTAGTATATTATCGTTAGCTATTGTCTTGCTATTACTAGTTTAGTTATTAGCTTAACTATTAAAGGGTTAGTTACTACTAGCTAGGTTTATATATCGCGTCCCCGTTTATAGATAGATAGATATTTTATTAAGCTATTATAGTACCCTTTGGCCTATATAGCTATACTATCTTGTTTTCGTATATATAGAGGGGAAACCGTATTAGTAAAAACCCCTCCTCCTTCCCGCCTATCTTTTCCCCCTAGTTGTCGTCTTAGATTTCCCTTATTAGGGGTACGCTAGTATTATAGGCCTGCCCTAATGACTACCCTATCTACAACCCCCCTCGCTTCCGCCTCTTGTCTATCTACTCCTCCGTCTCGCTCGCGAGGCTAAACTGCTAGAGGTATCTCTACTATAGTATCTACCGAGAGATTCGGCGAATGTTACCTTTATCCCTAATAGTTAACTTATAGTCTCTCCTTCCCGCTTAGTGCCTCTAATTGCCCCTACCTCTCGCCTACTATAGGCATCGTAGTAGTATATGTTCTAGGTTTTATAATAGGTAGCTATACTAGTAGGCTAGGCTATAGATGTCTAGTACGCGTCTCCTAAATAGGTAGGCCCTTAATCTAATATATTCGGACCTAATTTGAATCGCTATACTTACTTCGGCCCTTATTAGGTCCCTATATAGCTAGTAATTATGTCTCTAGAAGGCTCGGAGTGCTATCGGGCCTATTGTCTTAGGGGGCTTCCTTTTCTAGTCCTATTCCTATAGGTAGCTCGCTATCTATTCCGCTAGGCTCTAGGTCCTAGCCTTGCTCCCGCCGGCCTAGCGAGTCCTACGCTCCTCCTCTTTTCGTGCTAGCCATTCGGTACTTATCTATACGGCCGCAAAGGTAGTAAGGTCGTCCTCTTTTTAGCTTGTCCTATGTCCGGCCCCTCTCCGGTAGCGGCTTTCTATCTTATTCTTTGCCTCCTAGATCGTAGTTTGTATTAGGTAATCTGTCGTCTTTACCGTGTATTAAATTCTTATTCCCTAGACATATTGGCCGATTAGTAGTGTTCCTATCTCTATTTATACCGTACTTGTTAACGTTGTCTTATATACGCCTAGTATCCTACGTAGGTTACCTACCTATATCCTATTTAGAGGTTACTCTATCCGTTTCGGGATCGGCTTGCCTACGCCTCCTATTTCCTAAATCTGTACCCTATATAACATAGCTAGCCTAACAATCGCCTTTTACATTACTCTTGCCTTATCGAATGTTTCTCCCTATATAGACGCCGTAAGCCTCTTTATCGAGGTTTTGTTAACTTACGCTCGACTCTAGGCTTTCTTAATCTATATATTCTAGCTTAGCTTCGGGTCGAGCTAGATCCCTAGTACTCGTAGCTCCGCTAATAGCTTGGTCTCGTAGCCTTATATTCTTACTACCGCCTTTATATTATAGTATGTTCTCGCTTTACTAAAGTGTATAAGTTAGTACTTTTTAGGGGCGAACCGGGTACTATACTTCTTTACCTACTCCTTGTATTTCTTATACCTATCATTAAGGAGGCGACAGTTCTCTTCTATCGAGTCTGACTAGGCTAGAATGTTTATATCGTCTACAAACCCCGATACTAAGGTTTACGGAGAGGTGAGTAGGGGGATTAGATCAGACATAAATATTAGAAATAGGATAGGGGAGAGAGTAGATCCCTAAGGTATTCTAGCCTCTACCTTTACCGGGTCGGACGTATACCTTCCTAGGACTAGGTATGTCGTCCGTTCCTAGAGAAAGGAGTAGACGAACGTCGTTACCTACTAGGGGATGCCTTTCTACTATAGGATATGTATTATCCTTTAGTATAAGACGTTGTTAAAGGCTCCTACGATGTCGAGGGATAGTAAGGACGCCGCTCGGTTCCTACCGTAGTACTAGAGGGTCTGAATTTACTCCGTAATTAGCTCTATTACTATTAGTGTCGATCGCTAGCTTCTTCCCCCTATCTATATTACTAGGAGTACGTAGTTGTCCTCGGATAGCTACGTAAGTCTCTAGGCTACTATCCTTTCTAGCACCTTCCCTATCGTATTTAGAAGTACGATTAGTCTATATAACTTGGGCTAAGTATAGTCCTCCTTCTATAGCTTACGTAGCACTACTATTATAGACTCTCTATACGGCTTCGGGTGATACCCTAGCCGTAGGTACGCGGTAAATAGGTTTATAAGGCTCGACGCGATCTCTTCTCTATACTCTTTTAGTAGTATATTTAGTATCCTATCTAGGCCTAGGGCTTTTCGTCCTTTTAGCTTACTTATAACTCCTATTACTATATTAGAGCTAACCGCCTAATCTATGTCTAGGGGTTCCGGGTATATACTCGGGTCGATGTTCGTAAGGTCTACCTCTACTTACGTCGAAAAGAAATGGTCGGCTAATGCTTTTGCCTTACCCTAGGGCGTAGCCTAGGCAATCCCTTCGCGGTCTACGATTAGGGGGAAGTGAGGGGTTTGTTGCTCTTTAGGTAGTCGTGCCTATTTAGTAAGTCTCTATATCTATTCCGGGTTTTCTATAACGAGCCCGATTGTCGCTCTCTAGTCCTATAGCTTATCGCGTCTTATCTATACCTTCTTCTCTTATATCGCGCGACAGTATTGCTCCTACGTCTCTTAGGTATACTCCTTCGTCTACTGTCGCCTTGCCCTTCTAGCCTCCCTTACCTTCGTAGAGTACTTAGGGGTCTAGAAGGCCTTCTACTACGTTAAGGGCCGGAGTAACGGCGTATATTGTTCCGCTACTTGCTATATGACCGAGGTAATCTGTTCCGCTACTTAATCTAGCTAAGCTGTCGTCTCGAGTTCTCTATACTATAGTAGGTTCGCTATTAGGAAGCCTCTTATATTGTCCTAGCGGTCGACGACGAGAATCACCTGTACGTAGTGTCGGCTACGAACCTCTCGTCTAGCTACGAGAGAGCCAAGTATTCTCACGCTAGAGCGTCGTAGGCGCGACGGGCGCGTAACGTAGGCGAAGCCGCGGCGAACAGAGGACTACTAGCAAAACGGGTATGAAAACCATCCGACGAGCGTGTACTCGTGTCGGGAGCGAGTCCCTCTTCTTTCTACGTATAAGAAGGGCGCGGAACCGTGGCCTATACGCTCGATAGGACACCTCTAGTATGAGTGCAGAATTTTCACCTCCGGAGACCGTAAACCGAGCGGGCTAAGCGACGAACATTAGACGAGCGGACTATAGAACAACAACTAAGCGGACTATATAACGGCGTCGAGCGGACTACGAAACAATCTAGTGTTTGCTAGCGGGCAATGCGGTAGGTAGGTAGACACGCGACGAAGCCTATAAGGGCCTATTGAACACCCGGTATAGGAACGAGGGTTTTGCCTAAGGCACTGCCTGTCCCGCTACATAACGCACCTAGTCTGACATAGTAGATTGCGACGAGGAAAAGACGATAGCCTAAGTAAGGAAAAGACGGCTATTAGGACGGGGAAAAGACGTATAATACAAGTGGATTAGTTCTGTGATCGGGGAGGATCGAGGGCAGGGTAATAAGGAACTTCATATTAGTTAGTAGGTAGAAACGTAAGGAGTACGCTGCCCGGCGTAGTGTGTGCCCCGAGCAAACCTGCGAGGCATAGACGGCCGCTTTCTAGAGATAGGCTACGGTAACGCGAAGGGCGTCAAAACCTAGGGCGTGGTGTACACTAGTAGCGACGGCTAACACTGTCTGTATAGCCCGAGAGGACGGATACGCATGTCGGTCAATAGAGAGCACTAAAGGGCTTAGGCCTATAGAGGTGGATATTGGCTTAAGGAGCAAACAGGGAGGGAGGGCGTAGAGGGAAGCTTTTACTCCGGGCTAACCTCTCGAAACGAGGCTATACGGTAGTACTAGATAAGTAGGAAAGCGCGGTTAAGACTTGTTACCTTATCTCGTAGCTAGCTTACTAAATACGATTCCTTCCTTACTAGGGACTACGGACCTCCTACTTAGGCAAGTCGGCACAGTACCTAGTACAGAAGGTCATCGCCAGTGTAGTCGTAAGGGCCCGCGAATCAGTACTAGCGTATAAGGGCATTCGACCCGGAAACGAGCCGAACTACCGGGCAAGGGACGAACAGCTAGCAATACAATAGGAAGGTGAGAAATCGTTTATAGAGCAACTATGGAAAGAGAGGTGGAACAACCAGGTTGTAGGGCATAGTGGACGCCCTTAGCTAGCGGGACAACCTAAGGAATAGTTAGCTACAAAATCCGCGGTCAAGCACCCCCCGAAGCTCATCTACTACCGCCTTACGAGGGCACAGAGTAGTATAGCAACCTAACTGCGAAGCGAACACATCGGCCTCTAGGGGTACCTATTATAGAGGAAGGTTCTAGGATACACGAATACTAGCTGCCCCTACGGCTATCGCTCCTAGAACGTACGGCACGCACTCCTCGTCTGTCCGAGGTGGTCGCTAGGAAGGGGGGAGTGGATGGCAAAGGCGAGGAACCGGACGATTGGGGCACTTCTTAACAACGCTAAAGACCTACGGCGCATTACGAACTAGATACTAGAGAAGGGCTAGCTAGAACAGTACCGCCTAGTAGGAGCAGTGTAGGAAGAGAGGACACGACGCAGCGCGACGAGACCGGCTAGGAGCGGGGGCTAACGGGGTAGTGACATAGACTACGTACGTTCAGAGGGAAAGCTAATCTAGACAAGGAGTAGTCGGGGGCGGGAAGGGTTTTCACCTATTCGGGTTTCCCTTTGTACATAACAATAGATATATACCTGTATAGGCCGGATAGGGTCCTAGAACAGGGGAATGACAAATCTATCTATCTTTCTATCTATATTGTCCTAGCGTGCCTTCTTCTAGTTACGGCGTAGTTTGCTTACTAGCTCCTCTATCGCCTTCACCCCTAGCGTCGTTTAGATAGGGATATAGTCTAAGGAGGCTTCTAGCGCGTAGTTCGGTCGGCATTAGACTAGTCTCTCTTTAAGTTCTCGTAATAGAAAGTATAGGTCGATCGTACTTATACTAGTACGGGCCTTCTACGTCTCTGTTCCCTTTAGTATTACTAAGGCCATTCCGTAGCGTACGGTTATGTCTAGTAGCTTTCCCCCTAGAAACGCGTACGGGGGAGTGAATTCGAGTCCCTACTATAGGTAGTAGAGGTTAAAGTCGCCGAGGAGTACTTACTTTATGTCTTAGCTTAGGGTCCGCTCTAGGTAGGCGAGGGTTCCTAGTTCCCTACTCGTCCGACCCCGCGGTAGCGGGTTATAAACGTTATAGATCTAGATAGGGCCTTGTGTCGTGTCGATCTAGATTGATGTTATGTCTCCTAGGTTGCCCTACTACGGTAGTATAACCTTCTACGACTTAAGGTCTATAGTCTTACTTACGTATATATATGTCCTCGGGATAACGTCTCGTTAGCCCGCGATTACGGTATAGTATCTCCGGTCATTATAAGTAGCTAGGAGTCCTACGTAGGGGTTGATCTATAGTTCCTATACCGTAATAATATAGTGCCGTAGCGGGTCTAGCTCTTATAGAAAGTAGCGCTAGACCTTGTCCCTACTTTTTTTACGTTATACTATACGATAGTAATGTCGTCGTATAGTATTATTCGTTATCCGTAAGGTCTATTTCTGTACTAACCTACTATGTCTCCTAAGCCTATATCTCGCTATCCGGCTAGCCCTAGGGCCGCTAGGGCGCCCTAAAGATTCGTATTTAGCCTAGTTCGTTAGCGGCCCGGTTAAGGTGTCGAGGCCTACCGGGAGGTAGATACGTTTACGGTTAGGTTCCCTTATTCGTCTCTTCTACCCTCTTCCTTTTACTCGGCTCGAAGCCCTTATATACGGTAGGTCCCTCCTACTATCGTTAGGGGTACCTAGCTAGTATAGAGATCCTTGCTTATCTCGCTCGTTCTTATACTACTATTCTAGCTAGGCATTAGCTTGAATACGCTAGGTGCCTTCTACCGTAGTATATATACCTACTCTCCTTTTTTAGGCATTCCCTTCCCTAGTATAGACCTACGTAGTAAGGACACCTTAGGGTCTTCTCCCCGTATTTTAGGGCTATATGACCGTACTATTAGTATTAGAAGTATTATAGTACCCTATAGCTACTCTAATAGATCTCCGTGTCTATACTCTCGTAGTTCTAGAATAGCCTATTGTCTAGTATCTAGTTAGCTTGTTCCGCTGTCTCTACCTAGATAATAAGCAATAAATACGTCTTCTCTCGGTCTACTGTCTTATATAGCTATACCGCCTTTATTAGCCGTACTCCTAGGGAGGTGTTCTAGTTCTATACTTAGAGGTAGGGAAGGTCTTCGACCTTGAATATCCTAGGGACCCCGTAGGCGATAACGGTATACTATTAGTAGGAGACTCGTACCGACTTCGCGACTTTAGTAGTCTACTCCTTATAGGTCTCTAGCTTTTGTCTATTAGACTCTTATACGGTAAAGAGTCTTACTACGCCTGTTGCCTCTACCCTCGCTCTAACTACCTCCTTTTAGCCGATTCTATCGACAATCTCCTTGCTTATTAGGGCTACGATTTCTTGTTTCTCCGCCGGATTAGTAATGTATAGGCGTACCGCCTTACTTACCTTCGGAGGGGGTTAATTCTTACCTACTACTACTATTACCTATATAGTTAGTCTCTAGGCTACCTTCTATATTACTTATTAGATTGTCTTCGGGACTTGATATAATAGCGCTTTTAGCGCTCCTAGTAGCTATACTATAGTGTTCTTATATGTCCGGGCTAGGTGTTCGTTATCCCCTAGTAAGTTTTCCGCCTCCGTATATAGGGTCGTCTACGCTATATTATTTGTCGTTAGCCTCTACTTTCTATATAGTAGGCCTTAGCTTATGTCCTAGGTTTTTTCTTAGTTTGTTCCCCGGTTTGACTCTTAGTATAGAATGTTCGTAAGGCTATAGCTCTCGTTAGTTACTATCCTTCGCTACTATTTAGGGTCGCGCTTCCTAATTAGGTAGTTATCCTCCGTAACTCCGTAACTCTAGGGTCTGCCTTTAGGGGAAAGGGACCTTAGTTTTAGGGTTTTTTGTACTACGATTACGCCGCCGCTAGCGTAGGCGGGTCGCTACTACTTAAGTAGATTACTCGTCTTAATAAGGGCTGTCGATTAAATAGTCCTCGTCGATAAGATCTCCTTATAGGTCGGTAAGCTAACCTATATATTCTTACGAGTATATATTAACTACCGTAGGCTAAACGCTAAGAACCTTAAATAGTTTACGAGTACTAAGGTCCTAAATAGCGCTAGGTACGTTAGTCCGAGTTCTTATCGTAGTTCTACTTTAAGATTGTCTATATCCCTAGTAAGACGAATATTAAACCTAATACTCTAATACGGCGGCTATAGGACGTCTCTATAAACTATAACGACCTACGAAGACAGTATTAAGAACAGACGTTACTACCTAAGTACCGATTTCTTAATATCTCGCCGATAGAGATCCGTCTAGGCCGATAGAATAATAAACTTATGACTAAGATCCGCGTTATATACGGAGAAGCGGAGCTATAGTAAGCGTTACGCTAGTTAGACGTAGGAGAGTATTATACGCTACTACGCTAGTACCGTATAGATAATAGCGAGGCGGTAGCTATAGGCGGCCTTATCTATATTAAGAATAGATACGGCGGCTATAAAGTAGTTAGTAGAACAAAGCTATTATAGCTTTGTAGTACTTTATACCCTATCTCGCTTACGTTACTCTCGTCGGGCCTAGGTATTATACTACCCGAGGATCGTAAGATTGCTATCGGGGCATCTACTAGTTACTAAACTAGTAGTAGTCGCGAGACCGCCGGTAGTCGACCGACTAGCCTTCGTTCGGGTGCCCTACTAGGTTAGTTCGTAAAGGAGATACCTAAGTCTAGATCTCCCCCCTTCTCGTTTTCGAACTAATCTACTTGGCTATACTACCTAATAGCTCGTATATCTAGCTCCTAGAACAACTATTACTTAGTCGATTGACCGTATCTAACGAAAATAGCTTCCTTACCCCGGTTTATTAACTTATCCTATCGTAGCCCTTTTAGATATAATTTCGGTTCTACGTAAACTACTACCCTATAACCCTATACTCTTAGGTGATCTACCGTCGGCACTTTGCTAGTAAATGCTTCTTCCGGCGAAAGTTAGACACTATTAAGTAACGGTCCGTTCGGTAGTAGGTTACGTATAACCGCCTATACCTCTAGCGCTTTAGGCTAGAATTCTACCGGCATCCCCGATTCCTCAAGTATTACGCGGATCGCGTTCTCCGATACCTAGATTGACCTTTCTACTACTCCGTTTTGTATAGAGTTATAAGTATCCGTCGTATCGTATTAAATACCTAATTCTTTCTCCTATTCTTTTAGAACTATTAGTAGCTTAGGTATATTGTTACTCCGTACTACTCTTACGTAGTATTTAGATAATTTCTCTATAGTTAGCCGCTATTATTATAGTACTTACGGTACGTCGGATTTGTTCTTAAGCGGGATTACCTACTTCTTTCTTGAGAAGTTATCTACGATCTCTAGCTAGTATTTAAAACCTAGCCTAAATATTGCATTTTCGAAGGGTCCGTAGATATCGATAGATATAAGCGTAAGTCTTTCGTTCTTTCGTTCTACGATAGCGCCTTTAAACTTCCGTATATTCGCGATAGAGTATACCTTATAGTTATGCTCGTCCGGGATAGGAATCGGGTCCTTCTTATTACTTACCCTATAGACGTTCCGGAGTAATCCTTTACCTAGGTAAACGAATCTTCTATACTAAAGCTCCTACTAATCCTCGGTAGTTACCGCGGCTAGAGCTTCCTCGTTAGGAATGTTATCCGCGGGTAACATCTCCGGGGGCCTATTATCTATCTAGTTTAGAGAGTCGGATATCGAAGATACTACCGGTACCCCCCCTCGTAGTACTGTTCGTACGATAGGCTTTCCGCTTATATACTTAAGTATAAAGTTTAGAGGCTCGATATCGAATTACTTACTAAACTACCTCTATAAAACTAGATTAACTCCGAGATTAGGAACAAACAAGACTTTCTCTAGCGCAATTTATTTCCCCGTTAGTCCTCCTATAGTTACTATTCCTTTATAGAATATATCTAGGTACCCCCTACCGACTTTAATTACTTTCCTTCTCGCTAGTTTCCTAAGCGATCTGAATAGAGACTTATTATCAGTTATATATAAGGAGGTATAGGAGTCTAGTAACTATTCGGAGGCGGGAAACTTACCTTTTACTTTAGTAGTAGAATAGGCGACTTCGTCGTCGTATATTTCCTCGGTATCGCTTTCTCGTAAGGTATAGGCTCGTATCGCCTTTGCCTTTGTCTTATTATCGGATTAGTTTCTCCTATCCTTCTACTGTTTCCTAGACTTCTTAAGGGCGTTTTAGGCCTTCTCTAGATCCCGGACTAGCTCTTCGTAGGACTTCTTCTCCGGTTACTTCTAGGTATTCTTCGTCTTAATAAACTCCTTTATAGAATCTAGTTCCGGGCACAATATAACTAGGTAGTTACTATCGTAGATAAAGTAGCCGCTCTTGCCCCCTTACCTCTAGGAGTATAGAGCGGTCTCGCCCTTACTCTCTTAGATCCGTAATTCGTAGGATTTAAGTAAGATTATAGCGGATTCCTAGCCTAGGTTTAGCTAGGCTAAGATAGTATCCCTAGTACTAGCGTAGACGTCCGGGAGGCTACTTAGTAGATACTTAAACCTCCGGATAGGGTCCTTATAGTGGGTCTCTTTACTATCTATTTCGGTAATCTATATAGATAGGTTACCTAGATATATCTACCCTTATCTAATCGTCTAATCGTCCGGTAGCTTAAACGATACTAGCTGTTTTATAAGCGCTACTACGTGTGCCTTATAGACCTTACTATACTTCTTCTATAGAAGTTTCTAGATCTCTTTTATATCCCGTATATCTAAGATTTCTTAGTTATCCTCCTTAGACAAATATACTAAGATAGTATATCTCGCTATACCGTTCGCCTTCGAAGTGATCTTAGGCGTAACGGATTCTAGGACATTAGCCGACGAGTCGTCGATAACCTAGAATACCTCCCGGCTTTCGAGATAGTCTCGTAGTATAACGAACTAGCGCTTCTAGTTCTTACGAGTAAGGGTAGGGCCGACCTTCCGGGGGCCCTTATAACTAGTTAAGTCTTCTATAGCGAAGGTAGCCTTAGATATATAGCAAGCTCCTTACTTAACTACGGTAGTTAGAATAAGCTTAGACTCCCCGAGTCTATTAGTACGTTACCGTACGGATTCCGGGTATAGGGTATAATACCCTACGTCGTACTTCCTTAGTATATCGATGTCCTATTAAGTAAACTCGGGCTTATAACCTATTAAATAGGTATAGTATATATATATATACGGAAGTTAGGACACGTAATAGGAAAGGAGGAAGGACTAATATAGTATATAAAGGTATATAGTAGAACAGTATTTAGTACTAAAGGTGTCTCTACTATCGGTATAGAGACTACGTCTCTTATACCTATATAGAGGGATATTGCTCTAGTCCTAGTTCTGTTTTACTACGCCTTATCGGTTTTACCTATATCTTATCCTACGACGGTAGTTCCTCCGATAGTCTCGTACTAACTAGCTAAGTAACTTTAGGTCCTCTAAGTCGCTCCTACTATTCGTACGGTATCTTAGTAGTATTATCGTACTATTATCTCGACTAGCTTAGTATATACTAAGTTAGTCTTAGTACCGTACGATATACCTACTAACCTATATTCGTAATATAGAGGGTAATAAAGCTTTTACGTTTACGCTAAGGGAGATTTAAGGATATACGCTTCGAGACGAAGGTGTTTTAGAGAGGGGGTAGTATTACGGCCGCTCCGTAAGTAAAGAATTCGAATCTGATTACGTGACCCTAGGTCACGTGACCCGGATAACTAAACTCGGCCCGATACCGACGCCCGACATCTCGGCCTTTAAGTATAGGCCTCGTTCTTAGACTCTCTTCTCTCTTTAGCTATCGACTTCGTTAATACTATACTCTTATACTCTCGTACTATAGTCTCGTAATATAATACGAGTACGTACCGGGATTTTACCTTTATCTAGATTATCTTCTAACTCCGGAGGAACGAATAGGCTATAACTACTATATATATTCTTAATATAGATAGATAGATAGATTTGTCATTCCCCTGTTCTAGGACCCTATCCGGCCTATATAGGTATATATCTATTGTTATATATAAAGGGAAACCCGAATAGGTGAAAACCCTTCCCGCCCCCGACTACTCCTTATCTAGATTAGCTTTCCCTCTGAACGTACGTAGTCTATATCACTACCCCGTTAGCCCCCGCTCCTAGCCGGTCTCGTCGCGCTACGTCGTGTCCTCTCTTCCTATACTGCTCCTACTAGGCGGTACTATTCTAGCTAGCCCTTCTCTAGTATCTAGTTCGTAATGCGCCGTAGGTCTTTAGCGTTATTAAGAAGTGCCCTAATCGTCCGGTTCCTCGCCTTTACTATCTACTCCCCCCTTCCTAGCGACTACCTCGGACAGACGAGGAGTACGTGCCGTACGTTCTAGGAGCGATAGCCGTAGGGGCAGCTAGTATTCGTGTATCCTAGAACCTTCCTCTATAATAGGTACCCCTAGAGGCCGATGTGTTCGCTTCGTAGTTAGGTTGCTATGCTACTCTATGCCCTCGTAAGGCGGTAGTAGATAAGCTTCGGGGGGTGCTTGACCGCGGATTTTATAGCTAACCATTCCTTAGGTTGTCCCGCTAGCTAAGGGCGTCCACTATGCCCTACAACCTAGTTATTCCACCTCTCTTTCTATAGTTGCTCTACAAACGATTTCTTACCTTCCTATTATGTTACTAGCTATTCGTCCCTTGCCCGGTAGTTCGGCTCGTTTCCGGGTCGAATGCCCTTATACGCTAGTACTGATTCGCGGGCCCTTACGACTGTACTAGCGATGACCTTCTGTACTAGGTACTGTGCCGACTTGCCTAAGTAGGAGGTCCGTAGTCCCTAGTAAGGAAGGAATCGTATTTAGTAAGCTAGCTACGAGATAAGGTAACAAGTCTTAACCGCGCTTTCCTACTTATCTAGTACTACCGTATAGCCTCGTTTCGAGAGGTTAGCCCGGAGTAAAAGCTTCCCTCTACGCCCTCCCTCCCTGTTTGCTCCTTAAGCCAATATCCACCTCTATAGGCCTAAGCCCTTTAGTACTCTCTATTGACCGACATGCGTATCCGTCCTCTCGGGCTATATAGACAGTGTCAGCCGTCGCTACTAGTATACACCACGCCCTAGGTTTTGACGCCCTTCGCGTTACCGTAGCCTATCTCTAGAAAGCGGCCGTCTATACCTCGTAGGTTTGCTCGGGGCACACACTACGCCGGGCAGCGTACTCCTTACGTTTCTACCTACTAACTAATATGAAGTTCCTTATTACCCTGCCCTCGATCCTCCCCGATCACAGAACTAATCCACTTGTATTATACGTCTTTTCCCCGTCCTAATAGCCGTCTTTTCCTTACTTAGGCTATCGTCTTTTCCTCGTCGCAATCTACTATATCAGACTAGGTGCGTTGTGTAGCGGGACAGGTAGTGCCTTAGGCAAAACCCTCGTTCCTATACCGGGTGTTTAATAGGCCCTTATAGGCTTCGTCGCGTGTCCACCTACCTACCGTATTGCCCGCTAGCAAACACTAGATTGTTTCGTAGTCCGCTCGACGCCGTTATATAGTCCGCTTAGTTGTTGTTCTATAGTCCGCTCGTCTAATGTTCGTCGCTTAGCCCGCTCGGTTTACGGTCTCCGGAGGTGAAAATTCTGCACTTATACTAGAGGTGTCCTGTCGAGCGTATAGGCCACGGTTCCGCGCCCTTCTTACACGTAGAAAGAAGAGGGACTCGCTCCCGACACAAGTACACGCTCGTCGGATAGTTTTTATACCCGTTTTGCTAGTAGTCCTCTGTTCGCCGCGGCTTCGCCTACGTTACGCGCCCGTCGCGCCTACGACGCTCTAGCGTAAGAATACTTGGCTCTCTCGTAGCTAGACGAGAGGTTCGTAGCCGACACTACGTACAGGTGATTCTCGTCGTCGACTATTCTTAATATATATTATACCTCCGACTAGGACTATATAACGATTATCGATACGGCACTTCCTTAGTAAGGTATATAGTTTATCTCTTTCTAGCTATTAAACGGCTTCCTTAGCCTCTAGTTACGTATAGAGTCCCTAAATAGCGGTCGTAAGCGAGGTTATAACGTTATTAGTATATACCGATAACACTC
The DNA here is from genome assembly GCF_020509005.1 of Fulvia fulva. Lineage (NCBI taxonomy): Eukaryota > Fungi > Ascomycota > Dothideomycetes > Mycosphaerellales > Mycosphaerellaceae > Fulvia > Fulvia fulva. The sequence goes on along the minus strand of NC_063014.1, from coordinate 2,536,701 downwards.
TAGTAGACGATAGGTTTAGGATATAATCTAGGCCTAATAATACCTAATACTACTATTAGTTTCGTAGGTTATCTAGGTCTCTAGGCTTCGGTAAGTCCTATAAACGTCGGGTTAAGCTATCTAGCTTAGTACCTTAAAGTCCTAGCCTATAGACGATCTAAAAGAAGAACTACGAGAGAAACTCGGCCTAGCGAGCTTATCTACGGTTCAATTGCTTCGTACTTATAAACTATTCGAGGTTCTTATAATCGGAGTATATAAGCGTCGGCTTGTCCTTAGATTCTAGGTCTAGTAGATTCTTATAATCGTCGGTACTATATTTGTTAATAGTTAGCTCCGGTCGCTATTCCTTAAAAGCTTATATAATAGCTAGGAGCTCCTTATCGTAAATGTCGTAGTTATATTACTAGGGATCTATCTTCTTAAATATATAAGCGATAGGATGTAATACTCCTCGCTCGTTACGTTATAAGAGTACTACTACTATTACGTAATCTAAGGCATCTGTTTCTAGAATAGTCTCTCGCCCTAGGTAGAAGTGTTTTAAGGTAGGCGTACCGATAAATGCTTACTTTAATGCCTCGAATGCCTATTAATATACTAGAGACTAGTCCTATAGAACATTTTTCCTCGTAAGCTTCGTTATAAATAAGTAGATCTTACTGAAATCCTTAATAAACCTACGGTAGAAGTTAGTAAACCCTATAAACGACAAGATGTCGGTGACATTCGCGGGTATAGGCTAATTCTTAACGTATTTAATCTTAGCTAGGTCTATCTTAATGCCCTTATTTATAGATAGATAGATTATTCATTCGCCTGTTTTAGTGCCCTATGGCCTATACAGGTCTCTCGCTATTTAGGTCTATTTGTGTAGGTAGGAAACCCGATTAACGGATGAAAACCTCCTCGTCTTTGCCCTCCTCGTTCTTTCCTGTCTTGTCCTTTCGTTCTCCTTCCTTTAGGGTACGCTAGTGTCATAGTTGTTACCCTATGACTACCTTGCCCGTAACCCTAGTGATGTCCTCCTCTCGATTCCCTTTCTCCCTTCTGTTTCCCCGGCTCTTCTCTCTCTCTCCCTCCTCTCTATCCACCTTTCCGTTTCTACTGCTAGGGAGAATTGCTCTAGGTAGTCCTCGTTAAGGATCTATCTTGTTACTCTCCTTATATCTTGTCTGTCCTAGATGATGGCCTAGTATTGCCTGTCTCTTGCCTTCGCCCTCTACTAGCTTCTCCCTTTTACCTACTTAGTACAGTTCAGCACTATGTGCTCCGGGTTTTAGGATAGGTAGCTATAGGGGCAACGTTTGGAATCGTATCCTAGGACTCTTCTTTGGTGTAAGTATGCTCTTAGCCCAATGTACTTAGAGCGAATCTAGATAGCTATGCTTGCTTCCGCCCTCTTTAGGTCTTTGTAGATAAGGTAGTTATACCTCCCGAAGGTCCTGGCCGCTAGTAGGGCTCCTAGCCTCACCGGTTTTTGGTTCTAACGCGTTTCCTATAGGTGACCTACGATCCTTTCTGCTTAGCTTTGCTTCTTTTTCCCTTTGTCCCCTGTGTTAGCTTGCTCCCTCAGAGCTTCTCTCTGTTCAAGGGCTGCTAGGATTTCCTGTGATGTTTTTAGGTCTGCTTCCTTCTATAGGATTATATATAGCCGGTTAGGTCTTCTCCTCCTCTCCTACTAGGTTCTTATCCTTTGAGTAGCTACTTAGATAGTTCCCTAGGCTAGGTATACTGATGTCTTCTCTACGTATTGACACCTCATGCCCTAGAGGTACTCCCTAATAGGGGCTGTACCTGATTCTATTTCTATTGTCCTGTGAGGGGTTGACTTGTATGCCCCTAGTACTCTCTTTAGGCAGGCTGCCTACGCTCTATTAAGGGGGTCCTTAATTCTCTTCGGGATGTGTTTTTCCGCTGCCCAAATTGCTGCTCTATATAGCATTACGGGCTTGACAATGGCCTTGTACATAGTCTGGGCCTTTGTAAAGGTCGCTCCCTAGGTTGACGTAGTAAGTCTCTCGATTAATTGTCTATTAGTGTCCGCTCTCGCTTACGCCTTCTTCACTTGTAGTCCCTAGCTAAGTTTCGGGTCTAGCTATATCCTAAGGACTCTAAGTTCCCTTGTAGGATAGGTCTCGAACCCCTGGATTTTTACTAGTACTACTAAGTTGTGTTTTGTCTTTGCCTTACTAAAATAGATAAGTTGGTACTTGTCCGGTACGAATTTTGCCCTATGCTCTCTTGCCTACTTTTCGCATTGTCTATGTCTCTCCTCTAGGAGTGCGTAGTTTTCCTCTATAGACCCCGACTACGCTAGGATATTTGTGTTATCTACGAACCCCGATGCTGAGGTGTTTACTGTTTCTAGGAGTAGGGTCAGGTCGGCTATAAAGAGGAGGAACAGAATTAGGGAGAGTGTAGAGCCCTATAGGATGCCCGTGTTCGCAATTGGGGTCTACGGGGCTTTAAAGGACCCTAGGAGGATCTGAGTTGTTCTGTCCTTAAGGAATGACTACACAAAGTGTACTATCTAGACTAGGATGCTTTTTGTTCTAAGGATGTGTAGGAGCCTTACGTAGGACATATTGTCGAAAGCCCCTAATATGTCTAGTAAAAGTAGTAAGGCTACCTTGTTGTTGCTATAGTGCCAGATATGTCTGATTTGCTCTATGATCAGTTCGACTGCTATAAGGGTAGATCTCTTTTGTCTCCCCCCTATTTACGTTACCGGGAGGAGGTTATGTTCTTCTACTATTCCGGTGAGCCTTATAGCCACGACCTTCTCTAGGAGCTTCCCTAGTATGTTCAGTAACGCAATTGGTCTATATGACTTCAACTTAGTATAGTCTTCCTTTTAGGGTTTCCTTAGGACGTAAGTCAGTGATTGCCTAAAGGCCTTTAGGTAATACCCCTACTTTATACACTAGGTAAAGATTGGCGTAAGTACTGGAGTAATAAGGCTACTACTAGCTTTTAGGTAACAGTTAGGGATCTTGTCTAGGCCTAGGGCTTTGTTGCCCTTCAGTTTCTTAATAATGTTTCCGATCTCTATAGTAGACACTTGCTAGTTAGCCTCCCTTAGCGGAGGAATATATGTTCCTAGGATGTTGCTTAGGTCTGCCTCTACCTAAGTCCCGAAGAAGTGGTCTACGAATACTTTCGCTTTCCCTATCGGAGTGGTTTGCGTTTCCCCGTCTTAGTCCTATATTAAGGGAAACTAGGGCGGGGAGTTTCGTTCCTCGTCTAGTTTCCTAGCCTATTCTGCTAGTCTCCAGATTTGTTCCGGGTGTTCTATAATCATCCCTATAGTTGACCTCTACTCCTACGTCTTGTCTCTTCTGATCTACGCCTTCTTTACTTTGTACGCGTTGTTATAGGCTTCCTAGTTTACTTAGGTGCGTCGTTGCTCCTATCTCCTTCTTACTCTCCTTGCCTCCTTGACTTTGGCTATGCACTCTAGTGTCTAGTATAGCTTCTAGTATAGCGACCATCTCTTCTTAGGTATATAGGCCTAGGCTGCCCTTTATATAGCTTCTATTAGCTGCTCTACTGCTTGGTCAATCCCCTCCGTTATATGTATATTATCAATGTTCACCTATTCTAGTTCGCCTTCTAGCCGCTACTATACTAGTGTCCACTCGGCCTGCTTCTAGCAGAGCCTCCTCTTAGGTTCCCTCTCCTCCTTAACTATGAGTTAGATGTCGGTTTGGATTGGATAGTAGTCTAATAAGGACTCTAGTTAGTCATTGACTATACAGCTTTCTACCCGTCGTGTTAAGGCGTAGGACATAAAGTATAGGTCTAGCGTGCTAGAACTGTTGTTTCTAGCCCAAGTTTCTGTTCCCTTTGGCGTGATCAAGTCCATTTGGGCTGTTTCTATCTGACTAATGAGCCTCCCTACTAAGAAGTAGTGTACTAGGGTGAAGTCCGATCCCTACTTTAGGTAATAGAGGTTGAAATCTCCTATTACGATGTTGTGGTTTTGTTGGTCCATTGCTTCCGGGAGCCTTCCTAGCGTATGTAGTTGTGTGCTGCTTCTGGACTCTAGAGGTGGGTTATATACGCTATAGATTAGGACTTAGCCTTAAGTTGTTTTGAGCTGTACTATAGTGATATCCCTATCGGTTCTCGGCCAGGCCTACTAGTCCTCTACTAGTACCTTCTTACTGACATAGATACAAGTTCGTGGGACTCCCTCGGTTCTGTTTATTACTACGTGGTATCTCGGGTCTCGCACAGTTGATAGAATCCTAGAGTATAGGTTGATCTATAGTTCCTATATTGCTATAATGTGGTGTTCCTCCGGGTCTAAGGCTTGTAGAAAGCTCCTTTAGACCTTGTCTTTGCTTCTGTTCACATTATACTAAATGATTAATAGTCTATTAGTGTAAGGCATCAGGACATGTTTGTGTCTAGGTCCGTTTAGTCTTGCTATTAGTCTTGCTATTGGTTTTCCCGTCCCTCCTCCTGTTCTTCCCTTTAGGGTTGGCTCCCTATCATTTGGTTAATTCTCATTTGTCCATTGCTCTGCGCTGCCTTGTATAAGAACGTTAGTCTCCCTATTACTAGTACTATTTATAGCTCCTCTTGTGGCCGGGGTCTCTTATTCGGGTGGGTGGTTCTCTCTAGTTGTTTCTGTTCACCTACTAGGAACCTAGTTAGTGTTGTTACCCTTGCTTCCCGCGCTCTCTACTAGGCTGATAGTCTAACTAGGCATTAGTTTGACTATGCCGGGTGTTTTCTCCTACATACTACGCATCTTATATCCTCCTTCCGTTTTTAGCACTCTTAGGTCGCGTGATCACTAGCATAGTGTAAGCAGACTAGTGTGGCTTTGCTACACTTTAGGGCAATATGTCCGTACTGTTGACAGTTGAAACATTAAAGGATTCTATAGTTGCTCTAATAGATTTCTATATCTAGCCTCTCAAAGTCCTAGTACAACCCTTGGTCTAAGACCTTGTTCGCTTACTCTAGTATTACAACCTATAAGATCAGCGAGGAGGCCCTCTTACCCTCCTCTATCTTCTTCTTGACCTACGCTGTCTTTGTGATCTATAGTCCTAGTGCTATTACCTAGTTTTGCCTCTAGAGGTTTGGTGTATCCCTTTATATATTAAAGGTTCGTAGGACCCTATACGTAATTACTATATACTGTTAATAGGAGACTTTCGCTATGCTCCCGATCTTCAGTGTCTACTCCTTGTTTATTTCGAGGGCCTTCTTATCCTATACGTGTGCTATAAACAGCTTGACCCCTTTATTATCTGCCCTTACCCCTACTATTCCCTTTACTCCGATCTTCTCGACTATCTCCCTCCCGGTCATCTTTCCTATCTCTTCCTTCTCTTTCTAGTCCGTAATATAGACTCGTAGTACTGTGCTTTAAGGGGGGGTAGGTTGGCTCGCGATTGTTGCCTAGGTCGTTAGTAAGGAAGGAATCGTATTTAGTAAGCTAGCTACGAGATAAGGTAATAAGTCTTAACCGCGCTTTCCTACTTATCTAGCACTACCGTATAGCCTCGTTTCGAGAGGTTAGCCCGGAGCAAAAGCTTCCCTCTACGCCCTCCCTCCCTATTTGCTCCTTAAGCCAATATCCACCTCTATAGGCCTGAGCCCTTTAGTGCTCTCTATTAACCGACATACGTATCCGTCCTCTCGGGCTATATAGATAGTGTCAGCCGTCGCTACTAGTATACACTACGCCCTAGGTTTTGACGCCCTTCGCGTTACCGTAGCCTATCTCTAGAAAGCGGCCGTCTATGCCTCGTAGGTTTGCTCGGGGCACACACTACGCCGGGTAGCGTACTCCTTACGTTTCTACCTACTAACTAATATAAAGTTCCTTATCACCCTGCCCTCGATCCTCCCCGATCACAGAACTAATCCACTTGTATTATACGTCTTTTCCCCGTCCTAATAGCCGTCTTTTCCTTGCTTAGGCTATCGTCTTTTCCTCGTCGCAATCTACTATGTTAGACTAGGTGCGTTGTGTAGCGGGATAGGCAGTGCCTTAGGCAAAACCCTCGTTCCTATACCGGGTGTTCAATAGGCCCTTATAGGCTTCGTCGCGTGTCTACCTACCTACCGTATTGCCCGCTAGCAAACACTAGATTGTTTCGTAGTCCGCTCGACGCCGTTATATAGTCCGCTTAGTTGTTGTTCTATAGTCCGCTCGTCTAATGTTCGTCGCTTAGCCCGCTCGGTTTACGGTCTCCGGAGGTAAAAATTCTGCACTTATACTAGAGGTGTCCTGTCGAGCGTATAGGCCACGGTTCCGCGCCCTTCTTACACGTAGAAAGAAGAGGGACTCGCTCCCGACACGAGTACACGCTCGTCGGATAGTTTTTATACCCGTTTTGCTAGTAGTCCTCTATTCGCCGCGGCTTCGCCTACGCTACGCGCCCGTCGCGCCTACGACGCTCTAGCGTGAGAATACTTAGCTCTCTCGTAGCTAGACGAGAGGTTCGTAGCCGACACTACGTACAGGTGATTCTCGTCGTCGACCTAGCGGCGTTTATACTAGTAGCGTAACGCGTTAGTCCGACACTTTCCGCCTATAAGATATATACGTAGTCCGATATAGATAGGTTTATAGAGAAGAAGGCGGAAGTTATTAATCTAAAGGATCACTTCCTACCTATCTATTTTGACTTCGCGTATTGCTTCTTAAAGTAAGACGTAAAGGAGCTTCTACCTTACCGGCTAGGTATAGATTACGAGATTAAGCTTAAACCTAGCGCGACTCCTCTATTTAGTAGACTATACCGTATATTAAACTAAGAAGATAAGATCATCGCCTATTAGGTCAACGAACAGCTTACCTAGAAGGGTATACGCCGATACTAAGGTAGAGTAGATACCTCTTTACTAGTCCTTATCGTTAAGAAACCCGGTAGAGGCCTACGAGTATATATCGACTATTGTAGTATAAACGAACGTACTAGTAAGTCAAGATATCCAATTCCCCTTATATAGGATACCCTTAACCGTATTGTAGGAAAGAAGTACTTTACTAAACTCGATGTTATTATAGCCTTTAATCGTATAGGGATTACTAAAGGCTTAGAATAGCTAATAGCTTTTACTATAAGATATAAGTAGTTCAAATGCCTTATATTACCGTTTGGTCTATATAACGCCCTAGGGACGTTTTAGTCTTATATTAATAATACTCTAAGGGAGTTTATAGATAATTTCGCCTCGGTATACCTCGATAAAATCTTAATATTTAGTGACACCTTAGAAGAATATATCGAATATATAAAGAAGGTGCTCTAGAAATACGGCGAGGCCGGCCTATAACTCGATATTACTAAGTACGAGTTTTATACCTAATATACTAAGTACTCAGTTCTTATTATTAGCAAGAACGGAGTCTTAATAGATCCGGCTAAGGTATAAGCGATACGAGAATAGGGTATACCGGCTAATATTAAAGATATCATTACGTTTAATAGCTTCTCCGGCTTTTATCGGCGCTTTTTTAAGGACTATAGCAAGATAGTACTACCTATAGTAAAGCTAACTAAGAAAGACATACCTTAGTAGTAGACCGAAGAGTATTAAAAGGCCTTCGATAGGCTAAAGTAAGCGTTTACCGATATAGAGGGTACTGTCCTTATAATGTTCATTCTAGGGCGTAGAACCGTCCTTAAAACAGATACTAGCGACTTCGTCACTACGGCGGTACTGTCTTAATACGATAAGGATAACATCTTAAGACCTATTATATACTTATCTAATAAAATAAGCCCGTAAGAATATAATTACGACATCTATAATAAGGAGCTACTTACTATTATCAAAGCTTTCGAAGAATAGAGACCTAAGCTTATAGTAGGTAATATCGATAAAGAATCCGACTTCGAAAACCTATAAGACCCGAGCGGCCGCCCTATACTCGTATATAGCGACTATAAGAACCTCGAGTACTTTATAAGTTCGAAATAGCTAAATCGTCGACAAGCGAGATAGGCCGAGTTCCTATCATAATTCTTCTTTAAGATCGTATATAGACTAGTCGTATAAGGGGCAAAGCTAGATAGTCTTATACGACGCTCCTAGGATATAATTCTATAAGACAAGTCCGACCCGAGGTATACCTAATAGGACCGGATCCTACTAAAACTAGAGTACTTCCTTTTAGTCTCTAAAAGTACGATTCTCCGACTGTCTGCCTTAGAAGTAGGAGTAGTCGTAGATTAATAACTAGCTACCGACATTAGTAAGTTATATAAATAAGAAGATACGATAGAGGCTACGACTTAGCTAGTAGCCGGTGAACCCGTTAAGCTCCTTCGTAAGATTAAGATCGACGATAAACATATAATACTAATCGATAGTATAATCTATAGTAAGAACCGATATAGCGGACATAGCCTTTTTATCCCGCCTATAGACGATAAAGAGAATACTATCTATATACGTATTATTAAAGCCTTCTATAATACGCTAGTAGTAGGACACCTAGGAAAGACTACTACGAGTAGATTAGTATTACGGTACTATATATAGCCTCGAATAACTCGTTTTATTAGGTCCTTCGTACGCGCCTATTAGATATACCGTAATAGCCGTAGTATTAATAAACCTTAAAACGGGCTACTTATACCGCTACTAGTTCTACTCGATACTTAGGACGATGTCGTAATAGACTTTATAGTCAATCTACCCCTAGTAAGGTATACGGTAGATAGCTAGATCTACGAGAACGTACTAATAGTTACGGACCGCTTAGGGAAGGAGTAACATTATATTCCTATTCTTAAGATAATAGCCGAATATATCGCCTATATCTATATTAAGTACATCTTTTTACGCTACGGCCTACCGAAGACAATTATATTAGACCGCGGGCCTTAGTAGATCTCCGCCTTTTAGGGGCGGCTCTATAAGCTACTATAGATTAAACGTAAGATCTTAACGGGTTACTATCCGGAGACCGATAGTTAAAGCGAGAATACGAACAAGATAATAGAACAATATTTACGCGTATTTATTAGCTATATATAGGACAATTAGCTAGATTAGTTACCTCTCGTAGAGTTTACCGCTAACGACTACGTCTCTAAGACTATAGGAGTAAGCCCGTTTATAGTAAATATCGGTAAGAACCTACGATACGCTAATACTAAACTTAACCTACTATAAGTATTACTACTATATAAGTAACGGCTCGACGTATAATCTACTAAGGTATTCGCTCGCCGTATAACTAACCTAAGATATAGACTTCGGGATTTAATAGAAATAGTATAAGTAAGCTAGATAGATTATACTAACGGTTACCGTACGATTATACTACGATACGAGGTCGGCGATCTAGTCTACCTTAGTACGCGTAACTAGCGAACGAAGCGACTATTAAAGAAGCTCGAATATTAGAAAAAAACGCTTATCGATCTCTACGCTAAAACAAGACACATTCGAAAGCTCTTATTAAGGCCATTCTAACGATATATAAAGCAGGCCACTACCCCTAGGACTAAGGGAGTTATACCTCATTTAATCTGGATAGCTTAAAGCTCTCTTCACCCTGTTTCTTCAGCTCTAAACGCCGCGGAGGTGCCTAGCTACATTAGGCAACTCCTAGGTAATAGTAGCCTAGGCTACGGTACTACCGGCGCCTACGGCTATATAGGCGAAGCTCCCCTAAGACAACTAGTAGCAACTTATAGAGGACGTAAAAAGTATAGAAACTAACGATTAGCTCTTATACCGGTCTCTATAGGTATCAATCACTTAGCTACGTACGGCGCTAGTCCTATCGTATTACGGAGGGTAATAAGAAAAAAGGACGAGGTCCTAGGCGATTAATAAGGCCACCCGGAATTAACGCCCCTATAGCTAGGTATCGGTCGCGGTATTAATACTAGGACCCCGCCTAACGTACGATATAGTTACGATCCGTATTATAGTAAAGGAAGACTAGGCCGAAGTTACGAAGCTATCGAATAAGGAGCTCGCCTAGCGAATTAATTAACTAGAGGTAGTCGTAGTGAACTAATAGTCTTATAGTACTCTATAGATCTATACTAGCTCTACTACTACTAGGAGGTACCTAGAGGCATAGCTATAGTAGGTATTTAAGGTTACGATATTAGCAAAGGTCTTAATAAAGCAATTTACGATCCTAGTCTACGACATGCCTAAAGAGTTCGACCTAACTAACTAAAGTCACCTACGTACTCTCTAAGAGGACAACCCGGTCACTCTTAACTCTCTAATCTAGAAGACAACTTAGCTCTATAGGAAATAGCTAGAAGGTAAGAAGGCCTCGGCGTTAATCGTATAGCTATAAGACGCGAAAGCGGCGGATCTAGTAATAGAACAAGGCCTAATCTAGTAATATAGCCTTAAGATAGTCGAGAAGTACTCCTTATCCTTTCGTGTCCTCTAATACTTTAGATACTAATAGTACGGACACTAAACCTATACGTATATAAACAAGTAGGCCTACTCGAACTATATAGGAGACTATATATCTAGGGACTATATATCGGCTACGAGGCGGTATACAAACTGTCCGGGGTACTACCTATCGTATAGCGCGGAATACCTATAGCGGAAACTAGCGAAAAACAAGGCAATTATAAACCGAACCGTCGCCCTAAGATTCTACGGCGACCGTAAGGCTAGTCTATACCGGAACTAGCTAGTAGCGGTCGGGTATAAGCGCTCTAGGGCCGAGAATAATATAAAGGATACGTAACCTAGGGCGTACGGGAGGCTACGTACTCTACTAGCTACGGCGAGGGAATATAACTAGGCCCGGCTCCCCTTTAGTATATAGACGATAGGCGTAGACTAGGACGTACAGGGCAGTAGGACATAGGACGATATAGAGGAAATGATTGTCGATGCCGATAACTAGCCTCGATACGCTTAGTATTATCTAGTATAACGTCAACTATAGTAAGGATATAGTCCAGAACCATTTCCTATACGAGGCGGACCCGCGCGTCTACTACGTCCTTACAATCTAGGAGCTATAGATTAATCCGTACTATAAGAGACTAACGACCTATAAGTTACTAGGCTATACGACATACCTACGAGGCGACGGCAGACCCCGTACGTGCTTCTATATCAGTAAGGACATACTAGAATCCGACTAGGAGGTAGTGTACTAGGTAGACGAAGAAGGCGGGGGCGATAATACCTCCCTCTACGTAGGTAGCACCTAGATATACAACCTATATATATAACCGCTAGCCTCGAGGTCTAGCCGCGACCTAGGGGTCTATAGACACCTAGACAGTGCGCTTAAGAGACAAGGGTGCCACATCGTAGTAGGAGACTTTAATATACACTACCCTTCCTAGGAAAGCCTTATATAGCCGCACCCTATAGCCGACGAAGTACTCGACTTGATAGCGAGTAACGCAATTGCCCTTAATACCCCGAAGGACCTAGGTACCTAGAAGAGAGGGGGACTCTAAGGCACGATCGACCTCTCCTAGATCTCAGATAGCCACTACTACACGGTAACCTACTCTAGGATCGAATATGAACTCGAGGCGTCGTTAGACTATATACTAGTCAGGACCTCTATTACGATATAGATATAACGTACACTAGCGAGAACCCCTAAGCTAAACTAGGGAAAGGCCTACTAGGCTAACATCTAGGCGTACCTCGATGACTCTAAGAGGCTAGTCTAGATCGCGTAGTAGTAATATAACAGTAAAGACGAGATAGACGAAGTAGTCTAGGGGTTAATAGACGAAATAAGAAAAGCGACCTTACTTTACGTTCCGCTTACCTAACTAACGATATAGTCTAAACTATACTAGACGCCGGAGTGTACTACGGTAGTAAGAGAAGCAAGGAGAGCCCGCCGGGTATAGACGAGCAGCTATAGCGAGGAGGCCTAGAACGTATATAGGGAGGCATACTAATAGAAGAAAGCTATAATACGGAGGGAGAAAGCAGTCGGCTAGAGGGCTATAGTAGAAGAAATCGCCGGCAAGCTAGAGAAGATGTAGAAGCTAGCGAAATGGGCCCGACAGGACCCTATATAGGGCCCCTCCTTCTCTATCCTAGCGCTATAATCGCCTAGTGGCCCGGTTAGCGACCCCGAGGCCAAGGCGCGTCTACTAGCTAGTAAGTTCTTCCCGCCCCTAGTCGAGGCTAATCTAAGCGACATAAACAGCTCTACTCCCCTAGCCCCTAGTATCGCGGTCTAATAGGAGGTGTCCGAGGGAGAAGTTGCCGCTATACTAAGGAAGTTGCCGGCGAAGAAAGCCCCGGGGCCGGATAGGATCCTAAACGAGCTACTAAAGAAGTGTAGAGATTAACTAGCCCTAGTAGTTATAGCGATCTTTAACGCCTGCCTATAGACCGGGTACCACCTAATAGCTTTTAAACAATCGACGACAGTGGTCCTACGTAAGCCGTAGAAGGAAGACTATACGTAGGTAAAGTCGTACCGCCTAATTGCGCTCCTTAATATTCTTAGGAAGGCGCTTAAGAAGCTAGTTATAACGAGACTCTCCGAGGCGGTAGAGGAACACTCCCTACTCCCGGATACCTAGATAGGTGCGCGCCTATAGCGATCGACGCTATCCGCGATAGAACTTATCACCTCTTAGGTAAAGGCTATCTAGTATAAGAATAGGGACAAGGTGGCTTCCTTACTTAGCCTAGACATATCGGGAGCCTTCGACTACGTATTATACCCGCGGCTACTCTATATCCTAAGGTCGAAGGGACTCCCTAAGTAGCTTATTAACTTCGTACGGTCCTACCTCTAAAACCGTAGTACGTCGATCCTAGTCGGCTAGTACAGAAGCCCATTTCAAGTAGTCTATACTAGAATCCCGTAAGGCTTAACGCTAGCACCTATTCTGTTCCTCTTCTTTATAGCGACGCTGCTCCCAGCCCTAGAATCCTAGAACACCGCTACGAGCGGCTTCGTAGACGACACAAACATCCTAGCGTAGTCTTCCTCGACTAAGGAGAACTATAGGCTACTAGAAGAGAAGCACAAGATCTATAAGGGCTAGGCTAGGAGGTATAGGGCTCGGTTTGCCCTAGAAAAGTATAATCTAATACACTTTACCCGTAGGCGACGGTTATATAATATATAAGCTTCTATCTAGATATAGGGGTATACGACTAACCCGGTAAACTAGCTTAGGATCCGCGGACTTTAGGTAGACCCGGCGCTACGGTAGAGGAAGTACGTATAGGTAATATTACGGAAAGCTAAAGAGAATATAGTATTATACTAGAGGCTCACTACGTCTATATAGGGAGCGGACTTTTAGTAGTTACGACTTCTATATACGGCTATTATACGGCCAGTCCTTACCTATAGTAGCCAAGTATAGTCCTTAGGCGAGAGGGCCTACCTATCGAAGGGACTCGTCGCGCCGCTAGCGAAGATCTAAAACTAATGCCTAAGGAAGGTCACCGGGGTATATAAGTCGACACTAACGAGGATACTTAAGTACGAGACCGCTATACCGCCGATCGACCTATATATCTAGGGACTACGGACCTCCTACTTAGGCAAGTCGGCACAGTACCTAGTATAGAAGGTCATCGCTAGTGTAGTCGTAAGGGCCCGCGAATTAGTACTAGCGTATAGGGGCATTCGACCCGGAAACGAGCCGAACTACCGGGCAAGGGACGAATAGCTAGCAATATAATAGGAAGGTAAGAAATCGTTTGTAGAGCAACTATAGAAAGAGAGGTGGAACAACTAGGTTGTAGGGTATAGTAGACGCCCTTAGCTAGCGGGACAACCTAAGGAATAGTTAGCTACAAAATCCGCGGTTAAGTACCCCCTAAAGCTTATCTACTACCGCCTTACGAGGGTATAGAGTAGTATAGCAACCTAACTACGAAGCGAACACATCGGCCTCTAGGGGTACCTATTATAGAGGAAGGTTCTAGGATACACGAATACTAGCTACCCCTACGGCTATCGCTCCTAGAACGTACGGCACGTACTCCTCGTCTGTCCGAGGTGGTCGCTAGGAAGGGGGGAGTGGATGGCAAAGGCGAGGAACCGGACGATTAGGGCACTTCTTAACAACGCTAAAGACCTACGGCGCATTACGAACTAGATACTAGAGAAGGGCTAGCTAGAACAGTACCGCCTAGTAGGAGCAGTGTAGGAAGAGAGGACACGACGTAGCGCGACGAGACCGGCTAGGAGCGGGGGCTAACGGGGTAGTGACATAGACTACGTACGTTCAGAGGGAAAGCTAAACTAGACAAGGAGTAGTCGGGGGCGGGAAGGGTTTTCACCTATTCGGGTTTCCCTTTATATATAACAATAGATATATATCTATATAGGCCGGATAGGGTCCTAGAATAGGGGAATGACAAATCTATCTATCTATCTATTAAAGAAGCTCTACTACCGCTACGTAGGGCTATACGCGATTATAGAAGTCCTACCGTACGATACGTATCGTCTAGACCTACTACGCTCCCTTAGTAATCTCTATAACGGGTCTTATACTAATCTACTCTAACTAGCCTACGCGTAAGTCCCTAGTTAAGTTTAGCTACCGCCTACCCCGATCGAAGTAGAGGACGATAATAGCAATAAGAGCGCGTAATAGGTATTAGACGAGGTGCTAGACGTTAAGAGCTCGCTACCGCTAGGCCTAGTACCTCGTAGTAGGAGGAAAGAGCGAAGATATAAATACCTAGTATAATAGGTAGGTTATAGTAAGCCTACTTAGGAGCCCGCTAAGGAGTTAATAGATACTACCGCCGCCTCTATCCCGGACTTCTACTATAACTATCCTACGAAGGATAGGCTAGCCGGCTTTACGCCGCTACTAGGATAAATTCCTAATAAGGATATATACGAAGACGTCGTAAACGCTTCGTTAATAGCTACGACTAACCTAATAACTATAGGAGGGCTATACGAATTGATTACGTAGGTACCTATAGCTCTTCTACTAGTTAATAACTACGAGCCTAAAACTAGTACTTATAAAGACCCGGAGGCGGCTTTTTTAAGAAAGATAACCGACGGTTAGTAAGATACCGGACTAACGAAGGAGACGGATAAGATAGAAGATATAGAGGACGATATAGAAGATAGTATCGTATTCGTAGCGGTAATGATACGAGCTTAAGGGACTAAGCGCGATTTGAGAGGGGGGGTAGTATTACGGCCCTAGGCCTAGTAAATAGATAGCTAGTACGTAGGTTACGTAACCGCGCGTACTAGCGTAATACCTCGGCTTATATATAGCCTCGGCGTACCTCGCGCTCCTCTTTCCTACGTATCTAGCTACTTTATATCAATACGACTATAAACCGCTATAGTAAGCTCTATAATTATCTAAGGAGCCGTCCGCATAAGTTAGGACGTTATTAAGATATACTATAGCAAAGTCGTCTAGGAATTCTCGGAGGATATTGTTAATCTTACGCTACTAACTACTAGGGCTATTATAGAGGCCGAACGGAAGGACCCTAAACTAGTATAATCTATACCTAGTAATAAAGGCGGTTATCTATTTGTCCCTTTTACGGATACGTATATTATTAAATACGGCGACGATATTAAGCTTAGTAAACTACTTAGCCTTAGAAACTCGCTTAAGTGTCTTCCTTAATATAGGTATTAGGTATCGGTCCTTAAGTATAATAGTATCTAGGGCGCGGTAGTCGACGTAGACGCGGAGTCCGCCTCCTAGCTTTTTAATAATTAATACGGGAGACAATATGTCTAATTTAGATAGTTCGACCGTACCGTTAGCTATACTATTATTAATAAGTTTCTTAACGACTACTAGCTAATCCGGGTTTATACTAAAGGCCTTCTTATAGGGTCGCTACACTTCTAATCCTAGTTTCAAGTTGATTGTATAGTCGGACGGGCTATACTTAGGTAGCTTAAACTCGCTCTTATACCTAAAGGTGTCGGCTAGGTCGTAACATTCGGGCGGTAGCTTAGCCTTCGGGTCCTATACCTTGTTCTTATTTATAAAGATTTCTGAATTATCTAGCGATATAGTAAAGGTAGAGGTATACTCCTCGTCGTCGAAATCCTCCGGCTATAGTACGAAGAGCTTATCGGCGTCTAGCTAGTCTTATCGCTTCTAGGCTCGCTTCGCTATACGATAATAGGCGTCTCCGCTAATAAAATAGATATTGGGTTCTAGCTCGGGTAGTACTAGTTTCGGCGCCTTAGGCTTACTATTATCGGCTTCTATTATAATCGTATAAGGCATGCCGTTCTTATAATAATATTAGTAGTAGGTAGGCTTATCGAAGCTAAGTGTCTTATATTTAAAGCTATACGAAGGGTCGTGTTCTTCGAGCTAGGAGATACCTAGTACTAGGTCGTACTTATCGAGGTTAATAACGTAGTATAGCTCTTAACTAGTATAGCTACTAATAGTAACGTCTATTAGTACTACTTCGAGTAGTCGTATAGCCGCTCCGTTAGCTATACGTAGGCGTCTTAGCCTTTCTAGCTTAAAGGTAGGGACTTTGTTTACGCAAACGAATCTTAGGTCAATAAACTTAGAGGAGGCGCTAGTATTAGAGAGGGTAAGTACGTTTGCTCTTCTACCTAATATACTAGTCATAGTACTAGTATATACTATATACTTTCTATACGTTAGTTATATATATATAGGCGTATAGGTATTACCCTTAGCTATTACTATATATAGGTATTCTTCCTCTTAGGTATATATCTCGTAGTCTTGTTCTTCGTGTTTATGATTCGTAGATTTATATATTACTCCTTTAGCGTAACGGTACTAAGGAGCTAGGCATTTCCCTAAACGGGTAGTACTTCGATCTAGAGGGCTAGCGCGTCGGTTATAGCGTTAAGAGCGATAGGTATCTCGCGGTCGACGTCGCCGGTACGCTACTTACCGCGGGAGTTATAAAGAATATATATAGGGTCGAGGCCGGTATATCTAGGTTTACGATAGTAGAAGTAGCGGCCTTACTAGCGTAGCTAGTCGCGGAGTTCGTCGGTAAGCTTAGGTAGTATAGTATAACGCTAGGGAATAAGGCGTACGGCCGGACTAGTATTCTAGGTACGCGTAGAGACCGTAAGCGTGTTATTTATAGTAGGCGGCGTAGCTCGTAGTACTATACTAGCGCTCTATTGTCTAAAGCCCTATTAGCCTTATCCTTAACTACTACGACGCCCGTTACCGCCTTACTAGGTGTCCTTATTCTTGTCCCTCTTACTATATATACTCTTTACGGTATTATATACCTCTTCTTTGTCTTTAGCGATACGAATGAACTAGCTAATAGGGTCTATAAGCTAGTAGTCCTCTATCTTCTTTATCTAGAACTCGTTTAGGCTAATCTATAGCTCGTACGACACTATAGGCTTACCGGCCTTAGCGCTAAGGCGGCGGTATTCGACGATATATTTACTAAATTCCTAGCCGTACTTCTACTTTAGCTAGTATAGGTCGCGTCTAGCCTTAAGCTTAATGTCTCGAGGATTCTTACCGAAGTTGTCGTCTAACTCGTCCTATATATCCTCGAGGCTTACCTATTCGTCGTTCTTAATAGCCGTACGGATAATATCTCTAGGGGTACCGAGAGTATAACGCTTAACGTAGTTAAAGATATTAAGGCAAGGTGTTTATATAGTATATCGTACCGCGATAGAGTCCTTATAGCTCTCTTTCTAGTCGATATAGGAGAGCTCGCCTAAGTTGTCGAACTCTTTAGGATAGGGGAAACGTTAGTCGGTTTAGGCGGCGAATATCGTAGTATTATTAGTACGGGCTACTAAGGGTACGAGAGAACCGGCGCGGATAGTACGGTTATAGGTACGGGCCCGATAGCCGCTACCTACTAGAGTCTAAGAACGACGGGTACCGGCTTATAGGAATCTTTCTAGACTAGTAGTCTACTATTCCTACTACTACGGCTATTACTAGGGTCGTAACTACTTAGAGAAAGTGAGCGGGCGGTCTCGCTCGCTTAGTAAGGCGGTAAGCTAGGCTTATATCTTAAGTTACGAGATCTTAGTGTCCTACTATATAATCTTGGCCTTAAGTTAGTCGACTTCGTCTTCTACTTACTCGAGATAGCTATTAGTAGTATTAATACGGCCTACTAGCTTATCGGTAATCTTCTTATAGTATTCCTTAGTTACGGCGTTATCTAAGGCTATTTATAGTATCTAGATACGGGCCTTAGTATCTTCCTAGGATGTCTAATATAATATAGTATCGGCTTATATCTTATCTCGCTCGGTCGCTATATCCTATCGGTTTTCGAAGACGACATTATATTCTTCTTAGAGCTTCGCAAGTTTAGTATCGACTTGATCGCGTTCCTCGTAATAGCGTCGTACCTAGGCTCGGAAGTAGTCGAGTATGACCTTCTAGTAGGCGTACCTATCTATAGTACTCTTAACCTTAAGATTTATAGTATTAGTCCGTAAAGTAACTACTATCTTATATGCTTCGGTATTAGCGATCTTATAGTTTATTAGATTATACTCGAAGTCTATATCGTCGAAGTCGATCTAGTCTATACGAGGAGGCACTATACTATTAATAAACTATATAAAGTCGATGCCTTTACTATCGTCCTCGTAAGACAAGAGACGAGTATCTTTGATATCTAGTTATACTAGCTTCTTACCCTCTACCCTACTACCCTCGTATCGTATTAAAGACTAAGGCGTATTATTAGTTATAGGAATTTATAAATCGGGTATATAAAGATAAGAGAGAGTAGACCTACCTATACCGAGCGGCGGTATATCCCTACCTATCCTATTTCCTTACTTATACTATATCCTACTTACGCGGTCCGGATATATAGATTAGATTAGATATGTTATTCCCCTATTCTAGGACCCTATTCGGCCTATATAGATATATATCTATTGTTATATACAAAGGGAAACCCGAATAGGTAAAAACCCTTCCCGCCCCCGACTTCTCCTTATCTAGATTAGCTTTCCCTCTAAACGTACGTAGTCTATATTACTACCCCGTTAGCCCCCGCTCCCGGCCGGTCTCGTCGCGCTACGCCGTATCCTCTCTTCCTATACTACTCCTACTAGGCGGTACTGTTCTAGCTAGCCCTTCTCTAGTATCTAGTTCGTAATACGCCGTAGGTTCTTAAAGTTATTAAGAAGTGCCCTAATCGTCCGGTTCCTTGCCTTTACTATCTACTCCCCCCTTCCTAGCGACTACCTCGGATAGACGAGGAGTACGTACCGTATATTCTAGGAGTAATAGCCGTAGAGGTAGCTAGTATTTATATATTCTAGAACCTTCCTCTATAATAGGTACCCCTAGAGGCCGATGTGTTCGCTTCGTAGTTAGGTTACTATACTACTCTATACCCTCGTAAGGCGGTAGTAGATAAGCTTCGGGGGGTACTTGACCGCGGATTTCGTAGCTAACTATTCCTTAGGTTATCCCGCTAGCTAAGGGCGTCTACTATACCCTATAACCTAGTTGTTCTACCTCTCTTTCTATAGTTGCTCTATAAACGATTTCTTACCCTCCTATCGTATTACTAGCTATTCGTCCCTTACCCGGTAGTTCGGCTCGTTTCCGGGTCGAATGCCCTTATACGCTAGTACTAATTCGCGGGCCCTTACGACTATACTAGCGATAACCTTCTATACTAGGTACTATACCGACTTGCCTAAGTAGGAGGTCTATAGTCCCTAGATATATAGGTCGACCGGCGGTATACCGGTCTCGTACTTAAGTATCCTTATTAGTATCGACTTATATACCCTAGTAACCTTCCTTAGGCATCAGTTTTAGATCTTTACTAACGGCGCGACGAGTCCCTTTAATAGGTAGGCCCTCTCGCCTAGGGACTATACTTAGCTACTATAGGTAAGGACTAGCCGTATAATAGCCGTATATAGAAGTCGTAACTACTAAAAGTCCGCTCCCTATATAGACGTAGTGAGCCTCTAGTATAATACTATATTCTATTTAGCTTTCCGTAATATTACCTATACGTACTTCCTCTACCGTAGCGCCGGGTCTACCTATAGTCCGCGGATCCTAAGCTAGTTTACCGGGTTAGTCGTATACCCCTATATCTAGATAGAAGCTTATATATTATAGAACCGTCGCCGGCGCGTAAAGTATATTAGATTATACTTTTCTAGGGCAAACCGAGCCCTATACCTCCTAGCCTAGCCCTTATAGGTCTTATGCTTCTCTTCTAGTAGCCTATAGTTCTCCTTAGTCAAGGAAGACTACGCTAGGATGTTCGTATCGTCTACGAAGCCGCTCGTAGCGGTGTTCTAGGATCCTAGGGCTAGGAGTAGCGTCGCTATAAAGAAGAGGAATAGGATAGGTACTAGCGTTAAGCCTTACGGGATTCTAGTATAGACTACTTAAAATAGGCTTTTGTACTAACCGACTAGGATCGACGTACTACGGTTTTAGAGGTAGGACCGTACGAAGTTAATAAGCTACTTAGGGAGTCCTTTCGACCTTAGGATATAGAGTAGCCGCGGGTATAATATATAGTCGAAGGCTCCCGATATGTCTAGACTAAGGAAGGATACTACCTTATCCCTATTCCTATACTAGATAGCCTTTACCTAAGAGGTAATAAGTTCTATCGCGGATAGCGTCGATCGCTATAGGCGCGTACCTATCTAGGTGTCCGGGAGTAGGGAGTACTCCTCTACCGCCTCGGAGAGTCTCGTTATAACTAGCTTCTTAAGCGCCTTCCTAAGAGTGTTAAGGAGCGTAATTAGGCAGTACGACTTTACCTACGTATAGTCTTCCTTTTACGGCTTACGTAGGACTACTATCGTCGATTATTTAAATGCTATTAGGTAGTATCCGGTCTATAGGTAGGCGTTAAAGATCGCTACGACTACTAGGGCTAGTTAATCTCTATACTTCTTTAGTAGCTCATTTATGATCCTATCCGGCCCCGGGGCTTTCTTCGCCGGTAACTTCCTAAGTATAGCGGTAATATCTCCCTCGGATATATCCTATTAGACCGCGATACTAGGGGCTAGGGGAGTAGAGCTCTTTATGTCGCTTAGATTAGCCTCGACTAGGGGCGGGAAGAACTTACTAGCTAGTAGACGCGCCTTGGCCTCGGGGTCGCTAACCGGGCTACTAGGCGATTATAGCGCTAGGATAGAGAAGGAGGGGCCCTATATAGGGACCTATCGGGCCCATTCTGCTAGCTTCTATATCCTCGCTAGCTTGCCGGCGATTTCTTCTACTATAGCTCTCTAGCCGACTACTTTCTCCCTCGGTATTATAGCTTTCTTCTATTAGTATACCTCCCTATATACTTTCTAGGCCTCCTCGCTATAGCTACTTATCTATACCCGGCGGGCTCTCCTTACTTCTCTTACTACTATAGTATACTTCGGCGTCTAGTATAGTTTGAACTATATCGTTAGTTAGGTAAGCGGAACGTAAAGTAAGGTCGCTTTTCTTATCTCGTCTATTAACCCTTAGACTACCTCGTCTATCTCGTCTTTACTATTATATTACTACTACGCGATCTAGACTAGCCTCTCGGAGTCGTCGAGGTATACCTAGATATTAGCCTAGTAAGCCTTTCCCTAGTTTAGCTTAGGGGTCCTCGCTAGTATATATTATATCTATATCGTAATAGAGGTCCTGACTAGTATATCGTCTAACGACGCCTCGAGTTTATATTTAATCCTATAGTAGGTTACTATATAGTAGTAGCTATCTAAGATCTAGGAGAGGTCGATCGTACCTTAGAGTCCCCCTCTCTCCTAGGTACCTAGGTCCTTTAGGGTATTAAGGGCAATTACGTTACTCGCTATTAAGTCGATTACTTCGTCGACTATAGGGTACGGCTATATAAGGCTTTCCTAGGAAGGGTAGTATATATTAAAGTCTCCTACTACGATGTGGCACCCTTGTCTCTTAAGCGTACTGTCTAGGTGTCTATAGACCCTAAGGTCGCGGCTAGACCTCGAGGCTAGCGGTTATATATATAAGTTATATATCTAAGTACTACCTACGGAGAGGTAGGTAATATCTCCCTCGCCTTCTTTATCTACGTAGTATACTACCTCCTAGTCGGATTCTAGTATGTCCTTACTAATATAGTAGTACGTACGGGGTCTACCGTCGCTTTATAGGTATATCGTATAGCCTAGTAACTTATAGGTCGTTAGTCTCTTATAGTACGGGTTAATCTATAGCTCCTAGATTACTAGGACGTAGTAGACGTACGGGTCCGCCTCGTATAGGAAAGAGTTCTATACTATATCCTTACTATAATTAACGTTATACTAGATAATACTAAGCGTATAGAGGCTAGTTATCGTTATCGACAATTATTTCCTCTATAATGTCCTATACCCTACTACCTAGCGCGTCCTAGTCTACGCCTATTAGCTATATACTAAAGGGGAGCCGGGCCTAGTTATATTCCCTCGCCGTAGCTAGTAGAGTACGTAGCCTCCCGTACGCCCTAGGTTACGTATCCTTTATATTATTCTCGGCCCTAGAGCGCTTATACCCGACCGCTACTAGCTAGTTCCGGTATAGACTAGCCTTACGGTCGCCGTAGAATCTTAGGGCGACGGTTCGGTTTATAATTGCCTTGTTTTTCGCTAGTTTCCGCTATAGGTATTCCGCGCTATACGATAGGTAGTACCCCGGACAGTTTGTATACCGCCTCGTAGCCGATATATAGTCCCTAGATATATAGTCTCCTATATAGTTCGAGTAGGCCTACTTGTTTATATACGTATAGGTTTAGTGTCCGTACTATTAGTATCTAAAGTATTAGAGGACACGAAAGGATAAGGAGTACTTCTCGACTATCTTAAGGCTATATTACTAGATTAGGCCTTGTTCTATTACTAGATCCGCCGCTTTCGCGTCTTATAGCTATACGATTAACGCCGAGGCCTTCTTACCTTCTAGCTATTTCCTATAGAGCTAAGTTGTCTTCTAGATTAGAGAGTTAAGAGTGACCGGGTTGTCCTCTTAGAGAGTACGTAGGTGACTTTAGTTAGTTAGGTCGAACTCTTTAGGCATGTCGTAGACTAGGATCGTAAATTGCTTTATTAAGACCTTTGCTAATATCGTAACCTTAAATACCTACTATAGCTATGCCTCTAGGTACCTCCTAGTAGTAGTAGAGCTAGTATAGATCTATAGAGTACTATAAGACTATTAGTTCACTACGACTACCTCTAGTTAATTAATTCGCTAGGCGAGCTCCTTATTCGATAGCTTCGTAACTTCGGCCTAGTCTTCCTTTACTATAATACGGATCGTAACTATATCGTACGTTAGGCGGGGTCCTAGTATTAATACCGCGACCGATACCTAGCTATAGGGGCGTTAATTCCGGGTGGCCTTATTAATCGCCTAGGACCTCGTCCTTTTTTCTTATTACCCTCCGTAATACGATAGGACTAGCGCCGTACGTAGCTAAGTGATTGATACCTATAGAGACCGGTATAAGAGCTAATCGTTAGTTTCTATACTTTTTACGTCCTCTATAAGTTGCTACTAGTTGTCTTAGGGGAGCTTCGCCTATATAGCCGTAGGCGCCGGTAGTACCGTAGCCTAGGCTACTATTACCTAGGAGTTGCCTAATGTAGCTAGGCACCTCCGCGGCGTTTAGAGCTAAAGAAATAGGGTAAAGAGAACTTTAAGCTATCTAAATTAAATAAGGTAGAACTCCCTTAATTCTAGGGGCAGTAGCCTACTTTATAGATCGTTAGAATAGCCTTAATAAGGGCTTTCGAATATATCGTATTTAGCGATAGCGCCGATAGACGTCGTTAATCTTCAAACTTACCGCGGCTTATATATAGTATATACTTACCTAGAACAAAAAGGTATTACTACCCTAAGGTAATAACCTTTAAAAGTATAGAAAGTAAGGTACCCCGATATAAGGGCGCGCGTACTATAGGGTCCGAATAAGAGAGTTGTTGTTCTACAAAGCTACGAAAGAGGAGCGTAAGGCGCGGCGAAGTTATAAAGCAAAGCTAAGCCGCGCTAACTCGATACGGAAGGTCCGCGGTTCACCCGGGCCGACGTAGCTATAGTAAGGGGTCGCGGGCTACCCGTAATAGTACCCCCCCTCTTAAAATGCGTCTTAGTCCTCTAAGCGTTATCTATCTTATACGGCCACTTGCCCGTACTACTCTATAACCGTACGAAAGTCTAATTATCCTCTAATGCCTTATTATCGTCTAGTAACATATCTATATCCTATCTATCTATAACTAGCCTATCTGCGACCGGCTCCCTTAGAGAGATATACTACCTAGTTAGCTAGTTTACCCTAGACCTAAGTCTGTCTTTAGCTAGTACTCGCGTATAATCCTTATAGCTAAGGTTAGGTATTATTATAGGCTCTATAGGTTTTACTCGAGTATCGGTACTACTACCGGTACTATCGTAGAGCTAAGGGTAGTAGGTAACACCGGAGTCCTTAGTTAAGATAGTAGGCCTTCCCGTAACCTAGCTAGTATAGCGGTACGTAGTAAATATATACTAAGTAGATTCTATTAGAGGTATAGCTCGAAACGACTTATTCGTAACGGTATTACTATTAACCCTAATCGTGTTAAGCCTAAGGACCCTATTACTTAGGAGGACCTAATTAGATAGAGCTACGAAGCCTATAGGCGTAGACAACTCCGGCTAGTTATAGTAAAAGTCTATAATAGCGGCGGCCGCGTGTTTAAATATGTTCTTAGCCGGTTACTAGGTCTTACTATCCTCCTTATTCTAATATCTAAGCTATTTCACCTTATACTAAGTGTCTACTTTACGCTTCTACCCCTTCTTCACTTTACCTACTCGCTTACGGGTATATATATCTAAGATCTTCTCTACCTTATATATATATATATAGGTATTACGACTATATTAGCGACTATATCGGCTTCTATAGTGTCGGGCTCGATAGTTATCGGCGGTAGTAGTACTAGATACTAGCCTTCGAGTAGTAGGAAGTCGGGATTATCGGCTCGCTAAAGTAACGAAGTATAAAAGTAGTCGTCGAGTCCTACTATAGCGTCCGATAATCTTAGTTTATATAAGAGCTTAGCTAGCATAATTTCTATAATCTAGTACGGGCTAGCGTATCTTCTATCGAGCTTCTTAGAAGGTCGAGGGGTACGGATGTTCTTAGTACTTAGGTATACCTAGTCGCCTACTTTATAGTCTAGCGAGATGCTTCGGTAGCGGTTTGCTACTTTAGCTTAGAGAGCTTATAATATCCGTATGTTTTCTTAAAGGTGCTTATAAAGGTCGTAAATCCGGCGTATAAAGGCTTTAGCCGATCGCGTATCTAGTCGCTAGAGAGTAGTTAGTCCTCCCTCTTTTCTAGCGCTTAGGTCTACGCGCTCTATAAACTTAGGGTTGTAGCCTAAAGTAGCGTAGAATAGCGACATACTAGTAGTTTTAGAAAGGTAGTTATTGATCGCGAACTAAGCTAGACAAAGCTATTCTACCTAGTCATCTTGTACCTCGTTAGTAAATATACGAAGATACTGTTCTATTACTTAGTTAGTACGTTCCGACTATCTATTAGTTTCTAGGTAGTATAAAGAACTCAGCTTACGACTTATATAAAGTATCTTATAAAGTTTCTTCTAGAAGGTAGTAACCTATTACTTACCGCGGTCTAAAGTAATAGTATTAGGAAATCCGCGTCGGGAGAATATATACTTAAGGAAAAGTCTTACCGTATTCTATATAGTTATCGCTCCGATCGGAATCAGCTCGACTTCCTTCGTAAGCCTATATATTACGATCATAATATTGTTATAGGTTATGCTATCGAGGGTACTATTAGGAAGTCCGACTACGAAGTCTACCGCAATGTACCTCTAAGGTCGGTCCGGTACTAAAAGTAGGTATAATAATCTAGGTAGCTAGGAGTATAGAGATTTCGTTATACGGTATATACGGCAATTCGCGGTAAATCTACGTACTAATCTTACTAAGCCAGGCCAATAGAATTCTCGTGCTACGAGTTTATAGGTTCGAGCTCGTCCTAGATATCCTACTACTAGAGCGTTATAATTCATTCTAATAAGCCGAGTCCGTAGGGCCTAGTTATCGGGTACCTATAGGCTCTAACTATCGTACTAGTTTCGTATATATAATATATTACTATCTACCTTATAGTGCGTAGGGTATATCTTCGCCTTCTATAAGAGTAGAGGGATAGTACTATCTTTCTGTAGTATCTTAATTACCGCCTTAAGTTCTTAGTCTAGGGCGTAAGTAGTCGTTATACGGTACTCGAGTTTAGCTTCGACTTCGGCTTTATTTGTAGTCTATACTTCCTAAGCTAGTGCTAGCTGTGTTTATAGTACCTGTTCTAGTTCTAGAATAAACTCGATTGCTTTAGGATTTAGGGGAGTCGTCTCTTCTTCTTCGGGCGTATCTTCGATAGTAGCTCGTATAGAGTCGATCTTAAGGAATTGCTCTAGCGGAAGCAATGTCTAATACTAGTACTAATTTCTCGGATCGTCCACCCCCTACGGAAGGTCCTAGCTACGTCTCGTTAGGCTGTCTAGCTTCGTTCCTTATATACCTAGGCGGTATATAATCTAGAAGCTAAATTATAATAGAAATTCTACCTATCGCGCTTATTAGCAATTTAGCTACTTCGTAGTTATATAATATTCGAGGTTCTTATAGTCTATAAACACTTTGACTAGATCGCCGTCCTCGTCTACTTCGTAAGTAAGCTCCGGGCGCTACTCTTCGAATACTTTAATAATCGCGAGGAGTTCCTTATCGTAGATCTCGTAATTATACTCCTAGGGGCTTAGCTTCTTCGAATAGAAAGCTATAGGATATAACACTCTCTACTCGTCGTATTATAAGAGCACACCTATATTAATAAAGTCTAAGGAGTCAGTCTTAACGACGGTCTACCTACCCGGTATATAGTATACTAGTATACCCGCCTTACTAAACGCTACTTTTAACGCCTCGAATGCCCTCTAGCAATTATTAGTCTAGTTGATTCTACGGTTTTTGTGATTACTAGGCCTATCTGACTTCGTTAGGTTAGTTAATAGGGATATAATACGAGAGAAGGCCTCGATAAACCTAGGTAGAAGTTCGCGAATCCTAGGAAGGCTTAGATATCCTTAAGATTAGTTAGTACTTCCTAGGTCTATATACATTCCAATTTCTCCGGGTCTATCTCGATGCTCTAGGGTATAATAATAAGGCCTAGATATTTTATACGTTCCTAGTAGAACTCGGACTTATTGATACTAATAGTAAGCCCGGTATCTCGTAGCTTAATTAATACCTTTCGTACGTATTCGACGTGTTCCTCTAGAGTGTCGCTAAGGATAAGGACGTTATCTAGATATACTAACACAAAGTTATCTAGATGTTCCTATAGAACCTTATTAATGTATAACTAAAAGGTTACGGGTCCGTTATAGAGGCCGAACGGTAATACGAGGCATTCGTATATACCGTAGCGTATTACGAAAGCTATTAGCTACTCGTACCCTTCCGCGATACGTAACTTATTAAAGGCTACTATAATATCTAGTTTCGTAAAGTACTTCTTTCCGTATATACGGTTAAGCGTTTCCTATATTAATAGAATAGGATAGCGATTCTTAATAGTAATAGCGTTTAGCCTACGGTAGTTAATATATACTCGTAGCCCTCCTCTAGGCTTTCTTACTACTAATACCGGTACCGGTAACTAGCTTGTTTTCTAACCGGCCTTACGTACCTGACCTTCTAAAGTCTGTTCGAGTAACTATTTCTTAACGGCTTTATTCTCCTTCTCGGCTAGTCCGTATAGCTTTCGATATAGCGGTTCTTAAGGTCTACCGGGTTTAATATAAATCTCGTAGTTAATGCCTAGTCGGTAAGGTAGGAGTCCCTCGTAGTCCTTTACTAAGAAAGTATCTATAATGTCGTAGTATATAGGCGAGAGCTTCTCTTTAGGATTGTAGTTAAACTGCTTATTTAAGAACTGATCTAGGTTATTAGCTACTATCGCGCTTAGTTTAAGGCTATTATCGTTATTATCGTTATCCTCGCGCCCCGTAGGTATAATATAGAAGCACTCGGCCCTAGGCCGGTACGCGTACATCTCCTATACGCGCTACGAGACTTCCTAGTAATCTACCTCTTTATCTACCTCTAGAGCGGACATATTCAGCTCCGCTCCTCCGGCTATAGATCCTACTAATTCGCTAGTAAAGGGCTTTAGTCTATATTTCGTTTACTAGGTTCTACCGATATAGTTTAGAGATTATACTATTATCGATGTCTTATTATATAGATAGTGACCGAAGTAGTAGTTAGATTTAAACGCTACCTCGCTAGTTTCCTAGAAGATGTCCGGGTTGTACGCGGAGAGCTACGGTAGTCTAAAGACGATATCGTATTCGAGGTCGGTAACGTAGTATAGTATTTACTCGTAATGACCGCTAATGACCACGTCTATAAGGGCTATATATATGATCTGACGCGCTATAGCCGATCTATCTCCTAGTATTAATCGTCTGTTCTTTAACAAAGGGATTAAGGGGGTTATATATTTATGTATAAATTTCTAATTAAGAAAGAGATAGGTAGAGGTAGAATCTATAAGGCCGCGAGCCTTTTTTTGTTATATTATTACGGGTAATACTATATAAGGGTACATAGCTAGTTATTATTTATCTAGTGTATATACCGATATCTTAAGCTCCTTACTATAGTCCGTCTCTTACATTCTATATCTCTTAATCTTATACTCTTTCTATCTTAGAAAGTTCGGTTACTAACCGCTATCTACTACGCTTAGGTAGCGGTCGTGCCATTTCCCTATTACTATAGGTCGGTAGTAAGGGAGCTAAGGTTTAGGTTAGCGTTCGCGTTGTTTTGTAGGCGTAGAGGGTAGTAGTCGCCGTCGTAACTATATATTAGGCATTCGGGGTTCGTTAATATATACGAGCCTATACGGTAGCGGTAGTACTTACCCTACTTCTTAAGGTCCTCCCGCTACTTACAGTTTAATAAAGGTAGGTTCTATAAGTAAACTAGTAGGTCCTCCTTCTTCTTCGTACCTACGTATTATAGTAGCCGCTAGACGATTATAGCGGTCGTACTAGTAGCTACGGCGCCTACGGTATTACTACCGCCCTATACGCCGTTATTATTTGAATTAGGGTTACTACATAGGCGCTCCTTCTATAGATATAGTCGGTCGGTGTCGTAGAAGCTCTTATCTAATACCGTATATTCCTTAATAATATCCTATATATCGTATAAGCGTCTATCTACTTCCCTATTACCGAAAGTCTTAATAAAGTACTTACGGTTTAGGCGGTTACGAAATAGTATTAGCTTAGTCTCGTCGGTCTACTCTATCTAAGTACGTAGCTTCGAGTAGCGAGCGTAGAAGGTAATAAAGGTCTCGCCCTACTCCTACTTATAGGTAGCGATATTAACTATAGCCTTAGTTCCTTCGTTACGGGTGCCGTACTAGCGCGTTATCTAATCTAGTAGTTCTTTACTAGTCTTGAACTCGTTAAATGATTATTATCTAGGCACGGGGATCCTCGGCTTAATACTTCTCTAAGGGTCACCCTATGTCTATCTATATACAAAACGTAGACACGATGATAGCGATCGCAGGAAACGACCAGGAGCAGGAGAGTAACGAGTGGAAGGAGGTCTGCAGGAAGGCAGAAACAATGGCAATGGCAGGAGATGGCGAGCACCCAGAAAGAGCACTTAAGGGGATGATTTTGGAGCTCCTTGGAGGGCTAAAGGCACTAAGGAGCCAAACAGGACAGATCGTTAACAGGACAGTAGCAGCAGCAGCAAAGAAGAGGACACAGGAAGGCCAGAAACTAAGCCAACCAACCTGGGCAGCAGTTGCATCCCAAAACCCTCCCCCCCAGAAAACAGCTATCAAGGTCTACATTTCCGACCAGCAAGAGCAGAAAGAGATTGAGGGCCTGTCAGGCAAGGAGATCATACAGAAGATTGGGATACAAGGCATCATTGGAGCCAGGAAAGAGAAGGGAGGTGTCCTTAAGCTGTTCACAGCACAGGAGCAAGACAGGAAGAGGCTAGAGACACAGAAGGAGTGGACAGTCAAACTAGGCAAGACGGCTAAGGTCTCACACCAACAAAATATGGTTATTGCCCATGGGATGACCACAAAGTTTGACATTGAAGGAGACCTTAAGAGGCTGCAGGACCAGAACCAGGCTGTATGCCCAGGGCTACAGATCACAAAAGCAGCATGGGTCAACAGAAAGACAAAGGACACAAAGAGAGAGTCTTCTCTAGTGCTCTGGATAGGCACTGTAGAACAGGCAAACACCGTGCTTGACAAGGGCATCTTCTGGGAATGCGAAAGAATGGACACAGAAATCCATAGAAGCACCCACAGACTACTGCAATGCTTCAAGTGCCAACAGTATGGTCATATCTCTACTAGATGCCCAAGCCAAAAGGACACTTGTTCCCACTGTGCTGGTAGCCACAAAGTACAGAATTGCACAGCCCCAAAGAGTGAAGCCAGATGTGCATGCTGTGGAAAGAAACACCCTTCCTGGTCCCAAGACTGCACAGCTAGGATTGAGGCAAAGAGGAGGGCAAGAGAAGCCAGGATCAACACCCCTATCAGATTCCAGACAGGGACAATCACCCAAGAACCCCTAAGGACTGTCTACAACCCTCTGAAAAGAGGCAGAACAGAAGAGACCACACAGGTCCAAGGCCACCCTGCTATGGGTAGACCAAAATCAATTGTGGTTGCAGGAAGAGACCCGTCACAAAGCAGGCTCAACCTTACCACAATCCCAAATAGCAGCCAGCAGCAGGAAGCACGAGAAGACCAGCAGGAGACCAGCATGGATGAGTCATGATTGAGACACCTAATCTTACCACTATCCAGTACAACGTCAACAAAAGCCAGCACAAGGTCCAGAGAAGCTTTCTCCAAGCACTGGACCCAAAGAAACACCTAGTTATTGCAGTCCAGGAACCTTGGATTAACAGCAAATCTAACAGACCATCTACTGCTAACGACCCAAGGTATCACACACTCCTAGCCAAACAAGGCACCCCTAGAACATGCATGTACATCAGCAAAGAGATGGCAACAGACAGCTGGGAACAAATCCAACAGGAAGGGGGAGACATCACCTCAGTCAGACTCAACACCAACCAAGGCAGTATCCACATCCACAGTGTATACAACCCACCCCCCAGCTCTAGAAGCAGCACCCAGCTGGGCACACTACAACAGCTGCCAGACATCCTGCAGAGTGACTCCCAACACATCGTGCTGGGAGACTTCAACTTGCACCATCCTACATGGGGATCAGACTTTGCACCTGCCCATCACTTCCTAGCTAACAGACTCCTCTCCACTACCCAAAGCAACAACATGCACCTAGTTACCCCAAAGGGCCTAACTACCTGGTCACAGAGAGCAAGCTCAAGCACCATTGACCTGTGCTTTGCATCACATGACCTGCAGCAGAAGGTCACCAGATGCTGGGTTAACCAGGACTTGGAGTCCTCATCAGATCACCTCCCAATTCAGGTGGAGTTTGAAACACAGACACAGCAGGAAGGAGACCTAGAACCTCAGCTGGCCTGGAAGGCAGCCAACTGGGAACAGATCAGACAAGACCTGGAACAGAAGCTAGCTGGACTAGAGACCAGGAGACTGGAAACAGCCTTAGACATAGACCAAGCAGTGGCAGAACTGGTTAGAACAATGCAGGAAACTGCGGCAGCCCACACCAGAGAAAAGAAACAGTCACTGTACCAGAAGCCATTCTGGACAAAGGAATGCTCAGAGAAGGTCAAGGCAGCCAGGCAGGCCAGGAGAGCCCTTACCCAGAGTCACTCCCAGGAAGCATG
Source organism: Fulvia fulva (assembly GCF_020509005.1). Taxonomy (NCBI): domain Eukaryota; kingdom Fungi; phylum Ascomycota; class Dothideomycetes; order Mycosphaerellales; family Mycosphaerellaceae; genus Fulvia; species Fulvia fulva. The sequence goes on along the minus strand of NC_063014.1, from coordinate 2,504,839 downwards.
GGACAGATACAACCAGGCAACCAGAGACAAGAAGGCCCAGATCAAGAGGGACAAGATGCTGGAGTGGAGGTCAACAGTTGGATCCATTACCCAGAATCCTGAGAAGATGTGGAAACTAGCAAAGTGGGCAAGACAACCCACACAGGACAGAAACATGCTGCCCCAGTTTCCAAACATTGAAGACCAGGAAGGAGTAATCCAACACACTCTCCCAGGAAAGGCACAGGCATTGGGGAAACATTTCTTTGGCACACAGGTAGAAGCTGACCTGCAGGATCTGGAGGGCAGTGTGTATCCAACACCACTAGAGCAATCCTGCACAGTGGGAGAGGGAGAGATCAAGAGCATCATTAAGACACTCTCAGGAAACAAGGCCCCAGGACCAGATGGGATTCCAAACTTGTTCATCAAGACATGCAAGGACCAGATCTCCCCTGCACTGTCAAACATCTTTTCACAGTGCATGGCCCAAGGACACTGCCCTAAACACTTCAAGGAGTCACTGACTGTGGTCTTGAGAAAACCACAGAAAGAGGACTACACAAAGCTAAAGGCATACAGACCTATTGCCTTGCTCAACACACTAGGCAAACTCCTAGAAAAGATCATAGCAGAAAGGCTGACAAACCTAGCTGAAGAACATGGAATCCTTCCTGAAGAACAGATGGGAGGCAGGAAACAAAGATCAACACTAACAGCTGTGGAACTTATCACAGAGCAGATCAAGACCCTATGGCACTTTGGGAACAACAAAGCAGCCACACTCCTCTCACTAGACATATCAGGAGCCTTTGACAATGTCTCACACCAGAGGCTGATCCACATCCTGAAACAGAAGGCTATCCCCAACTGGACAGTCCAGTTTATCCAGTCCTTCCTCAGAGGCAGAACCACAAGACGAAGACTGGGCAGATACAAATCTGACAGCATGCCTACAGAGACAGGAATCCCACAGGGATCAACAATGTCTCCAATCCTGTTTCTCCTCTTTATGGCAGACCTGCCAGCAAAGCTAAACTCCAGAAACACATCAGCCTCAGGGTTTGTAGATGACACAAACATCCTAGCCTGGTCAGACAGCACAGAAGAGAACTGCAGAATCTTGCAGAAGAAACACAAGGAATGTGAGGAATGGGCCAGGAAACATGGAGCCAGATTTGCCCCAGAGAAGTATCAACTCATCCACTTCAGTAGAGCCAGAAACAGACACAATATGCAAGCCCCAATCACTATTCAGGGACACACAACAGAACCCTCAAGTGAATTAAGGGTGCTAGGAATATGGATGGATCCAAAGCTCAGCTGGGGACCACAGGTCAAGAAAGCACAGGCAAGAGCAGACAACAACAGGCAATCAATTGACGGGCTTACAGCCTCCACATGGGGAGCCACATTTGCGAAAGCAAAGGTTATGTACAAGGCCATTGTGAAGCCAGCCATGCTATATGGAGCCCAGATCTGGTCAGCCCAAGACAAGATCCCAAAGAGAATTGCAGATCCCATCAGCAGAGCCCAAGCCTCCTGTCTGAAAAAGGTGCTTGGAGCATACAAGTCAACTCCAACAAGGGTGGTCGAAATGGAGTCTGGCTCCCCACCAGCCAAGCTCTACCTTCAAGGGTTGAGATACCAGTATGCAGGAAAGACGTCTGCATACCCAGCCCAGCTAGTAATCCAGAAGGCAGTCAACAAAATCAGGAGCCAGTGCACAAGAAGGCACAGACAAGCAAGACCCAATCCAGCCCCACAGAAGCAGCAGGACCTGCAGAAGTTCAAAGAACTAACAGAACAGCTGCACCTAGCCCAGCAGGAACAGGACAGAAGGGCTCAAGGGAGAGGATCAGCAGCCAGCCAAGGGAAGAAGCAACAGTCTCTAGCTGAAAGGATGGCAGGACTCCTCTGGAAGACTGAATGGACAAGAACCCCACAGAGGCCAGGAACCCCAAAGGCACTCCAACAGTTTGGTAGCCACAACTACCTACTGTACTCAGACCTGACCAGGTCAAAAGCAAGCATAGCAATACAAATCCGCTCTGAACACATCGGAGTCAGGGCATACCTGCATCAGAGAAAAGTCCCAGGTATCGAAGACAAGAGTTGCCCATGCGGCTACCTGTCCCAGAATGTCGAACATAGACTTCTGGTTTGCAAAGAATGGAGTACAGGGAGAGGTGAATGGAGGGCAAGGGCAAGGAACAGAAACTTCCAAGCCATGATCAGCAATAAGGGAGACCTCCAGAGAATTACAAGGTGGATCATCCACCAAGGATTTTTGGAGCAGTTCTCTCTTACTAGGGAAACAGAGAGATGGATTGAGGAGAGAAAGAAGGAGGAGGAGAGCAGGAAGAGGGGGACAACTCTAGGGTTGCAGACAAGGTAGTCAGAGGCTAACCACCATGACACTAGTGCACCCTAATGGAAGGAAAACTGAGAACTCATGGCAAGGAAGCTATTAGAGAAGGAGAGGAGGTTTTTACCTAGGAATAGGTTTCCTACCTTATGCAGTAACATATATAGACATAAACCCGCATGGGCCGGAGGGCACCACAACGGGTAAATGAATCATCTATCTATCTATATACAAAACGTAGGCCGTCTACCTCGGAGTAGAAAGTAGTTATAGTTAGCTTAAGAAGCACGCTACTATACTAACTGTCGAAGTTAGGGTCGTTATCGTTCTTAAAGTGCTTCGGGTTAGGCACGCCCTTACTAACCTCGATACCGCGTATTAGAGTACGGTTAATAGTGAATAGGCGTTCTAAAAGTTCGGTTAGGGGAGTCTATATACGGGTGTTACGCGCTCGAGAGTCGCGACCGTTATTATTATTAGGTCGTAGATGGTTTCTGTCACGTCCTCGGTCGTTAACACTATTACTATTATTATCGTTACTACCGCCTCCGCCGCCGCCGCCTCTACTAGTAGCTTTACGATACTTACGTATTAGCTACTCGAGTAAAGTCTCGCGTAGAGGTGAATAGGAGGGTCGGCGACTAGAGCGGCCCTTACCTCTATTCTATATAGTGTCTTTAGTAGCTTAGAGTCGAGTCTTTAGATCGTTCACCTCCTTCTATAGAGCCTAGTTCTTAGCTTCGGCATCCTATACCTTCTTCTTCTCCTTTTCGTAAATCTCGCTAAATTGCTTATATAGGTTATTAGCCTCCCTATACTTCTTCTCTACCTCTTATAACTTTACTAGGTCATAATCCTTCTTACTCTATAGGTCTACGGCTATCTTCTATATTATAGCTTCCTCGCTTCGTAGTATCTTATAGATACGGTTATACTCGGTATATAGCGTAGTATACTAGGTGTTCTAGAGGTTGTTAGCTCGCTCTATTATATCGAGTTGTCTACCTTTAGTAATCGCTATGTTTACTACCTATAGTACGAAGTCGTAGGTAGTCTTCGGGTACTAGGATACGAGGGTCGTAAGTTTGTCTAGTATAATATTCTAGTATTCGGATACGAGAATGTGCTCTACCTCGTCGAGTAATAGGTACACCTCGTCTAGGTCGCCGCCTAGGTTCTCTTCGAGCTTAAACTCGAACAGTTCTATAAAGTCAATCTTACTACCTTCTTCTCGCTCGAAGGCTTTCTAGTAAGCTTTATTAATTTCCTATTATAGCGCGACACCGGTATCTACTATAACCCGCCGGTTGTCGTCCTATGTCTAACTCTAAGGAAAAGGGGAGAGGTCGGGGAAAAGAGATATACGCTACTTACCTTTACCCTTAGGCTTTAGTAGCGGTAGTATACCGCCGTTTATCTATAAAGTTATATTATCTAGGTTCGGGGGAGGCGTAACAATGCCTGTCTCCTAACTGTCTACGAGCGCGCGACTACCTACTAATAATGTCGCCGCGTTACGTTCTCTAGGTACTTACGCGCTATACGCCTTACCGTATTCTATATTCTAATACGACTCTACGCGTTCTTCGAGTTCTATAGTTCTGTCTGTTCCTATTATTACGCGTCCCTTACCTAGATCCGTAATCTAGGTAGGGTAGTAGAACAAACTATAAGGGCGCGCGTACTATAGGATCCGAATAAGAGAGTTATTATTCTACGAAGCTACGAAAGAGGAGCGCGAGGCGCGGCAAAGTTATTAAGCGAAGCCAAGCCGCGCTAACCCGATACGGAAGGTCCGCGGTTCACCCGGGCCGACGTAGCTATAGTAAGGGGTCGCGGGCTACCCGTAATACCTAAAGGTACCTTTTTAACTTTCCGATACCGTTACTCCGGTATTACCTATTAGAGCCCTATTATACCTTATATAGTATAAGCTCTATTATAGATAGCCTAGTATATTACGCTACTAACTAGTATCTTATACTCTCTAAGGGTAGAGTGAGCTCTCTTACTATTCGCTAGAGTAAAATAACTTAGTATAACGTACTTTACTACCGAGCGGGCTATACTACCGAGCGGGCTACTTTTACTAAGAACTGGACTACTTCTATAGATATAGCTATATAACTACTATTATAGCGTATATTGTCTTTAAACGAGGCCAAACTGACCTTAGCTATCTAGGCCACGAAACGCGACGCGATAATTACGAATCCACTTACTATAAAGGTATACGACGCGTCTCGAACTATACTAGGGTATCGATTAAATAGACGACCTCCTCGGGGTGACTACGAGCCTAATTCGAAGAAGCTTATAGAGCTAGAAGAGAGGGTAATACTTAAGTATATACTCGAGCTAGATCTTAGAGGTTTCCCGCTATTAAAGGCTAGTATACGAGCAATAGCCGATTTATTACTATAAGAGAAGGGTCTTAAGCCCGCTAGTCTTAATTAGACAGACAGGTTTATTAGGCGGTATCGTGAGCTAAAGGTTCGTATAACACGTAGATACGATCGTTAGCGAGCCCTAATAGAAGATCTAGACGTTATCGAGAGGTAGTTCTTGCTTATACGTAATATAAAGGAGAAGTATAGTATCCTTAACTAGGACACCTATAACTTCGACGAGATAGAGTTTATAATAGGTGTTATTACGTCTTAGAGCGTCGTTACGGGTTTAGAAAGGCGTAGTAGAAAGAGGAAGGTCGTTTAATAGGGCAATAGAGATAGAGTAGAGAGATAGCGTACTAGATAACTCTTATATAAAGCGAGATTAGTAAGCTACGTAAGTCTAACGAGGCCCTTATATAGCGGAAAGCACGAAAGCGCAAGTACATTCAGTCTAGAGGGTCTCTAACCTTCGATAAGGCGTCGCAATTGATACCTCTAGAGGATACTAGGAGGCAGGAAGTGAGTAGAGAGTCGCTAGATAGTGTTCGGCTAGTACTAAGGCTACGACGCTATAAGCGATATAGCGAGTCGGAGTATAACGTACGTACCTATTAAGTAGACTCTCTAGATAGCGAAGAATCTGAAGAGGAATTGTCCTCCTAGTCACGATTCTATAGGATGTCGTCGTATTAAGATACCGTCGTAATTAAAGTAGAAGTAGTATAGTTCTTAGTAAAAGTAGCCCGCTCGGTAGTATAGCCCGCTCGGTAGTAAAGTACGTTAGAGCAATTATCGAATAATTTAATAAAGTTAAGTAGATAATAATAATATATTTATACGATAGGACTAGAGGCTACCCCTAGATTAAATTTAGGACCTCTAATATTGACCGGTAGGTAAGATAATTATATACCTAAGTAAAAGTCCGTATAACGGGACTATTACCTAAGCTATCTTACCGGTAATAGTTATATAATCTATACCTTATTATATAGGTAATAATAGTAGTAGTAAAAGTAAGATCTAAAGAAAAAAAGAAGAGGTATAAAGCTTACCTTACTTACCTTAGCTTACTTTACTTAGAATAACTAACTTACCCTTACTATAGTAGTAGTAATACCGAGGGCCTAACGTTCCTACTATAGATAGGGGGGGTAGTTATAATAGGGTATACGCAATTATATAGGATTAGCTTATTTACTCTAGCGTACGGGCTAAGGGAGTATGTCGCGATCTAAGCGTATATATAGGTAATAGCCTATTATTAAAACTTAAGGCTACGTACGCTAAGAACTAGGTAACTGATTAGTTATCTATAGCCTCTTTAAGAGTAGTTAATACTTATCTATTCTAGATAGATATATATAATATATAACCTGCTTTTGAAACACCCTATATGAGCCCGTACAATAACTTTCTACACAAATAACGTGATATTACTTACTCAAAATCTGGTGCAGACCCACTATTTATTAACGGTGTTTTTCCTGTAATTACACCTCCACGTTAGCGTGTCTTGTCCTGCAGAACAACGGACATTTCGTAAATCCATCGTGTCTCTCTTCTGGCCTGTGGCACACCTTTGAAATGAGGCGGATAGACCGCTCTCTTTTGGCTCGTTGTTCTTCCAGCCCCGGCAAGTGGAGGACTGCTCGTCTTGCTCGTTCGTTCTGCTAAGTGGATCGCTCATCAATCGTCGATGCAGCAGAGTCGATGTGCCACTGTATGCGCGACATGATCCCTGCAACTGAGAAGCGCGTAGAAGGAGCTAGTGGCTGTAGCGTAGTCCGGCATAGATTCGGGTTGCAAGGGTTTCCAAGGCTTGACCGGGAGTAGAATTCGGGACGTGTATGCTTGTTATCCCGCCGGCAGAAAGCCTCGTGCCGCGTAGCTTCAAAGGTCAATCCGGTAGGTATAACGACGGCCCTTGAGAAATGAAGACGAACAGGTGTTGCCAGTGCCGGGACGCATGTGACGATGGTATGGCCTAATGTCGATGTTGATGCTTGATTGTTGGTTGTTGGCCGTGGTTATACATTATTATTCTACGACGAGTGGGCACTGAAGCTACACAGCCATATGTATCAGCACAGTGCCTTCGTTAAGCATCTACCAGAAGGTTATGTACAGTGTGCTTTCCCAAGCAAGGCGAAGAGCAACACATCAACTCCTCTGTCGGTAGTAACACACTCGTCTGTTTCCTAGCCTAAAAAGTATCAATTTGCAAATGTGGTATCTTGATGATGCATCTATTCTTCCTCCTCATCCTCTTGCTGCTTGCCAACCAATGTCCATCGGCCCTCGCCGTGCTCGTCTCTCTCGTGCTTGAGCGCAAGCTTGCTAAGGTGACCGATGATGTTCTCCATCTGGGTGTCGTGGACGGAACGGTTCTTGCGGCCGAGGTTGGCGAGACCTGGAATCTTGTTAAGCAGGTAGTAGGTGATGGCGATGAAGATAAGAACACCGATCGAGTATGCCCAGATGACAACGACGGTGACGACGTCGGTGTGACCGTTGCGAGTCTCCTGGAAGGAAGACATTGGGCTTGGGAGTGGCTCCTGGTAGATGTTGGGGTTCAACCATCCGAAGATACAGAACAGAGTCGCAATGACATCGACACCGAAGATGGCGCCGACCAGCTGCCAGGATGGAAGAGTGCGTGCACCACGGGTGACGAAGATCAACCAGTTCTCAGTAAGGGCAACCTCGAGGAAGAGGATTTCCTGAACGTTACCCCAGTTCTGGACGATACCACCGCTTGGGAGGTAGAGCGTACCACGGATGATCCAGGTGGCAATGGCGAGTTCGATACCGAGGATGACGGAGATGATCCAGATCTTTGGCAGTTGCCATTCGACTGGGCGCTGTTCCGAGTGTGCGTTGTCGTAGGCAACGGCGACGGTGGCCAGATCGGCGAAGAGGGCGATGAAGACGATGAGCTCGGAGCTGATGGTCTCGTTGATGATGATCATGGAGGTGACGAGGTAGATCTCCAAATGCAAGCAGAGGGCGATACGGTACTGGATGTAGGCCTTCATACGCTGGAAGATCTGGCGGGCAGTCTTGATGGCGAAGACGATGGTGGAGAGACCTGGGGCGAGGAAGACAATGTCGGCAGCGGCCTGGGCGGCTTCGGAGGAACCCTCGACGGCGATACCACAGTCAGCCTTCTTGAGCGATGGAGCATCGTTGACACCGTCACCAGTCATGGCAGTCAAGTGACCACGCTGTTGCAGCATCTCGACGACCTGGTACTTGTGCTCTGGGAAGACCTCAGCGAAACCATCAGCACGCTCAACAAGATCGTGCTGGGTAGTGCCGGAGAGACCACCGTGGATGAGCTTCTGAGAGTTGTAGACCTTGGTTCCGAGGGCAAGCATCTTGCAGGTTTCCTTGGCAATAGCGATAGCGTCACCGGTCAACATCTTGACGGGTACACCAAGCTGCTGAGCCTCAACGATGGTCTGGGCGGTATCCTCACGTGGCGGGTCGAACATAGAAAGCATACCGAGGAGGACCCATGGGTCGTTGTTCTTCTGGTAAGCGACACCGAGGGAACGGAAACCACGACGAGCGAACTCTGCGGCCTTCTCCTTGAACAAGTCGGCAGTCTCCTTAGAACACTCAGTGAGTTGCAGAACAGCCTTTGGTGCACCCTTGGCGCAAGTAAAGCGGTCGCCACGGAGCGTGCAGACGGTAGTAATGCGCTTGGAGACAGGGTCGAATGGAGTGAACTTCTCGGTCTTCCAGTCGTCCTTGAGGATGTCACGGGCCTTGGGGTAGCGCTTGAGAGTAAGGATGGTGACCTTGTCAATTGGGTCGAGAGACTTGATGTTGTGGGAGGAAGCGAGAGCAGCGCAGGCCATCATCCAGTTGACGTCCTCGCCCTCAGCGACGTACGGCTCGCGGATAGAGAGCTGGTTGGCAGTGAGGGTACCGGTCTTGTCAGAGCAGAGCACATCGACACCAGCAAGCGACTCAATGGCAGTCAACTTCTGGACAATGGCTTGCTGCTTGGCGAGGTAGGCAGCACCGACGGCGAGAGTGGTGGTGGTGACGACAGGAAGACCGACGGGCACACCGATGATGAACAGAATGAGGACGTACTTGAGGAGGGTGTTGTCGGACTCCTCTGGGGTAGCGATCTTGAGGTTGCGGAAGAAACCACCAATCCAGGCAGCGAGAATCCAGAACATGACCAAGACGAGGAGAGCCGTACCGATGCTGTTCATGATAGCCTTGAAGTGACCCTGGTCCTTAGCACCCTGCACAAGAGTGGCAGTGCGTCCGACGAAGGAGAACTTGGCAGATGTCTGGACAACAGCGTAGGCCTTGCCACGCTTGCAGCCAGTGGTGTAGTAGACGACGTCGCCCATGAACTTGTCGACAGCGAGGGATTCACCGGTGATGGCGGACTGATCGGTAGCGACGATAGCGTGACCTTGGTGCTGGATGCCCTCACCCTCTTCACCCTCCTCGGCGTCCTCGGAGCCCGCTGGGTCCTCCTCTGGGTCGAGAGCATGTTGCTCGCGGAGCTCCTTGTACTTCTCGAAGTCTTCTGGGTGTTCGTAGTCGCAGATAAGACGGGCATCGGCTGGGACAACGAGACCTTCCTCAACGACGATGATATCGCCTGGAACAAGCTCACGAGCCTTGATATCCTGTTCTTGTCCGTTGCGGATGACGGTAGCCTTCATGGCAATGTCACCCTTGAGCGAAGCGACGACATCGGCAGCCTGCTTTTCCTGGTACCAACCGACAATGGCGTTGAGCATAAGAATGGCGATAATGACACCGAGATCGATCCAGTCACGAAGACCAGCGGCGAGGAGGACGGCGAGTTCCATGACTACGAATGGCGTTAGCATGTGCTGCAGCAGGCTGATTAGGCTGATTGGTGCAGTAACTGGCTGCATGCACGCCAAGCGGGGATCTTGCGACCGGGAGCTCTAGCTGAGCTTCGCATCTGCTGCCAAAAAGCAAAACAAAGCTTGCCGTAATGCATTGCGACAGCATTACGCCGTCGGTAGCACGCAGATACGTTTCATCAGCTGGTGGAATGCGGTGTCATGGCTTACCGTAGAGAATAGGACCGGTGAAGAAGCCCAAGAACTTGATGAACAGGTTCTCCTTCTCGGTGGTGATTTCGTTCCAGCCGAATCGCTTGCGGCGGCTCTCGACATCGTGCTCCGAGATACCCTGCTTGATGTCGGCGTTGAGCCAGTCGTCAGGGACGGTCATGTCGCCAGAGCCGGCGCCGGCGTCTGACTTCTTCCAGAACTGCGCGAGGCGTTAGTGGTGAAGGCGTCGATGCGGGCAAGCCAGCCAGCGGCGATGTCACGAACCTGCCATGCCTTCTTTGGCTTCACATCGTCCTCCTTGTTAGCATTCTCCTCGGCGGCGGCGGCCTTGGGGTCCCGGTAGGTCGAGATGTACTTTTGGAGGGCAGTGTATTCGTCTGTGTCGAAATCCATGTTAGATAATCTTCGCACGGTGCGGAGCTTGCAGCGGAAATGCATGGTTAGTCGTACCTAAGTCTTCGATGTTGCCAGGTGCCTGCGACCACTTGCGAGATCTGCTGCGCGTGTCAGTATCGCGCCTGGAGGAGCGTGTGCGACTGCCACTGGTGGTGGTGGTGGTGTCGCGGGAGCAAGTGCTAGCCAGCGACAACAACAGCGGCAGCAGCAACGCGGTTCTCGCGAGTCGTACCTTTCGGCAGCACCGCCTTCACCATTTTCCAGGTCCTTGTCGGAGAAGCTGACGCGAGGAGCCGCCATCGTGGTGCACTCAATCTAATGAGTCGACGACGTGTAAAAGAGAGACGACGCGGTTGCTTCTTGTGAACTGAGTAGCAGGAAGAAGAGTTTCGTGCGGGCGGAAGAGAGAGGTAATAAGATGCGGACGCTAGGTCGAGCCAAGCTAGCCGAGCTGCGCACCCACAAAAACTCAAGATTGAGGATAGAACGGCGGATTGGTGTCCACACCCTAACCCGTGCTGGGAGCGTGTAACTAAAGCGATCTGGTCAGCGTCAACTGCAGGCTGCTCTACAGAAGCAATGCAGAATCGCCGGTGCGAAGGTAAATGCCTCACATGGGTGGGCCCCTCCGTCACGCTCTCTGGCAGCGCTGCAGAGACACCGATGTTTAGGCCGGGCGAGAGCAGACTAGGACATGGATGGCTAGCTGCATCATGCGCGGCACAGACGTGCCAATCACTTGGTGGACTGCGACTGCGACACGGTGGGCCCTACGGCTCGGGCGGGTTGCTGCCAGCTGGCTATCACGCACCAACCAATCGCGACATGCCATCTCGCTGACAGTTCGGTCAGGACGAACAAGCTCGCAGCTGTCGATGGAAAATCGGCACACAGCTCGCCTGCAATGGCGCCGTGGTGGTGACGTCTGAGGACCGGGCTAGCAATCCTCAGGCATTGGAGACACGATGAGGATCAGTGATTAGCAGTACATACAGCAGTGGTGGGTGAGTGGCTGGTGGCTTGGGGCCAGGCAGCGCGAGACTCGTCGAGATGAAGCTGTCGAGGGACGAGAGGGACAAGGCACGAAAGGGACGGGACTGCCATATCATCGTCGGTCACGGCATCGTTCATCGCGTATCGCGACAGCGTCTCGCGAGCTTCATTACAGCCGCTTGGCCAATTACACTTTCGTCATCGGGGCAACCGTTTGCTACCGAAAGCTGGCCTCCGTGAGTAGTTCCAATTGTTGTCAGTAGGCATGACCACTGGTGAACACGGACGAAGTGGTGGACCGAACCACACGAGGCCACAGGCCACGAGCCACGAGCCAAGCGCGGAGATGAGGGCTCCATGTTCGTGCTCGCTGCGCTGGCTCGACGCTGGCGCTGTTCGACGCTGTT